>NC_132980.1:319375-633750 GCF_047496725.1 Anoplolepis gracilipes | reverse complement strand
TATTTCTGAAAATATATACGAAATAAAATCCAATTAAATATATAAATATATATATATATATATATATATATATATATATTTAATTTAATTATTAAATATTATTTATACTGTATTATTGTTTATTTATATTGTATTACTGTTTATTTTTAATTAATATTGCATATATCATATTTGCTCAGCGTTGTTGATCATAAGAGTATATTTTACAGATCGTTGCGAATTTTCATCTTGCCTTATGTCGATAAGTCAGGCTACTCATAAGTCGAGAAATTACTTTTGGCGCTTCTTTTTTATATGCGGTATAGTATAAGTATATATGTTACAATTTATATAATTTTTTGTATATAATTTAATTGTTTTAAAATCTTTTTTTTTTTTTTTTTTTTTTAATATCGATGTACAATTTTCTCGCATGAAAATTAATTATCTTTTTATATAAGGTTTTTACATAAGATGATATAGTTTATGAATATATTTTTATATAAGAGATATCTCGAGACTTTATATAATTTAGCAAAATTATATGAAAGATAAAATTTCTCAAAAGCACGACTAACTATCATAAGACGTTTATATTATGATGCAAATGGACAAAATTAATTACAAAAAGTATGTTTAACTTATTTATTTAATCATAATAGTATTTTTATTTTATTTCAAGCATTTTCAACAAAATGTTGTATTAATAACATATTATTCAAAATTTCGGAATTTATTTTTCAAATAAGTGTTGTGCAACAGGAAGAAAAACAGTTTACTTTTACGAATATCAAGCAAATTTACAAAGCAAAGTATTTGTGTGATCTCTTCACTTTTTTCATATTTGAATAAAATATTATACCTACTTCGGTGTTTTGTGAAAATTTAAAATACTAAGCCAATTGAGCCAGAATTATTATTTCATATAAAGAGATGTCGAGATCTCACTACAAATTATTTTTTACATATATAAAATATATAAATATGCAATACACATTATTCCAAAATTGTATCTAGTAGAAGTAAAAGCTAGGCATTATTTTATTTCTGAAACATTAAAGCTCAAGATTATCAGATCTTTACACGTGTGAAATACATGTACTGCGAATGACAAGAAACAAGTTCTACAAGTGTAGCAGAGATTAATTTTACAAGAAGGGTCATCGATTCCATCAATGTCTGGAGACGGATATATGTTATCTATAAACGCGTTTACGATGCAAATAGTGGCAGAGTGCCAGTATATGATGCAATGATTAATCGTTTAGAATATCTAAGAAAGCTTTGATTTAACATTCTATTAATGGAAAAGTTTGGCATTTTCAAAACAATTTTGATTAACATTTATACCAGTGTTTACGAACAAAATAAGTATGTCTGGTTTAATTTTGACTCAGTTTCAAAGTGAAAAAAATATATACTTTATGAAATTCCGATCAAATTGCAGAGAGAAGAAAAAAATTTTATTACACATTTTATATTATTAATATCGATCAAAATTTAATAAAAAGCATTTGCGGAACGGTATTTCGCAAATATCTTGTTAGAGAATTTATACACATTTTGAAAAAAGATTTTCCTGTCCAATAAAAATTTCCATGAAATTTTCTTGAAATTTAATCTTTACGATTGGAATCGGAAGAGATAAAATAAATGCAAAAATAATTAATAAAGAATGCACTCTCTTTGAGAGTGCATTTATACACTTACTTTCTTTAATATATTTTTTACTCTATCTAAAAGATTGAAAAATTTTTCGTACAAGTTTCATAATAAGAAAAAGCTCAAAGAGAAAGAAAGGAATGAAAGAAAACAAATTGCTATTAGATTGTTGCATATGAAATAATCGATTTTGCAAATGCAGAAAGTTTTTTTGATAATAGTAAAGTTTCATCATGTGTGTAAATCTTCTAATACAATTATTTAAAGTTTTCTGCTGAAAGTGATTTAATAAAAATTCCATCAACTCTTTGAATCAAATAAATTCGTGAAATTGTATTTTTTCTTTGTAGATAAAATGAACAAATTTTTGTTTCGATATAAATTAGGATTGAAAAGTAATGCGTTATTTGTTATTACTGTTACTTTTTTTTTCGAAAAATGTAATGGTAATCGTATTACAAATTTCATCTGTAATGGAAAAATAATTTTTAATGTATTTTTTTAAACTCCCTCCCCCATTTCTTTTATAACAATAAATAAATATTATGATGTGCTTGTAGCAATTTTTATTTATTTCATTCTAATGGATCTATGTAGAGACCTACTGTTAAAGTAATATAATTTATTTATTTCTTCGTTTTTGTTCTTATAAAAAAACTAGAAGATATGTTAAAGAAGTTACAAAGAGAAAGATATAGATATATTATATTAAAAAGGAGATTTTCTATTTCTGTTTCATACATGTTACAAGATTCTAAATTAATTACAAGTATTTTCTCGTTGCTATATATATATATAAAGTATACAAGTAACAATTTTGTATCTACACCGTTGTGCACATTTAAAAAAAGAATATATATATTTTTATTCAATACAATAATTTAATTTATGACGTAGATAACGCGCGGTTAATTGACGCAACGACATTAAACCAAGCAGATTAGTCTGTTTAGTTTACTGGCATTTTTTCAAAAGTCTTAACAGACTTATGCTTAAAAAAATTGAACACAACTGTCAATTGTACAGAAATTTAGCAAATCCGTGCTTTGCGATTTAAATTATAAGAAATTGAGACTTTTTTTTTGAAAATAGAGTCCAAGAGAGACAGGGTTCGAGACGCTAATTTATCTCTATGCCTTCTTTTTAGTTTTCTTCGTGGTATTTGGTGTCGTAGCCTTCTTTCTCGTCGAGTTTTCAGCGTTTTTCGCGTATTTCTCAATCAACGAGTCGAAGAAACTGTCCGATTGACTGGCGCGAGCCTTGTTACGATTTTGAATCACTAGCGCGAGATCGTTCGCGGCTGCATTTTCTTCGTTTTCAATCTTCAGCATCTTCTCCAGACGCTCAGCTTCCGCTGCTTCCTTTGCCCACTGCAATCAGACAAGTCAATCAAATCAATTAACGTCGAGAGCGAATGGCTGTTTATACTGTTCGACTAAAGAGTACGTTTAATCTAAATTGATAATTCGATCCAGACTCGTGGCGGCAGAAAGGGGAATAGATTTTAAGACTAGATAATGCTTGAAGCACAAGAGTGTGCTTGTTAACGAGATTGTTTACAGTCTGCTCGCGTAATAAGAGCGAAAACGCGATCTACGTATTATTCTATTTCCGAAATCTGCGTCAAGAGCATTAGGCGCATGCAAGATGCATGCTCAAGTGGAGAGAAGCACGTTTTTCTTGCAAAGGTTAAATAAAGGAGGGTCATCGATTTTATTAATGGCCGAAGCAGTCGGATATGCATTGAATATAAGTACGATTTGAATAAACCTTAGAAAATAGTGTCAGTGTATAACTATCAACAGTCTATAATAACATTTACATTAGCAGTCTGCTCTAACAAGAGGTTGCTTTATTCAAAATAATATTCGCATTTTCCCTTCTATCTCAGGACGTTCGATTGGAATAGTAGGATGAAAAATGACATTACGCTTTTAGTCTGAAAAATTTACATTGTAATATTAAGAGAAAAAATATGTAGTCATCAAACCGCGATTAATACTATTTTATTTTTGGCCTCTAAGCTCTCTGTGCTAAAAGATTAAAATGAAAATTTTTATACCCACAAATATTTCGTAAAATTATAACACAGAAAGAGAGAAAGAGCTTTTTAGAAACCTATATGTAAGATAATGTATTATAAAAAAAAAAAAAAAAAAAAAAAAAAAAATATATATATTTCAATATAATACATTGCTATAAAAGAATCATAAGAGAACAACTTTTAAACTTGAGAATTCTCGGTACAAGTTGATTCGGCATATGAGTGCCGAATGCATAAATTACGAGCTTCCGATAAATAAATTAACTAAGCAAGTCAAGTTCGTATCAGGTCTGATAAAGTGTGGCTCTCCTCTCCCTCTGTCTCGTAATTACTACAGATATGTCGGAGTCTAGGGGGACTTTTGAGTCTCTTTTCTCTATAGAATTTAGTTTGCGTAACGTCCTTGCAATTTTCCGTAGACATTCTGTAGATAGCCTTGTCGGCAGCGCACAAGCGTCGATGATGCTTCATCATATCACGCGTGACCTACTCCATAATTCGTTGCTAAAGAAATTCCGTTATTTATAATTTTTGGCAAGTATGTCTAACTGGCTGCCTAATGTCAGTGCATTGCACAACGCTTCGCGAAATTCTAACTGCATCGAGTCACGGGATGAGGCAAATTTACCGGTATTTACAAACGAAAAATTAAATTAATCAAAAGACAAACAGAGAGATCTTTATATATTAAATCAAATTTACTTAAGGATGTTTAGTACCTATTTTTAAAAATATAGGAATTTAATAAAATTTGCACAGATTGTTCCGATACATGTTCAGAAACTTATAAAAAAACCTGCAGCTGATTCACTGAAGCAATCAAAAGTTATAAGGATTTTAATTTGCAATGAATTTACCCGTCGATATTATTATAAATATAATTATTTTGTGCATCCAATTATAAGTAAAAGTATTAATATAATTATAAATATAATTATTTATATAAATAAGTATAAATATAATTATTTCTGTCCTTTTTAGCCCTTAAATTGATACGATTACAGATTTTCTATCTTATAAAAAACCTGTGATCGTGTTGATTTAAGAGCTAAAATAGATAGAAATAATAATAGGAATTTATTCAAAATTTGCAAAAGTGTAGTTTAAATATAGAAGAAATATTTGATCACAAAATTTTGGTCAAGTACTGACTAGTTCAAAAGATATTGAATATAATTTTCTCAATTTTGTCCTATCATCCGAGATGACATATTATTTATTGTGAAAACGTGGCAACAAAGCATTCAGCTGAGCCTTCTTTTGACATTTTAAATAATCTATCTTTTCATCTGAAACCTCTACATACAAACGTGTAAGCGAGAAGCGACTAGGCCTCATATGTCAATTTGCAATTTGACCAATTTATGAAAAATTACCATGTTGCCACATTTCTTTCTTCTCGGAGAAATGACAAATTATTAAATTTATCAAAGAAATAGTTAAAAATCTTCTATATTTTGTCATTATTCACTATTATAATTTTTATTCTGACATTTTAAATTAAAGAAAGTTACTCTGTACGAGTAACTTCTTTTATTTTTATAATTCAAATTTTGTGCTGTAATGTTGAAATCGAGGTACCGTCAATGATAAAAGTTTCTCATTATAATTTAAGAAACACGATAATTCTCCGAAAAAAAGCAACAAAAGTTCGAAAATTCATTTCTACATTCTAGCTATGAATAAATAATAAGATTTTATGCAATCTTTATAATAATCATATATTAAGATATATGAGAAAAGTATATGTTTGTCAATTTCGATTACTTTTTGCTCCGATTGTAGGTGCTAAACATCCTTAATCAGCTACATGTCTAGAAAGTGAAATGTATATATTAATTATTAATAACGAGAGTAATACATTTTTATTATTATATGTGATTTTTAATATATAATCTTATTTCCTTCTCTCTCTCTCTCTCTCTCTTTTTTGGATAAATGTCATTTCCTTCTATTTTAATATCTAATGACTCATCTCCCGAATTACAGCAATCTTGAGATTACATTTAAATAACTATTACCCAAATGTAAATAAGAGAGAAGAGACAGGAAAAGCGTGTTGTCTCGCGCAAGTATTTTGAGATAAAATGTCGCGCCAAGTATCATCGAGAGAGAGAGAGAAGTCGACACACACACACACACACACACACACACACACACATACATATCTGAGGCAAGTTGAAGGCGAAAACGTTTTTCGCGACCTTGCGATATAGTTGAGGGTCTATATTGATCGGAATCGCGTCACGAACCTAAGGAAATCGCATTTAATAATTGACGAGCATCGACGAACGTGACACGGATGGCGCGAAGTTGTATTAAACACGCTCATCATGTCATCGGTATGGAATCTCATGGAGAATTGACTAAGCGGCACTCTCAGAGAAACATGTGTGTAGACTGCACTCGATGATGAGAAACGAAGATAAAACGTCGCTGTTCATTATAACGGACGCTTTCAATGGTTATTCAAGGCTAACTCTCGCGATGATCTCCGTCGCGGAGAGAGACCTGATGCTGCCGAGATGCACCTGTTGCATGAGAAATGACGGAAGAAGCTGCGTCGCGCGAACTTGACTGCAAAGTCAGTGTGAACGTCTTCGAGTGTATATTTAACGTGTACAATGTCGAGCCTAGCGTCGTCGTAACAAGGTCGTTATGTAATAACCCGCGACCGCGCGATTGGACGATGACATTAGTAATTATTTCATTACCACAGCGAGATGAGTCTGGCCGTTAATTGATCGCAATTAAAATCGTGATCCGACACACTATTGGCTTCCCTACTTGGCGGACATTTCGGATATTCAGTCGTTTATCGCGTCTCGAGTTAATTCCGAGAAAATAAAGTTGTGGATCAAAGATTCGCTAAGTTTAGTTTAATCGATAAGATCAAGCAATTTCCTTTCATCTTCTCATTGTCAGACATAATAATGTAGGTATTACAAATAAAGGTTTGACAATTTCGTATCTCAAGCTGTGCAAGGAAAAACTTTCCATTTTGTCAAATCTGAAAGCTAACTATATCAAATTAAAAAGTCTTCATGTCAATAAATATTTAGATGAATTGTCTAAAGTTAGTAAATTAAAATTAAATGTTAATTCAGGGTGTATACTCAAATTCTGTAAAAAAAATTCCTTGAGAATTCCAAGATCTTCCAGGTATTTTTGTTCAAAATTCCAGGTAAAATTAAAATATTTTTAGATGCAATTTCAAAATAAGCTTATTTATTTTAGCGTATTATCATTTCTTGACATAAACAAAAAACATGTATTTTAAACAATTTTATATAGACATAAACAAAAAATATATATTTTAAGCAGATTTTAAACTTAAAATATTTTATATAAATTATTATTAAAAAATTTTAGAATAAGTACTTCTTTGAGATTTTTTAAAATTCCCTGAATCCTAACGAAATTCCATGAGAATTCCATGATTTTTCAAGGTATAATAAAATTCCCTGAAAATACCAGGTTTTACCCGGGAGTATACACTGTAATTTTAAAAATACCAAAAGTTAATTTTTTAGTCCACAGTTTTACATGAAAACTGATATATTTTACTCGAAAAAATATTTTGCTAATGTAGATAGATTTCTAGATGTCTCAATTAAAATTTATCGCTACTTTTTGTATCTATTAGAATATTGTTTGTCACGTATAGAATTTATAGCAGCAGCAATATTCTAGCAATATCTCTAGAAAATTTAGATCCTATTGGCAAATATTAATGACAAATATAATTGTCCTTGACAATAGGCTTTAAAGATAGGCATCACGGAAAAATTTTCTGTCTAAATTACACTAATAATAGTACAGATATAAATAATATTCTGTCATTTAAATTGATTAAGTGCAAAATATATGCAGTATCATAGTATTTGCTAATAAATTATCTGTTTCAGTTAATTTTTTATACCTAGAAAATTTTTTGAGTGTTTAATTATACTAGATTAAGAATGTACCATCAACTTGCTATAAATAAAAAAAAAAAAATCCCATTTTTCTAAAGAGTCTATTTTATAATTGACAAAAAATAAACTTTGTATAGTAATAAATAGTTGCACAAAAATAATCGGTATAAGATTAACTCTATTGAAAAAAAAAAAAAAAAATCTGAAAAACATGAGAGCTTTTGTATTCCTCGATTACACGATACCTACACATGAGGTTCAGCTGGCACCGCCGTTTCCAGAATATAAGTTTCATTTCAGAGATGTCTCAGCTACGTTTTTAATAATAAAACTGCATTTGGTTAATAATTCTATGAAGCTTCCTTAAGCAGGTACTCGATAGCTATATTTGGGGTGGGGCAAGAACTCTAACGCTAAATATATATAAATGCGCGCTCAGGTTCGTAGCACAACGCGACGTTTGAATGTATTATATAAAGTGTTGTAAATCGTCAAAATGTTACTCTGATTCTCTAGCGCGGTATATCTAATTATTCGGAATTTATTTCACGTGATAATTCGTTTCGATTCGATCCGGTTGGAGGCAAGAGGGGCGCGCACGAGACTTAAAATCCCTCCGCGATGACGTGTCCAAAGATGGTGATTATAACAGACATCGCTAATACAGCGATACTCGAGGAATTTGCTGAATTTCTATTCCGACATTCGAGCGGCTGGTCCGTCGTCGTGAGCTCATCGTCATCGTTTACAGTCACCGTATCTCGATAATCCAGTAACGGCGTGTGCATGGTCACTGTTGTTTCATAATACGGAGCTCGATAGAACTCGCCCGCATTCGCAGGTGAGTACATCAATTCTGGAGACGAGGATATCGAAGGTCTGACGTAATGCACATTGGGCATGATGGTCGTAGTCTCCGATCGACCTCCTGCTTGGTCAACAGGATCGGTGGCAATTGGAACAGTCTTAGTGTTCGATGATTCGTCGACGATCATTTTACGGGGATCGTGTACTCCTGCGTAATCCAGCCTGCCCCAAAGACCCGGGGTGTTTGTGGACCACAACGGCGGTGACTTGTTATCGTTGCTCTCGGTAGGAGTAGGGTAGGATTCGTGATGCGTCCAGTGCGGATGTGTGTTCGATGATTCGTCGACGATCATTTTATGGGGATCGTGTACTCCTGCGTAATCCAGCCTGCCCCAAAGACCCGGGGTGTTTGTGGACCACAACGGCGGTGGCTTGTTATCGTTGCTCTCGGTAGGAGTAGGGTAGGATTCGTGATGCGTCCAGTGCGGATGTGTGTTCGATGATTCGTCGACGATCATTTTATGGGGATCGTGTACTTCTGCGTAATCCAGCCTGCCCCAAAGATCCGGGGTGTTTGTGGACCACAACGGCGGTGACTTGTTATCGTTGCTCTCGGTAGGAGTAGGGTAGGATTCGTGATGCGTCCAGTGCGGATGGTTGTTCGAGCGGTCGGTGGACCAAGAGTCGACAGTAACCATGTCGGAATCGCTGTGATGCGTCATTTGAATGGATCCGTGAGGCGTTCTTTCCCGATCGTTAGACGTTGCAACGTATAGTGGATACGTTAAGGTGTTTCCCGCTTGAGGTGATCTATCAGATCCCACTGTTGTTTCGTCATCATCCTCTGCGGAGAATCCTACAGCCGATACTTGCAATCTCTCCAAGAGGGAATCTTTCGGATAAGGCGTCGTTTCATATGTCGCAACGTGCTGCGGATACATCGAGGCACGTCCCGTTGGTATTCGTGATAATCCATGGTCGGCGGTGGTTTCTGTCACCTTGATATCTTCCAAAGGTCTCCATTCCGCTGACGGGGTTGGCAGTGTTTCTGGCGTCGAGAGTGGGTAAAGTATCATTAGCTGCGGGGATGAATACGGCTCTGTTCTTGTAGGCGAATATTTTGGTTCCACTCGCGGTATTTCGTTTTGATGCTTCGACGTTGTCGGTCGCACAGTGGTAGTTGGTCTTCTGTGACGATGACGATGTTCCGCATCGTGACGGTGATTCGGATGAAAAGTCCTAGAAGGTATATGGGCTACTTCCGGTCTCTTGTTAGAATCCAAGATTCTACGATCTTCCTGAGCGTAGCTTGACGGGACGATCGTGTCGCTGGCGAGTCTTCTCCATTCGGGATCTGGCTCGAAAGCGACGCCTTGATTCTCAAGAAATCTACTCACAGCGTGCGGGCAAGCAAAGTCGGAATTCTCACTGAGAAACATGCGCTTCAATTCCTTCAGATGCGACATTTCATTGAGATTCAGACAGCGCAGTTGATTTCCCGAGATTCGAAAGTCCACAAGACTCGGTAAATTCCTATAGACATCGTCTTCGATATCGCGTATATTGTTGTAATTGAGATCAAGGTACGTCAGATAATTGAGACCCTCCAGCCACGATGCCTTCACAGTGGTCAGATGATTGTTGGTTAAGCCGAGTTGCTGAAGATTAACGAGTTGTCGGAAGGCGTCCTCGTCGATGTCAGTTATCTCGCACTGCGAGCAACTCAACACCCAGAGATTCCCGCCAAACCTCGAGAACGTGTCGGCAGTTATTCTACCAAGCGGCATATTGGTGATGCGTAGTTTCTCAGTCGTGTCAGGTACGGTTGTCAAATCGCTGGGCTGGCCACCTTCGCAAAAGTACTCCAGCATCTCCTCGTTCGCGACCTCTTTGCACGATGCAGCAACATTGCCGACAAACGTAATAGCAATCAACAGAGCGATTAACGCTACAATTCCGACACTATTCTTCATTGTTCGAGTGTATAGAATATATTACAAGAGAGAACGATACAATTTGTTCTTTCACCTGGCCAAACAAAAAAACAAAAAAAAAAAAAAAAAAAAAAAACAAGACTGTGCGTCTTTTGATGCATTAATTTCGATATTTGAGTGAAAAATGTGCGCCGGTCATCGCGAGAGGGATTTCGTCCGTATTTAGCGATTAACGGCCGAACTAATTGTAACGCGGACTGAAGCAGTTCTCATATTCGTAGGTTACTTATTTACTAGACCTTCCCCTCCTAGAATACCGCTATTTCTCCTACTACCTTCCACCCATCAAGCTCTGTACAGTCTATCGGTAAAAATAGAGAAGCTTGAAAATAGCGTGGCGGGGCGTTAAAAGATCATTGAAGTGACATTTAGCAATAATGAAGGTAGTGCTAAAAATTTAAAATTCGCGCTACAATTCTATTGCGATCGATCGTGACTAGAGATCGATACATAAGTAGTGTGTAAACGTGAGAAAAAATTTGCGCGATGACATTCTGCTGCGGTAATTTGATGTTTCTTACATAACAATATATGTTTTGAAAAACATTTGTTATTCTTAAAATGCTTTAATAAATTTATAAATACGTGATATTTCAAAAAAATTAAATTGGTAATTGCCATCATATTTCTATATCTAATAGATAATAAATTCCTATTTCTGACTCAATAATTGTATTTAATAAACAAATTAATAAGCAAAATAAATGACTAGAGGCGCCGACTTGGGAAAAATATTGGAGGGGGGGGGGGGCAAGAGTCAAACATTTTAAATAATCTTTTTTTTCTTAAGTCTTTATAGTATTTAGGGGGACAAAAACAAGAAAGAAAATGTACATTAACAGAAAGGTCAAAATTATTGGGGGGGGGGGGCACTGCCCCCTCCTCCCCGAAGTCGGCGCCTATGTAAATGACCAATTACTTTAAAAAATTTTTTTGACTCTTTCTATAATTGATAAAGTATAATAAATAATCATATTTTACAATAAGATTATTATACTAGACTATTTGTTTCTGAGATGCTATATTATACCTTTTAATTTTACCAATGTTTCTTTTCTCAATCTACTCTCAAATAATTGAAGATGCTAAGTCGATTATAAAAACAGGACATTCTTGTTACAGGATTATCGTAACACTTTTCATAAACATCTATGCATTTATATTTACATTTTAATTTACCGTTTGCTTCTTATCGCG
Source organism: Anoplolepis gracilipes (assembly GCF_047496725.1). Classification (NCBI taxonomy): domain Eukaryota; kingdom Metazoa; phylum Arthropoda; class Insecta; order Hymenoptera; family Formicidae; genus Anoplolepis; species Anoplolepis gracilipes. Next base: position 622,150 of record NC_132980.1, on the reverse strand, counting down.
AGTGTCAATTAAATATTTATAAAACTTTATTGTAATATGTGAAATATGAAATAATTTAATCAAAAATAGAACACACAAAACGAGATGTATACAGATATGATTTTTATAATTTTCCATAAGTAACTTTCTCTTAATATCTTTTTTGAGCAAATTAATTGATATCTTACCTTTCTTTTTCTGCGCTGCTTTTTCTTATCATTTTCATTAGTGAAAGCTTTGTATTCTGGGACATCACCATTCTTTATCAGGTCTTCAATTATAGCGTGCAGTCTTGGTTCTTCGTCGCAATTTGTAAACGGAACAGCTTCCAAAATGTAATCCATATCTCCCTTGCCTAAAATAAATTATATAAATATGAATATAATAATATAATTAAGATACAATATGCATTAATGTGAATATTATAACAACTTACTGTCTATATATGCTCTTTTAAGATCCTTGATCTCTGTGTCGGATCCCTTGTAAGTCTTCTCATAATTGTTGATATCTTCGACAGTGATTTCTTTGAATAAGGATCTCCAATAGTCTGCCCAATTGCGCATGACGACCTCTTCGCTTTCCTCGTCGTATTGTCCGGATTCATCGTAAATTTTGCGTTTCTCATTATCGCTAAGAATGGAATGTATTCTACCTAGAACTTTGAATTTCTCCGTCGCTTCGGCCTTGATACTTTCCTCGACCCGATCCGGATGTACGAGTAACGACAGTTTGTGATAAGCCTTCTTCACTGATGCGACAAGAAATAACGAACATTGTTGTTATAAAGAGTGAGAGAGAAAAACATTCAGAGCCTAAATCCAGACCAAAGAGGTTAGGACAAACGTTCGCTTACCCTGCTTGTCGTTAGCGCTTTTTGGTATCTTCAAGACGTCATAAAAATTACGGGCGCCGAAATATCGCTCGCACAAGTCCAATAAACTTGCCATGCCGGCGGATCTGCGATGGAGATTACTGGAAATTTTTGTTTTCACCGACAAACGAAAGGACGACGCGACTGACTTTTCGCGCGTCGCATCAAACGCACGCAAACACTTTGTCGAAAGCGACATCTATACGTGACGTCGCAAACGTCGGTAATGAAGAAACGAAAGTACAGTTACCTACATTATCTACATTTGATATCCGTCTCGCACTTGCAATCAAAGATTATTATCATTTTGCACACCCGTTAAACTTTTTTACTTTTAAAATAAAAAATAAAATATACCGAAAATCTTGTGTGTAGATTAATAATCCAAGATGTAGAAATAAATTACTTTAAAAGATTTGAAATGTTATTCTACATATTATATAATATATTATATTATTAACATATATATAATATTAATATATATAATATAACATATCAATATACATATATACATATATAATTATATTATTATATAATTTCAATAGCTAAAAATATTTCGTTACATTTTTCTTATATTGATTTGAATGCAAAAGTATATATGTTGAAAAACTTTCCTGCGTATTATTGACAAAATTTAAACAACTTTTAATTGGTATTACAAAAAATGATAAAGATCGACTTTTTTCCTTGTTTGTTCATTGCGCTTACATACTATATATAATAAATAATCTACATTTGATCATAATTTATACATGTGCTTGTTGGTCAGTTAGATTTATTATGTAACAATACGACAATTATATATATATACATTAATGCTTCTCATAAATATAAATTATTGTACATTAGAAACATTTATATTACTTACATATATGCAGTAATAATTGATTTATTTTGAGCGGTTTCACTTATTTAGCAAAATCTGACAAAAGTGATTCTGTTTTTTATCATCAAAATATTTCAACATAAATAAAACTTTAATTTGTTTACATCGCGACAAATCATCTGTGAATTGCGATGCATTCTAACTTATATAAAGAGGCAGATATATTTTATTAATTACGGCAAACCAAAACTAGTTTTTGCTAAACACGACTTGCGAGAGAAATGAAAGACTGACTTGTCTTCTTTGGCAAATATTCTTCGCATCATTTTCAGCAAAATTTTAAATTGAGCTATCAATGAAAATTAGTATTGGCATCCCCCTTATTATTTAGTTTTATAACTTTATTCTTTGCACCGAAAAAGTTGTATGTTTGACTGTATCAAAAATACATGCTCGCCGAGAATCTAATCATGATATGGACCAAAAATAACTTATTGTAATGTTAATTCTGTACGTTTGCTATTGTTACATGTTTTTTAAATTTTTAATTTGTTTTCGCACGACTCTATACGTAGTGTGTTACAATAAATTGTTATTAAGTCTCCTTTGATGCAAGCGATTTTTCTCGTGTATTTTAATACAAGAATTTTCCTTAGCTTTTTGAGATAGGGCAATTTAATTTTGCGCATTATCATTTTTTTTTCGAGAGCCAGACATAATCGTGGTATGCTGGTTAATGAAAAATCCATGCATAAAAGAAGCTCAATAGAAAAGGATTATCAACGCTAATTCATTATCATTAAGATCTAAATTTTATTTACATTATATTATGATCGGCTAATGCGAGTCATAAAATCAGGTAAACCGTATTTTCCTTCCTCTTAGATTAAACGAACGTTGTATGCCTAGGCACTTTGTTATGAAATACACTTTCTGCATTTTTCCAGACAACTTAAATCCGCGCGTCAATAAAGTCCTCTGAAAAAGACAGAAGCACTTTAGTGATTGCGTAATGTGCGGCGTGGGACGCCTCTCCCCCTACCCTTCCGTTTTTCTTTCTTGGATGAGGTATGAACTTAGGGACGGCAATGCGATGATACCCACGCATTGTCGCTATCAACCGCGCATCAATGTTACACCACCACGAATTACCAACGATATAAAACTAGTTTCCTCTTATTTATTAACCATTTATAATATTTACGGAAATTCTCACGGTAACGTCACGCATAAACTATTTTATAATAACATATATAATATATAATTATATATAATATATATATATATATAATTATATAATTCCGGCTAGTGGTATAATATTGAATAAGAAAAACCTTGTTCGATGCGGTCCCCGTGTGTGTATTCGATTTATAAAACTCGAGATAAAAATTAGCTCTCTAGCCACTCTATCTCCCACCACAACTGTATAAATAATTATAAAATTGATTCCCCCCCCCCCCGTCCTCCTTGTTTTAACAATAAGTCCAATTTTTTATTCTTGGCGATGCTAATTTATACGATTGATAACCAATTTAGCCATAATGATGAGAGCTTTTTGATAAGGGCTCTTAGCGAAAGATTGTACGATCTTGTTGGCTTCCGCGCAGTGTTTCTTCGCCAAGAATCTTGTCTGTTCAAGACCGTTGGACTTGTGCACCAATTCAAAAGCCTTCTCGACGTCGCCGTGCTCTTGGAAACGGCGCATAATCATCGCGTTTAATTCAGGGTACTGCAACAGTCCAAATAATCGAAGGGCAACCGATTAAAATTCTGACGTTAATCAAAGTCTCTATCAATAGTACACTTGAGATTTACTGACCCGCTCGCAAGCGAAGAGCACCGGGGCTGTCGCTAATCCAAGCTTGAGATCAGCGGCCGTGGGTTTGCCCAAAGCCTCCGAGGAAGCAACAAAGTCCAGAAGATCATCCACCAACTGAAACGCCAGGCCAACGTTCCTGCCGTACTGGAAGGCCATTTCCACCATATGATCGTCGACATCGGCAAGTAAGGCGACCTGAAATCACATCGTTAATTCAAAACCATTTACGTAAACGGCAACTCACTTTGCGTGCGATCTCATAATAATACAGGCTTACCGCTTTAGAGCAATTGGCGATTAAACTCGCCGTTTTTCGATAAGTCTTTGTGAGGTAATGCGCGAACCTCTCGTTTTCCGTTTCTTTCGAGCCGAGCTGCATAAATTCTCCTTGCACCAAGTCAGTCACTATCTACGAAGTAATGTAATCTGCTTTAGAAGCTGCGTTTTGCAATAGCTATTTCATCTTGATTATATAATTTTAATATGTGACTCGCATCCTCTATTTGAGAAAGTGAAAAGGAAGGGAAGATAATAATATATTAAAAATATCATACAAAAAATTTGCAAGTTGTGAATTTTAAATGTTAGATTATATGATTAACTATTTTCCTTTGAATAATTTAAAATTAGCCAAAGTGCGTGAGATTTGACATTTGCGCGCGCCTTAAAAGTTTTATTTATCGGAAATGCTCTCTTTCTGTAAGACTTGTGATATATATCAGCCAAAGATGGATTATAAATTAAGAATTCTTCAATATATTATCTATGTTTGTGGAAATTATATTAGGTGTATATATGTATATAAAAAATTTAATGAATATATATTTATTTTTTTTTCTTTTTTTAGTTTAATATGATTTATAAATTATATATATATATATATATATATATATATATATATATATGAATTTATAAGCCAATTTTAGTTTATAGATTAAAAATTTATCACATTGATAAGACGATAGGAAAAAAATTAATTTATAGAATAATAATTTATACGAGATTTTCAATATAAGTGGAAGAGTCATCGATAGGCGAAAGAGAAGAATTAACTTGAAAGTGTAATGAAATAATTTACCTGACTGATAGTGATGCTCACATCGTCATTTTGGAGTTTGGAAAGCATCCGACAGGCAACTGCCAAGATGTAATCCCCCGCCATGGCAACCTGACAGCAAAACGATCGAGTGAGTTTTTATTAAAGATCGATTAGTTTTTTATTAATGGCATAAAGTAGATTCTTGTTTCGCAATTATTATATCGGACATCCAGAAACCATAAAGGTATGTCTCATTTTCATTTAAACACACTTTTATATTAATATTTATAATAATATCTCTCGTGTAGCAATCTTTCCAATAATATTATCCTCAATTTCATATGTCATTATTATAAACATATATTTCTTGTCGATGTATAAGTAGAGCAGATATGAAGCGTGACGCGGAACTTGGATTCAACACTTTGCGAGGTCGTTTATTACATTAACAAAGACGTGATTATAATCTAGACCATTTCCTTTCACTAAACGTTCTTCAAACGCAGAAGCTAAACAGCTCTCAGAATGAGGCTTTATACATATTATATCTTCAAGTCCGATGCGACTCGTTTAGTCCTGATCCTTTTTCGTTTTAATTGCAACTTTCCTTGTAGAAGTTCTTGTACCACATTAAATGTACTCATTTAATTTTAGCAAATAGTAAGAGATGCACGCGATAAAAAATGATTGAGATAATTAAATGGACGTAATGTTGGCAACTTGCTATCATAATGGAGCGAACGATAACACGTGACTCAAGCAGCACATATTCGTTTCAAAAACGTTTCACAAATGTTTCTGCGAAACGTTTTAGAACCGGCTTTTGAAAACGTTTCTGATTGGTTAAAATATCAATTTAAAAAACGTCATTTTCTAACAAAAAAAAAAAAAAAACGTTTAAGAAACTGTCAAAATACGATTCTTTTCCTTTATTTATGAAAAATTTGTTTATTCACAGATTCAATAAAATAATGCATATATGAATATAATCCATCTATTTTCATCATGTTTTGAATCTCTTGTCGAGATTACATCAAAAGTCTGACAAAACTGACAAAAAAGACATAATTTAAATTATACTTTTAGTACCTGTTCTTTTAGGCTTTATATACATGTTTTGAAAACTTGATTACGAGTTATTTAAGTCTAAACACGCCACGCAGCGGCAAACAAAGGAACACGTATATTATAAAATAGATCTTTTTTGTCTTGTCGAAAAGATGATCAAAAAGACATCTTTTCGTCGACTAAAATTAATTATGACTTTTAGAAGACATCTTTTAAAAAATGACTTTTTTTTGTAAATAGAAAGATATTTTTTTAGACATCTTTTAGCCTTGTCAGAAAGATAACTTAAAAAAGACATCTTTTCGTCATCTTTTAATTTTCTGTGCTATTTTCTGGAGATCGTCTTAATAAGTACAGTCTTAATAATGTGTATATATATAATTTTGAATTAAAAAATTAATTTTTGTTCTATTTATAGAAACGTAAAGAATACGTTTCTTAAACCATGATTTTGAAAATGTTTCTGTTGAAACGTTTCTTATTGGTGCTTGACGGTTAAAAAATATTGGATAACGTTTAGAAAACGGTTATAAAACAAACATATGCTACCTGGGGAGTTTTGTCAGGAATATACAGATCGACATGCGTATTCGCAGTTTCGGTACCTCGGTCTTGTGATCGTTAAATCCTGTTGGAAATTGTTGATGAACACATCGTCTATAACGAGCGACGCCATCGAAACCGCAACACCTCGACGACTCTTAATGACCGCGGTCTATTGTGTGTCATACATGTTGATTTCTAAATTCCCTCATACATCGAATTCTAAAATCAACATATATTACGCCGCTTTCTATTCTTCTATTTAATTCATTGATCTTATAAATTCCTTTATAAAACTGTGTGCGCGGTTTCTATCTTGGTTATTTCAAACTTTCATTTTACACCAAGTAAATAACCTTTTAAAAGCACAAACTTGTTACAATTTTTACGAAAAAAATTTCAAAATTTTATGTCAACTAAAATATCAATACCGGAGCTCGATTAATTATTCGGAAATCATATAAATCGCTCGAGGGAAAAAAATTTCTACGTAATAAAGACGTTGTTTTGGTCGGGTAAAACGATTGAAGGAAGATCATTTCATGGGTCGACAATGGTTCAAGTGACTCAACAAACAGCTCGTAATTTCGAGTTTCACATCCGGCATCGCCGACGCGTCTCCTTTATTTTCACGCATCCTAGCCGCGATATAACCGAAAGACACCTGTGGGCAGGGTTTTCCCCTGAACACGAGGCTCGTGCTCCGGCGCGTGTGTACTTTCTTGCAATTATCCCGAAGCGACGTTTCGCTAAACGAGCATGAATCAGCGCGGAAAGTAGCGGTCCACCGGCGAGAAACGTTAATTCCGACTAATATTATCTCTCTCCAGGGAAACAACTCAGGAGAGGCTTTGATACTTAGGTAGGCCCCACCGCCTGCATGTTGTAAAGCATTTGTTGTACGATTTAACGAAATGAGAAATGGAGAGTGAGTATAGTGTCTTTAGCACGCATCACGTACGGATGAACATCTGTTTCGCTCTTCACGAAACATGCAATTTACTGGAAAAACAAAAAGTACATTCCCAACTTTTTTATTACTGCACTACGCAAAAAAATTAAAGGGCCACTTTCTTCCATATTAAAAGAGGCCAATTTTCAAGTAGTTGCAACTTCCTTCAAAATAATCGGAATAAGATCGATAAAAAAGCGTTTCAAAGCTTCAAGTTTCTAATTTTAGAATATTTAAATAAATTTCAATTCTTTCTATTCGTTACAACATTACATTGTAAGAAAGCGACGTCTGTCGATTGAATAAATTTTTCAAAAGTTTATCCAAGAATACCATATTAGAAAAAATTCTAGCGCGATTTCATTAATTGGGTGTTAAAGAACAGAGTTTTAGCTTTAATTTCTTTTTTTAACGATAATATTCCATGATTTTTTTTCGCCGAGATATTCGTTATTAAAGCAAAATCGAGCTATTAACTTTGAACGCTTATAACCAGTGAAAAAATAACCGTACAGTAATCATTAAAAAAGCAATTTAAGGAAAAAAGTTAGCACTTTAAAATGCTCCTAGCGTTTTTTTTTCAATCATTATTCATTTTTAAAGTAATTGTTACTTAAAAATCAAGTAAAAATTGCACTTTTATCTTTTTTTATTTAAATCAATGAAAGTTAATGAAAAAATTTTCTAAAACTCTTCAACATTTACAAATAAAATGCATTCCAGTTACTCGTATAACCCTTTGAGTCACGAGACAATTTTTCTAATTGTCAATATTTTATAAAATTTGGTATATAAGGGTTTTTGGGGTCGCTGATTACGAATCCGTTGTCAGATTTTCAAAATTCAAAATGGCGGATCCAATATGGCAGACGAGATTTTCAAAATTTTACTTCCGTCATATTGGATCCCTATATTAAATTTTGGAAATTAAATTTTTTTTCCTTTAGATTCAGATTCTGCGATCTAAAAAAATCTTCAGAGAAAAAATTTAAAAAAGAATACAATTGTTGCTTTCAATTTAGAACAGAAAATATTATTTTTTATATATTTTTTATCAAAAAAAGGAGGATTTAACAAAAACGACACGGTGGAAAATTCTAAAAAAATTCTGAAAAACTTTAGAGTGTACTAAGATTATAAAAAAATTGCCGTATTTATTGTCATAATAGATTAGTAGAAAATGAATTTTTTCGTAAAAAAAGTACTAATTTTGACTGTTTGTTTATATATGATATTTTTGCAATTAACAATTAATGACTGTTCATATTTTTTTTTACACTTATTGATGTTCTAGAGACTCTGTAGAAACAAAAAATCCAATATTTGTTGATAAAAAAGTAGTTAAAACAATAAAAAAATACGAAAAAAAGGTGGGTCTCTGGGTGACCTGCTGTGACTCAAAGAGATAAAAGGCCGAAGTGTTAAGTTTTCTGTACATTTTAAAAACTTGAATTAATGATTATTGTACAATCATTTTTTTCACTAGTTTAAAGTCAATGGTTCGATTTTCAATAATGACAGAATGTATACTCCCGAGAAAAACCTGATATTCTCAGGGAATTTTATTATACCTTGATAAATCATGGAATTCTCATGGAATTTCGTTAGGATTCAGGGAATTTAAAAAAATGTCAAAGAAGTACTTATTTTAAAATTTTTTTATAAAAATTTAAAATACTTTAAGTTTAAAATCTGCTTAAAATATATATTTTTTGTTTATGTCTATATAAAATTGTTTAAAATACATGTTTTTTGTTTATGTCAACAAATGATAATACGCTAAAATAAATAAGCTTATTTTAAAATTGCATCTAAAAATATTTTAATTTTACCTGGAATTTTGAACAAAAATACCTACAAGATCCTGGAATTCTCAGGGAATTATTTTTACAGAATTTGAGTATATACCCTGAATAAATATCTGGGCAAAAAAATCACAAAACATTCGTTAAGAAAAGAAATTAAAGCTAATACTCTGCTCTTTAACACTCAATTAATGAAATCGTGCCAGGATGTTTTTTTAATTCTTGGACAAACTTTTGAAAAAATTGTTCACTCGACGGACGTCGCTTTCTTAGAATGTAGTTTTGTAACGAATAGAAAGAATTGAAATTCCTTGAATGATTCTAAAACTTCAAGCTTTGAAACGTTTTTTATTCATCTTATTTTGATCATTTTTAAGAAAGTTGCAACTACTTGAAAAATTGGCCTTTCTTTATATGGAAGAAAGTGATCCTTTAATTTTTTTGCCTAGTGTATAATATTGTATATAATTCTCATATCATTTAATTGCACATACTCATATATTTATAATTATATAATTAATTACATATAAGTGTATGTATATATGTGTAATTAAATATAATTATTTTATTCACGATATTCGAAATATCGCTTTAATATTATATTTTTCTAATTATCAATGTGAGTTGTATCATCTTATTTACTGTCAGACAATATTCTCGTTATTTCGTGTTATGCACTTTGTAATAGCTTATATACGAGGAGTCACACTTTTTATGCATGTAATCTTGTTATTGATGGGTGTAACTCAAAGATAATTATTGTATACACCTCGGCAAGAGTTATCTCGATTAGCAGTACGTTAAATATGTATACGAGCAAACTGTTGCACAATTCATTAGTTGAACTGTATGTCTGCTGCGCTATCCTCGACGGCGAAGACGGCAGCGTCGCGACTTTCGTCGGACTTTCCATTTCTCTGGAAGGCGCTAATTCCATCATGCGTCAAGGTTGTCATACTTTTGCGATTCCCTCATAGTTTGCGCGCGCGCTATTTCAGGATTCAATTATGCAAATTGCAATAATTGCATTGCCTGATCTTCACTCGTCTTCTTCTTAACTCGTTCTCACTTTTCACATGTATCTCGGACCGATATCTTCAACGATGTTTGTTTCAAATTGTTGCAAAATGCGTTGTTTTTTTTTTTTTTTTTTTTTTTTTTTTTTTACGCGTTCCTTAACTCTGGCCTCACGTGATCATAGAGTGGATTCAACATCTTCTCGTATTTGTAGGTTCTATGCGAAATTTAAATAATACCTGAAGAACTCGTTTTGCTGAAGGAACACAACATTTGTATACAACTTGGTCTTTCTCGTGTCGTTACAAGCTGTCGTTGCGTTTCACAACGGTGCATTATCGCGCGATATGCATCGAGATATCCACATGTCTCAACAGAGAATCGAGTTAGATGCATTAAAGTGACAAGTTCCAAGACTGTAAGACTGTAATGTCGTAACACTATATGTGTGGAAATGGAAAAACAGAGAATGGAGCGTCAAGCTCTTTCGTACAACGCGGTCTACAATGTCTCGCAATGACCTTCTTTTAACTTTGCGTATCGATTTAATAATCGACAAATTTAATAATTCAACGAATAAACTTTATTCAATTTTATTATTTATTTCTAAGATTTATTTGTAAGCAGAAATTAACTATTTAATTGTCTAAGCAATATTTATTAATTTCGCACACTATGTATTCTTTTAAACTTATAAAAGAGAATTATTCATCATAAATATGTATTTTGTGAAATTATTTTTCATATAAATTCATATAATATGAAATATTCATTAATATGTTTAACATTTTTCTGTATTTTATTTTCCATTCATCTGTCTAATCTAATATTTTAGAGGATTAAAGTCATAAAGTCTCATTTCAAAGAATATGAATAGATTGATTCTTTTCCGAATATCTCGTGTGAAAATGCGACGTCTTTATTTATTACGTTCTATTTTTAAAGTGCTTATTTTTATAAATTAATAGAAAAATGTAATTTTTTTTTTAGATCTTATAAACTTTTATTTTGTGTATGTGGATATATCTATATATATAAGTATCGTCCGTCCGTCTGTCTGTCTGTCTGTCTGACCACGAACTACTTCCACATTTGTGGACCGATTCCCACGAAATTGGTACCAAAATGTTGCAAATTATTCTGGGATGGTTGCTATGCGGTTTTTTTTTAAATTTGAAAATTAAAAAAAAATTTTATTTTTAATTATAGGAGGTTATGTTTTCGCGAAAAAAAATGTTTTTCCAGATTTCTCTGCCAATGTGTTCAAAATTTTTCGAAACATTGAGATATGACATTTTTTAAATTTAAAAATCTTTTCTTAATTATAGAAGGTTATGTCTTCGCGAAAAAAAATGTTTTTTCAGATTTCTCTGCCAATGTGTTCAAAATGTTTCGAAAAATTTTTAAATGGCAGGGAAATCTGGATAAACATTTTTTTCGCGAAAACATAACCTCCTATAATTAAAAAATTTAAAAGAAACCACATAGGAACTATTCCCGAAAAATTTTAAACAAAACATTTTGAACACATTTGCAGAGAAATCTGGAAAAAAAATTTTTGGTCGAAAACATAGCCCCCTCTATAATTTTGAAATATAAAAAATTATTAAAAAATGTGATTTCTCAATGTTTCAAAATATTTTGAACACACTGACAAAGAAGTTTTGGCAGAGAAATCTGGAAAAACATTTTTTTCGCGAAAACATAACCTCCTATAATTAAAAAATATATATGTATAAATAGATTGAAGAAATAAGCAATCAAGGATATCTTATTAAGTGAAATCTAATATTTTTTACGAAAAATATTATATAGAGATGTTTTGAAAATTGAAGAATTATAAATTGTGTGAGAACTAATAATAGAGAGGTCAGTATTGGGCAAAGGCCCGCGCGAAACGCTAGTATATATATATTTAATAATAATAATAATATTAATAATAATATCGTTTTATTGGTTTTCGAAAAATCAATTTTCATTTTTCTCGTGTTAAAGTCAATAGGTGCAATTTTTTGACTGGATAAAGAGACTTCTTTTCACACGAAATCTATACCTTCTACCGAGAAGAAAAATGAACGACTGACGAGACACTTTGTATATGAAAGACAGAAAAGGAACGGACGCTTTTTTATATATGTATGTTTACACGTGCGTACTTGTGCGTGTGTCAATGTGCTTTGCGCGTTCTTGACCTAGCGCCTAGTCTTTGATCACACCCTCGTTTCACTTGCCATTGCATAGACGCTTGTATAACGTCGCTGGTGAATGCAATTCAATCATTTTCGCGACGACGCCGATTGAAAGCTAATTAATAAGCATTAGAAACGCGGCAAGTGGTCGTCGTATATGGAAAAGCGCGAATGAAATTCAGGTCGTTCCGGCCGATTGCGAAAGTGCGTACATTAACTCCTATGCGTTTGAGAGTTAAATTTTTCGATCACGTGTCGCGCGTCGCCCACCGTCGTGCGTTCCAACTGTCGATTTCTAATATATGTAATTTCAGCAAGTCGATTGAATCGCCGCTTTCGAAAGAGTCTTATATTTTTATATTTTATTAAAACGCACGATCCTTAATTGATATTTTGTTTTACATTTTTTTTTTCCAATTTTCCGATGTCTACGCAACAGGAATAGAGACCAAAAATCCGCTTCCAAATCTAGAAAGCACGCGCGCGATTGGTGCCCAACCATGAATCGCATTAGCCTCCTTCTTTCTTCGATATTTTAAAGAGAGAGTTTCCGTCGTCACTGCTGGTACCATTGCGTAGTAGAGACGCTCTCGATAAAATTTTAGTGGAAAAAAAAGAAGAAAATGCCAAAGAAATAATTACTAATCGAAAAAATCCACATGTAATTATATATAAATATATTTAAATGTATATAATTATACATGGAATATGTTTTCTTTCTCTTATATGCTTGCTGTTTGTTTATAAAAAAAAAAGAAAAGAATAATGGAAGAATAATTTAAAAAGTAATTTTTGCTATTAAAAAAATAAACCTGCAATAACTTTGGATATTTTTATGTATAATTATGCATAGATAATTTTTTCCATTTCTTCAAATTTCAATCTTTTCTGTAAAATAATATAAAAAATATTTATCGGGCAGTTTTTATATAAAAAGACGGAAAACGTATGGACATATTATTTATATATAATTATATATATGAGTTTTTGTTTCTCGGATAGAGAAGAGTTCAAAAAAAATCGACGAAATACTTATATTCTAGCGTGATATCGATCTGATAAAATGACAAGTTTGAAATAAATTAATTCAGTGTAATAAAGAAATCTATGATACAAGTCTTACAAATTGTAACATTAAATCTATCTAACCTTCTTTTGACTCCAGACAACATTAACCGACGGTTTGCCTCGACGGCAGTTCGATTGGTCGATTACATCGTCATGTAATAAAGAGGAGGTATGGATCATCTCGGAGATCATCGCTACTTGTCGTTGCGCATGCGAGAGAACGCTGAAAAAAGAAGTAGAAGCCTATGTCAAATAAACCACAGCAGTCTGTTAAGTATTTTTAATTATAAATAATCGGGATTCTTGAAAAAATGTACCAAAAGTTAGTTATTTTATATAGCGTAAATTGCAAATAATATATATATTATTATTATCAGATTTCCTTTATACTTTTCGTAATAATAATATTAATATTGTGATAAAAAGATATATTCTTTCTTATCATAATTTTTTAATTAATATCATAATTACGAAAAATATAAAGGAAATCTAAAGTGTTAGTGTCTAATAATTTGTAAATTAATTTTTATGTTTAAAAATTATGTGGATTTGCAATGATTTTTTGAGCGCTTCCTAAATTATAGGATTCTGATGAAAAAATATCTATACTATAAAGTCTACGTTTTTATTTAAAGTTGTCGAAATTACTCAACTTAAACTAAAAATTTCGCGCTTTGTTTTCTCTCGTAGATTCTAAGATATCTTTATCTCATCGTCAAAATAGAAAATTCGTAATGAGACGTAGCTCTTGCAACGCTACGCTTCGTGTAATTTCAGCCTCGAAGATTATCCTATTTAGTGAAATAAGCGATAAATAATCTGTTACAGTCTAATAATTTTCACACTTTATGATTATGTGTTTAAAAAACACCTCGAATAAATAATTCGCTTTTGATTTAAAGATCTCTTAATTACTTCTCAATCAATCGATAGAATCTATTCTTCCAAATTTAAATATATATATATATATATATATATATATATATATATATATATATATATAGTGTGCGATTCTGGCACAGTGAGTTGTGTGTCTGCTTGCTGTGCCTAAGATCTCGGGTTCAAATCCGACCAGAAATTTCAAATTTTTCTTCGATTTAATTCGATCGCCACCTCTCGGATGGCAATGGCAACCCACCGAAGAGTATCTTGCCACAAAAATTCCCTCTATCTAGGCCATTCGGAACCGGCAGTAAAAAGTAGGTCCCTTTGACTGCAGATAAGACGCACTCTGCGGTTGAAAGTTGGAGGGATAAGCCATCCTCCATCAGGAGATGGCAGTTGAGGCAAAGGGGGTATAGGAAGTGTGTAGGGTTGTAAAAAAAGGTTGATATACACGGCAAACCCTGAGGGAAGTCAGGATTAAACCAATTTACCAATATATATATATATTAGAATGGACGCTACTGTACTTCTCATTCACGAGATTTTTCATTCATTGTCAGTTGGTTTGCTCGCACAGGAAATATGTGTGTATGCTGTGTATGTATTGGCTGCTACTTTCATAGAGATCCACCTCGTACCACTTTGTCAGTACTTTTAATGCTTTCTAAACGTCGTGAGCATATATCTACGTTTTTATAATCGCGGAGATACACCGTGCTGCGCGCATATAATGATAATAAAAAAAAAAAAATCTAGCTCTCTCACGCAAAATCTTTATAATCGTAAACTTTTCAACAAGATCGACATTGCTCTTCGCAATTTCAAATCGAAAAACTGCTCATAAAATTTACGGTTTAAGGATTACTGATGTAATCATTGACATTATATGCGCGCATAGACTAACAAGATTCTTGCCAGTTGTTCGTAAGAATGGAAAGGAATGACATCTCTAGTATAAATACGTTAATAGTTTTACATTTATCCGCAATTTTCTCGTGTTTGTAATTACGTAATGTCTCGACTAGTTGTTTTCTACACTTCTACTCGTTTTTTTAATCTTTCCTTAACAACCAAAAATAAATAAATGAATGTTATTTTAAACTTTCTTTCAAGAAAAAGAAGGAGAATTATACTTTTGCATTTTTCAGTGATTATAGCGTTGCTTCTTATCGTTTATGTATAACTCTCTTTATCGCTATGAAAATTCTTTCTTGATAAATATTTCAAAAAGATAGAAATATAGAAATGCTCGCGTTCACTTACTTTCTTCCCTTGTGATAATTAATAGCTCGTGCCATGAGTATGGTAAGTATGGGTCGTATCGCTTTTCCTTGACCATCCAAATAATACGTGCTTATAGGTTGCAGATCTTCTTGCGTAGTGTTTTCAATAAGTTCCTGAAATATAATAATGTACACGTGTCACCAAATGTTTGATATCAATGAAGGATTCAGAAACTCGTATAATGAAAATTATAGCCAAATATCAAAGTATCTATATAAAAAGTATATAATTTAATTGAAATTTGTAATTATATACTATGTTATATAATAATAATATATTAATATTAATATAATGCTATTTTAATGTATAATATGATATCATTATAAATTTATATGTCATTTATTAAAAGAAAACATCTTCTCCAGGCAAATCAAACCGTAACAACGACACGACAAATCAATTTTTTAAAGCAACATTTTCTGAAGCGTTCACATTTCGCCTTTTTCAAATACAGTTCAAAAACTATTTGGTTGCGGAAAGATAGTTTCCAATGAAAAATATCATATTTATTTAATTAGACCATTCATCAAATCTCATGCTTTTTTTCAGATTGAAATATATAATTCAAAAATTTATTATGGAAAAAAGTATTTCAATATTTTACAAAAAGTAGTCTATGCACACCTAACGCGCCTACTACTAAACACGCTGTAGTAGATATGATATTAAATGATTATGCGCAATCAAGCTTGTCGGAGACATGTCCGTAAAACTTTTTGCCTCGATTTTGGAAGGCGAGATGCGTAAACCGGAAGAGAAACCTGTGTAGCTCTCGTCTTTTCGAAACAATATTGAAATTCGTCTCGTGAATTAAATATCGTCAACTATCTTTGTTGCAACGAACAAGACAGCATTCCACCGATCAGACCAGCCGCTTTGAATTCCAAACACGATCACAGGCTGAAAGTTCCTTTTGGACTTTAGCCAGAAAAGAATTCGGCTTCGATTTCGACGTCATTTTTTTTTATTTTTTTCAATACGTTTCTCACGACCGGAAATCAAATCTGAAGATATTCAATGTTGTTTAAGTATCAATGTTATAATAATATAATAATGGTAATAATAATTTATGTATGTGTGATACTCTGATTTCTCTAACTTTCCTCAAATCAAGTTCGTTGAAGTTAAAATGATTCGTTAAATGCAATCTCTTTTGTTCCACCGCAAAGTTAATGTCTGCAATATTCTATCAAATCATTTATATTTTTTAGAAATGATAATTTTAATAAATAAACATTTTCATGATAAAATCTTAAGATTGTAATATCTTGTTTATATTTACGTATATAAATAAAAATTATTAGCATATAAACGAGAAAAATCTTTTCGGCGAATTTAGGATCATATACCTTTACCGGAAGACTATTCTTAATTGTTAATCGACGATCGTGTATATTATCGTTATATATTCTCTGATATAATAGTAAAAATGTATCTTTAATTGCCGAAACAATTGAAAAAAAATTATTCTATAAGAAGAAAATAAGTAGAAAACGTAGAATGAATGTTTTTCACAATAGTTGAAAATATGTAATATAAAATCATGAGAGATCATTCAAGCTTAGAAAAATGTAAATATATTATTCATTTTCCAAACTTAAACAAAGACTTGAAAAAAAATTTATTTCAATCTTTTTTTCAACTTATTTTTTTTTACATAGAAATTCCGATTGCACTACCAGGTACGGGACACTGTGGATGTAAAAATATATAAAATAGTTAATGTCTGCAATATTCTGTCAAATCATTTATATTTTTTAGAAATGATAATTTTAATAAATAAACATTTTCATGATAAAATCTTAAGATTGTAATATCTTGTTTATATTTACGTATATAAATAAAAATTATTAGCATATAAACGAGAAAAATCTTTTCGGCGAATTTAGGATCATTTACCTTTACCGGAAGACTATTCTTAATTGTTAATCAACGATCGTGTATATTATCGTTATATATTCTCTGATATAATAGTAAAAATGTATCTTTAATTGCCGAAACAATTGAAAAAAAATTATTCTATAAGAAGAAAATAAGTAGAAAACGTAGAATGAATGTTTTTCACAATAGTTGAAAATATGTAATATAAAATCATGAGAGATCATTCAAGCTTAAAAAAATGTAAATATATTATTCATTTTCCAAACTTAAACAAAGACTTGAAAAAAAATTTATTTCAATCTTTTTTTCAACTTATTTTTTTTTACATAGAAATTCCGATTGCACTACCAGGTACGGGACACTGTGGATATAAAAATGTATAAAATAGTTGGCCTTGATTACACACTTTTATAATTTAGAGACAAAAGCCTATATTAGCTACTGCGTTTCTTGATGGCAATTGCAGTTGATGAATATTCGAATATTATGTTAAGACTTTGCGGTCAAATTTCTCCGTAATACTTGAGAAGCGTGCCATCTCGTTTATATAGTTGGTTAAGTTACATGATTCAATTACTTCATGCTCGTAAAAGATAAAAAGAATCAATGAGTTGCATATTACATTCTTTTCTCATTAATAACCTGGTTCCTACACATTAATATACACTACGCAAAAAAAAAAAAAAAAAAAAAAAAAAAATAAACAGCCACTTTTCAAGTAGTTACAACATTTTTAAAAATAATCGAAATAAGATCAATAAAAAAGCGTTTCAAAGCTTCAAGTTTTTAGTTTTAAATGAATTTCAATTCTTTCTATTCGTTACAAAATTACATTAAAAAAAAGCGGCGTCCGTCGATTGAACAAATTTTTCAAAAGTTTGTCCAAAAATACCGAATTAAAAGAAAAATCCTAACACAATTTCGTTAATTGGCTGTTAAAGAGCAGAGCTTTAATTTCTTTTTTTCTTAACGAATATTCTATGATTTTTTTTCACCAAAATGTTGATTATTTATTAAAGCAAAATAGAGCTATCGTACAATAATCATTAAAAAGAGCAATTTAAAGAGAAAAGTTAGCATTTTAAAAATGCTCCTATCGTTTTTTCAATCATTATGCCAGGAAGCCTTTTAATTTTTTTGCACAGTGTATATTATTCCGCTCGCCTACGTATATTCTAATTATAAATATCTGTATAAGATGAATTACAACCGTCAAAAACTAATTCCTCTCGGAGAAATGAATAATCTTAAAGCGATAGGAAAATGCAGGAAATATAATAGATGACAACTAAATAATACTAATAGAATACTTCCTTTTTATAGAGCGTATTTCACACTATGTGCCTTACATGAACAGTGATTATGAGTAAAAGTTCTCTTCTCGATCACATGTACATTATGGAGCTCCAGTTGCTTTCGCTGACAAGTTGAAACTCATTAGGTAAAGACGCAGTCATGTAAAAATTGTATAACTCTTTATCAATATCTATAACTATACTTTTTGGTTGGGTGCTCAGTATAGAAATGAGATTTTTTTTTTTTATACGTCTAAAATTGTTTACGAATTAGTAAACAAGAAAAACAAGATAAGAATACTATTAAGACATATGAGACGAATTAATGTGACTCTGGAATATTAAAATTTCTATAAATATTTAAATTTAGATGTGAAGAATCCAAGCTTCTAAAAAAAAAAAAAAAAAAAAAAAAAGAATTCTGTGATAAGAAGTCGAGATGTAAAAACGAAATTACTCAATAATAAATGTGTATATCTAGTACGTTAAAAAGGTTAATAACCATCTGATTTTAAAAATCAATATTTTTCTTAATTTTGCAAAAATAAAAAATTTTTAAAGCAACGATAATATTTACAAACAAAATCCATATTTAGACAAATTATTCTGAAAAATTCCTCATGTCAAAAAAAAAGTATTCCATCTTAGGTACGTATCTTATACGTATATAAAGATATTGGGAATATAAACATCACACCCATGCAGTCGAAATCTCGTCGTTTTATTCTGGATCGACAAGTGAGAAATTATCATGTAGAATCAAAAACCAATTCGATTACACGCGGTTTTTTTTTCTAATTACACCTTTTTGACACGCGCATCTTTGCCGCACCGCTGGATTCGTCGTACATTGGCCAGCACGATTTCATAATACAGCGCATACGTAATATCGATGAAGTCAATTACATAAATAGCCGTTAAGACGGTATGTTCTTACTTCCCGAAAGTTTCTCGAGGCTGTACATGTAAATGACAATCGCCGCCTCGCACGAATAGGGATTAATAGCCTTTGGCTTCTTTTATGTAATGAATTCGCGTATTATTATTCGTCAGTAATGGCATATTGTGTCCATCGATTTTACGCAATTGCTATATTTACTTCAATATTCGTTGAAACTTATACATCAAGAGAAAAAAAATTCTAATTTATTACATAATTATAATTCTTATATAAAAAAATTGTCTACGAAAAAAAGGCTATAGCTTATCTTTTTTTACGAGATTTAATGAGATTACGATTGAAAATAAAAAGAAAACAACTTGAGCAATGATGATGTCATTGTAATTTGAATACTACAGTGTTTAAAGGCTGCGAATTAAAAAAAGAAACTAACCAATTGAAAAAAAATTTATATCCATTTTTTACATTCTTATTTATATCCATATTTTATATCCTTTTCTAAATATATATGAACAAATTAGAGAAACAAAAGATATGATTCTTCGTATTTTCTAGATTCTATTTATCATATATTTAAGAAAATAAATCCCAGGATTTTTCCGAGAGATGCAACTAAACAAATAATAATAAAAAAGATTTACCAGTCGTATGTCGTGGAACATATTTTTAAGGTCGTCCTCTGCAAGTCTGTAAGGATTGATTTGGTAATCGGGCAAAGATCCAGGCATCTGCGTTTGCATAGTACTCGTTGCCCTCGCGAGACCTATCCTGCAGTCGCGTGTATTCGTTTTGTTCTGCAAATGGAAAAAGAAGAAAGTTCTCTCTGTATTACGTCAAATATTGACTATAAACTTATATTGTGCCGTAAAAAATTAACTATGCAATACCACAAATATTTACCATATCCCAGTTTCAAACATGACTGTCAAATATTCCTAGAATCGTGTATATATTACCGATATTATCTTTTTACTTATAGCTGTAATATAATTTATTTAAATTTTATTTGATTAAATTCTAAAAGGATAGAAAAGAAAGAGAACAAAAAGAATATTTTTTATTTTAACTATATGAGTTAATATCGAATTATCTCTTTCTTTTGTAAAAGGATAACGTAATTGTATGAATATATTACAATATTTAAAACGTTTATATAATAAACCTTGCTGCTGCTGCTGCATTTCTTCTGATAAGCACGATAGTAGTTTATCGCACGTAAGAATAGAAATATCTATCTCAGCATTTGGTCCGATATAACGTGTGACTTACTACTGCCACTAGTCTGACCTTATTCCAGCAATTACTACTCTTGCAACACGTCCGCCGCGTCATAGCTCTTACTACTCATGTCAGAAAAAAAAAAAAACAGCGCTAATTAAGATTCTCCAATTGCGTGCCTTGCCGCAAAGCAATAATAAATATTATCGATAAATATTCCAAGGTAATAAGTTTTAATTATACAATAAATAAAAAGTGTATTTGCATAATTTCTCTTCTTTTCCTTGTGTAATAACTTTATACAAAAAATTATATATATATATATATATATATATATATATATAATATTTCTCTTCAGTAATTTATATTCTATTCATTTTGTACAACATATATAAATATAATTATATAAATTTATAATTATACCAAAATTATGCTATGTTATATATTAATATAATAAATATGACAATTAGCATTTTATGTTGGTAATAAATTTTAGAAGTTTTTTGAAAGAGCATATTTTTAAATGGAAGGAAGAGACGTACGATACACACATTCAAAAATAGTAGTAGAAAATTATTTTGCGATACAATGTGAAATTTCATTATGTATCTCTACATATATATATAATTTTTTTATACTCCTATCTTTATACTTTTATCAATGATTTTTCAATCTTCAAATAGAGAACACTACGGTAACTTGGCGGGAAACATACCATTATTAATTAGCATTATTGACCAAACCTATCTTTCCTATGACTATTTTCGTAACGATGGAATGTTAGATGCTCTTACAAACACTTAACGCTTCCCATTAACTTCAAAAGCTAAGGAATGACAGCATTCCTTCGCTCTGTACATAACGCTATCCTCTCTCGTTATCGAGTTTCCCATGATTTCTTGGTATTAACTATACTGTTTCTTTAGATATAACCGACCATGGCGATGTTTCATATAAAATTTTGATGAGGTATTCCTAATTTAATGCCTATTACGAGAACTTATCTTTTATTTATTAATTTCATAACACATCGTTTGCCTACATTCTATGATATTTATGCATATAAAACGCGCGGACGGTATCAATGTGTCAGTAAATACGAAGTAAAAAATTTTAACTTGTTGATTAAAACATTTATTAAAATTCACTAAAGATCAAAAATTCATACAAAACAATCTTTTCTTTATAGTAAATAAACTTGTAATTTATTAAAATTTTCTATATAAACACACACCTTTTTTTTGACAAAAGATACGTGTTTACAAACACGTACATTTTTCATTTTTCTAGATAATTTTTCAGATTAATGTATATAATTAAAGTTTAAAAATTAGGTAATAATAAAATACGGAAAAAATACTCGAAAATTAAAAAAAATATCAAAAGACGAAAAATGTGTACATATATTTATAGAAGATTCTTGTTTCTTTCGAGTGGTGTAAATTTTACACTGTGCGTTTATCAAAGTAATTGAGGCCACGACGGACAAATAACAACCTGTACATAAGCATATAAATATGCGCAATAAACCGTTCGCCGGCGGGTGATCGGTAACCTTGTAAGTCCGGCGGGAGTGTAAGCGCTTGAAAATAATTAACTAAATCATCCTGCATCGATTTTTCCGACCTAGCTATACTATGAACGCATATCATTTTTTTTTGTAAGCTTTCGGTCTTGCAAAACAATATCTGTCACTTGCATATGCATAGACTGCGTTCTCTTTAAACACTCACGTGCTGAAAGTGTCATTCATATTTTTCTTCGACGTATAATGAGCGACAAAAATAGAAGGATGCTTTGTGTACTCATCCAAAAGACACGACTATAATATGCTAATTTCTTGATTAAATTTTTGTGCAATTTATAGACGAGATTAAATTTATAGACTAGACTGTAGATTAAAATGTTTCTTAAATTTTAACTTTTACGTAATCATATAATTATTTATAATTGTTATTTATAAATATTTACTTATTATCCTGCATAGTAATATTTTTTTATTTTATAATATATATCGCGTATTTATATCGTAACTTAATACCTGATTAATGCGCGTTCGTAAATACACAATGCAAATGTATCGATGGGATGACATTCTTGAAGAAAGATATATCTACAAATGTGATTTAATACAATTTTATATTTAAAACAATTTCGGATGTTGTTTCGATAAAACAATACAAGCGTCGTAGGGGGATATGCAACGTTAAGCAATAATTGCATTTAATATGTCTATTTCCATGCGCACGTACGTACATACCAAGTTATTACATTCCTGGATAACTGGCTGGTAGTGGCAGCATGCAAGTTCACTGCATTTGACTTTTACCTCTCTCGCAAGTATATTCGACGTCAAGGCTAACGTCAAAAGAAATCACGAGTTCATAACAAAAAAGAAAAAATGAGAGCGCGAAACCAGTTACACCCATTAAATGTTCTTTTTTTTGTAGCGACAAATACAATGTTATAGCTAAAACTACAATGTTTTTTTTATCAGGGTTCATTCCCGCAGTCTCTAATTTTGCGCCATTATTTAATCGATAATAATTATTTTATTATTCCATGTATAATAATAATAGGTTTTATAATTATTTCTATAGCATGTAATTCTCGTAAAGTACATTGTAACCTTTATAATGCGAGCGACAAGCGGAAATGAGAAGATGCAAGCGGGATGTGAGAGTAATTCGACAGACGTCATCGTCTGCAAACAATGTCGTCATCAATGTGTGGCGGAATTTTCATTCATGGGCACGTGACTCACAAAAACGTCAATTATCGCGCCGCTGATAATACCTTCGGTACATGCGACGATTTATCGACTTTATTGACCACGTTCGAGATGGGTTAAACCTTCCGATGGACGGATCGGAATGGTTATGAAAGCGTTTTGTCACGTGATATCACGTAACAGTTGGCATAACTTTAAAGTGGAGAGCTATACTAAACCGTAACCAGCTACTACGACTTTCCTAAATTCCGCTAGTGTGCTCTTACTGGTAAATCAAAAGCGTGGCCGACGCGTGACCAAAGTGTGGCTTAATACGATCGATGAAATATTCTTCTTTTCGCATTATAAATTATTCCTTGGGTAATTTCGGAAACGAATTTTTTTACATCTCTCTACCAAAATAGTAAAGATAAAGCGCTTGGAAATTTTCAAATAATTAGCGATTAAAAGTAAAAGGAACTTTTTTTAATTAATCAAGATTTAGGAAAATAAATGATAATTACATAATTATGAGATAATCAAATAAAATTTTTCAAATCGTTTGAAGCACAATTTAATAAAATTTTATAATTCGTATGTGCAAAGATACACAGCATTGATAAAGCGATATTGTATATGTTTTATCTCAATATTTTCGCTAAAAATAAATTACCTTGGAAAATTGGTGAAAAACAATTGTAGATTGAGAAACTAAAAAATGTGTCATGCAACATTTATATAAAATATTTATAAATGCTAACGCCACTGTGAATGCTCAATATAATGTTAAAGGGAAATAAAATTGTGCTATATTATTAAAAATATGCGAGAGCAATTAAACAATTAATACTTTCATTAACCACACCTGTGTATCTGATTTTGAATTTAAATTTAAAGTAACGTAAAAAATATATTCTTGAAATATTTTATAAGCAACAATATATTTATCAGAAATGTGTTGTTAACAAATTACGTATTGTTAAGACTTGTGAGAAGATTTCCATCGCTGAGAATATTCTCAGCGTTTCATAAGCATTCATAATCATAGTAAATTCAATTAACATATAAATTATTCAAGAAATAAAGAAAACTTCATTGCGGTTATTAGAATAAGTAAAGATCGCGAGCTCATTATATCAATGATTTGTAGTAATAACTACCTACTATTGCAAGATCACGTGTATCGTTCAAATACGTCATTCAAGTGTCTCTGTCGCAAGAATCGCACCTACGACAGCTACTTGACAACTGAAAGGAAATAACTTGTAATAAAAAAAATATAGAGTAAACTTATCGATATATCTCCCGTATTACAATGATCTCCATTGTTGTCTTTAAAAAGACCCCTTCCCCCCCTTCCCCCCGCCCCGAGAGAAAGAATGTATGTATAATGGAGGGTAAACTTTTACAATCTCTTTTATGAATCTCACGCAGCGATTAAACTCGCGCGTGAAACTCTCACGTATTGGGAATCGGGTGGAGTTAATCATAGATTGTCAAATAGTTAGGTCTTTCTATAAAAGGAGAAAGTGAGGTTACATGGCTAGACTGTCCGCAAGTTGGATTGTGGCAATGCGATGCTATAAACTTGGCCGGGGATCATTGCCTGGAAGGAGAAATAGTCACGACAGACGGCCTTCCCGACCCCTCTTCGATGTGTCAAGTCGCCTCAACGTAAACGAGCGTATGATAAACCGTCGCAAGAATCGTAATTCAAGAGGCGGCCGGATGTCTCGCGCAAAAAATTGCTCATTTAATTTATTAGCAACTAGGAAGAACTACACTTTTCATAAATCTTTCTTCTTGAGAGGAAAGAGAGAGGGGAGACAGAGAAAAAGACATTACTTAATCGAGGATCATTATTTAAGAACGAATGATAAAGATCCTTTTCTAGTGACAAATATTTTGTACTTGTATCTCATTCACATATCCACAAGATTTTATTTTTTATCATATAACCATGTTTTAACGGTAGATTCTTTGACTTTAAATTTCGAGTAGAAAAGTTATTCGTTTACAAGAAAAAAATTAATATTTTTTTATTTTTTTATTTTTTTATTTTTTTATCTCAAGTTTGCTTTTTATTAGTGTTATTTCATTAATGTCATAAAACATGCAATATATATTTCTATTATGTATATAAATTATATATAATGATGTACAATATACACGTAAAAAAGTATTAAAAAATTGATATACTTTCTTTCGTAGCTTCCAATTTCTAGCTAAAAGTTTAAAAACAAATATTTATATCCATATTTATTAAACAAAAATTGAGCTTGGAAAAATTGACCTTTGAAATTGGTTTACTCAAACTACGGAAACATGATAAAAATAATTTTAAAAAAATTAAAATGAAAATGAAATGGATTTAGATACGTATCTAAAAAACTATGTAGAATAAATTATTGTCCGAAAAAGATTTTGTTGTTTAAATTATGTAATTCATTAAAGAAAGTTGTAGATGGAAAACTTTCAAACTCTTCAAGAAATGTCAATGTTAATCAATCTAGTATACAAATGAGCGATTATACAAATTGTGGGCTTTTAATGTGAGTAAACTAATTAATTAAATCAGATTTATACCAGTTCTGATCAAGCCTAATCGCTGAAAAATAGGGACACGTTTAATTTAAGAGATTTATACCAGTTTTAATATTTCTCTCTCTTTCTCTCTGAACAGTGTCCTAGGCTAATATTTCCATATGCAATTGAAAAAACAAGAGTTTCCAATCTCTCTACAAGCGTATATTATTATTTTCTACATCTTCTAGAGTTACCGTCTTGTTGATATAAATCCCTTCTCTTTAAGAAAGAGAAAGAAACGCCAAGAAACTACTATATACAATGTCAGCTGAAACCTTGAAACTACAGCGATGACGGGAAAATGCGGTTGAGAGAAGAAAAACCCTCGAGCACAACCGCATTAATCGTCAAATTAATCGTTTATTAGATACAATATTCCGAACTTGTGATTGCACATAGATTCTAAATCTAAATATAGAATAATAATCTAAAAATTGAAATAAATAACGGAAAAAGCTTTATTTTATTCATTAATTCAAAGCTTGCTAAAAATTTAATCTTGAAGATCGCGTGCTTTACACTACGTTACACAGATAATGATCTTCAAGATTTAACGAGAGATAATTTTATCTGCTTGTCACCAGTTGTCCATGGAAACTTCCTGTGTCTACATTAATTGTCAAGAGCAAAAACCTGTCAGTCTTATCCATTTACGGCAGTGTTGCCGTGTATTATTATTATAGGACTCCCTTGCGGGACGCACGAACTGAACATGTCTCTCGCAAAGATGCAAGGCTGAAGTTCAGGCTGCGTAACAGATAAAACGAGCGCGTGACATAAGAATTCACGCCTGACGGCACAAAATTTCAGCTCGATGGTGCGAAGGACGCTTTCACCTTCTTCTTATGATCAAAATATATTTCTTTCACTTCATGCATTCTAGGAGATTTACATACATACGTTACATTTAGAGAAAAGCGTGTTATATAATTAAAAAAAAAAAAAAAAAAAAAAAACGAGCTACATTGTAAATTTTTGTGACCTATTGCAATAATTTTTATGAAACAAAGGGAGTAATCGAAATTATAATACTAAACTGTATTATTATTACGTGCAATGTTTGACACGAAGAATTTGCTTTTCTCTCGAGAAACAAGCGCATGTCAATACGTGAAGTGTTGTGTTGCCAAATCTTTAAAGCATTTATAATCATACTTTGTTAGCTTGCCAAAAAGATAACTTTCACTTCACCATAGGTGTATATAAAGAATTCTCGTGTTACCTACTTTGGAAAATCATTTCGATAACATCCGCCATCGTAAAAGATATTTTAGGAAGTGTAAAAAAGTCTTTTTAATTTTAAATTTTAATGTATACAAGTGTAATAATAATATATACATGTCGTAAGCAAATGGTTATTTTACGATCTTTTTTTCATTAATTATAAGCGTTCAAAGTCAATAGCTCGATTTTGCCTTAGTAATAAATATCTCGGCGAAAAAAAATCATAAAACATTCGTTAAAAAAAGAAATTAAAGCTAACTCTGCTCTTTGACATACAATTAATGAAATCGTGATAGGATTTTTTTAATTCGGTATTCTTGGACAAATTTTTGAAACATTTGTTTAATCGACGGACGCTTTTTTATCGATCTTATTCCGATTATTTTTAAGGAAGTTGCAACTATACTTTAAAATTGGTCTTTTTTATAAGGAAAAAAGTAGCCCTTTAATTTTTTTGCGTAGTGTATATACATATATATATATGAGTGTGCGCGTGCACACACTCATTTAAAATAATTCAAAATTATTTAATCAAAATTAATTATATGGTATATCACATATACAATGATAGAGGCGAAGCGTGGCACAGTAGACAGCGTATCGGTCTACTAATTGTAAGCCAAAGGGTCCCGGTTTCGATCCCCGGTAAGAGCAGAAAAATTATATACGCTCGTTCTCCTCTTGGAAGGACAACCCACCGAGAGTAGTAGTAATCTTGCCAAGAACACTTCTCTACAAAAATTAGCCGTTCGGAACCGGCGTTAAAAATTGTAGGTCCCATGTATACACATACATACACTTGTACTATCCGCGTACGCAATCATGTATATGAAAAAGAAAAGTCACCACGTCTCTGTCAAGAGACGACGGATTGAGGAGGAGGATACAATGATAACTTATTTTTCAAAATAATCTGGGTAATATGGTAAGAGCGTATTAAAAGATTTTCCATAGTTTTCATCATAGTTAATTAACTAGAAAAAAATCTTTTAATACCACTTTCTGTTAATTCGTACGCAAAAATGTCACTTAGATATGTTTTTATATATTTTTTATTTTTCATATTTTTAGACTTGAAAAGGACCTAAACCAAAGGTTGAAACGTCGTCGTTTGTTAAGCTTATTAAATATTCAATAAAAGTATAAAGCCATTAATTTAACCAGTTTGGTCGATTAATAATAAACCTTCTCAATCAAGAGCGTATTAATTGTCATGTCTACTCTTGGTAAATAAAATCTGCATTTTTTTCACAAAGAAAAGAAATTTGTAGGAGCGAACAAAGTCGGTTTATGAATGAAATGAGTTACTTCTGGAAGAAAAAACAAAGAACGGTTACGAGAGAGAGAGAGAAAGAGAGAGAGAGAGAAAGAAAGAGAGAGAGAGAGAGAGCGCCCAGCGTCAGTAGTTTTGCCACATTCTCGAAGAACGATATCGAATGTCAAGAGACCCGCGGAGTGGGAAAATACTTTCTCCGTGAGCGCGCTGGCCGACCCACATTCTGGAATCGCTCGCCGCTGTTTATCGATGCTGATGTCCGTTCCAATGGACGACGCGGCGTGCTCTAATGCACGAACGGAGGAATCAAGGTCGCTCTCTCATGTCTCCGTACATTCAGGCTCTCTCCCACCCCGGAGAGATTCCTTCGTAAGATTGAATTTTTTCGTCGCATATTCTCTTGCATCGTTGTATTGAATTATGTCAAGTCGTATGTGTCAAATTTAATATTTTAATTTTTTTTTGTACAAAAAAGTCCATGAGAAAACTGTTTCTTCTTTTTTTTTTTTTTTTTCTTTACGCGGCTGAGAAGAAAGCCGCAAGCAAACGGATCTCAGAGAAACGTATCACGCGCGAGTGAGAAATTTCTTGATTTAATTATCCAATGTTTTTCTCGGTGTGTAACGTTTAAAACACGACATGGCTAACCATAAATGATACAAAGCGACTAGGAGAAAGAGCCAAATGCACCATACGTGGCGTACGGTAAAAGTTGTATCGGCACGCAACGCTGCGCACAATATTCCTCTCATTCGTTAATGTATATCAGAGTTTCTATTTGTTCTTCTTCGAAGATCGATTTAACTGTTGGCGTTAAAATACCGCACAAGTGCCAAAATACCAGGAAACAGGATTAGAAAGAGACGATATGAAACGTGTTTGTTCACGACACACAGGATGTTTGGCCATTTCGTGGGAGAACAATCGTCACTAGCGGAAAGGTGTAATATGCCTTATCTGATAATGTTGTGTTCCAAAACGCGTTATATCCGATTCGATTATGCAAATGCCGAGATTGCTATTGACATCAATTGTTACATCGACGATTTCCTATGCTTAGAAAAACACTTTCTTAGCACGATATCTAGCGTGTTGTACTTTTTCTCACAACTCATGCTATGGTAATGTTTGCCGTAAATCATTGTCGAAGATATTTATTATTCTCCTTGAACTTCGTGTTTTTTTACGCGTGTAACTCGATTCAAAGGAAAAATTGTCGATGAAAAAAATTTATCCACATATGGCAAACATCTTATTTACATTTTACCAAACAATAGCTTTGGCATTTTTTTGTCTTTCGTACATGTTATAGTCATCCGTCCAAAGTGTCAGCGTATTTAAAATTAACTAATATTGCGGAATAATCAAGCACATTGGTCAAAGATCAAAATAGATTTTGTATTTCGACTTTTGATTGAGGTGTTTTTTAATTTTTTTATTTTGATGTATGATCCCTCTCTTTCTCCGATGAGCATCTCATAAGAGATGTCGACTTTTAAACAAGTATTAAGTTGCTCGTTTAACAATCTCATTTTCTATCAATAATGAATTATCTGTGCAGTGCTTAAATGACATACAATTGTTTTCATCTCAGAACTCTAACATCTGAAGAAGACCCAAACCAAGGGTCGAAACGTCATGCAACATTTCATAAGAATTAAATAAATATCCTTTGCCAGTCAGGTCGACGCTTAAGATTATTACACTGTTCTTTTATTTTGACTTACCACGTTAGTCACTCTTAGAATTGATTAAAAACACATCGGTCAAAAGCCAAAACAGGAAACTGTTTCGGTCTTTGACCAAAATACTTGGTTGTTTCGCACATTGACTAGTCAATCCTAGGAACTACGAGTTTCGAGCTTTGACTATGACACATACACATATGTATTCTATATATTAAAGGTATTAATTAATATTTGTTTATAAATTCTTGTCTTTGCAAAAATGCTGATAACCTTCATGCGGGCATCGATACCTGATCCCGCATGAAGGTTCATAGGGATCAAGTACCTATATATATCCCAGATTACCTTGAAAATTATAGGTACCGAAGGTAATCGACAATAGCAGAACAATGTTGTCTGCCGTTCGAGCAATGGCACGGAATAATCAAGGCCAGTATGCATTCCTCGAAAACTTTCCATGGTAGTTTTACCGTGGCGAACAATCGTCATCCACTTTTCCCTCTCGCAATAGACTCGCCGCAAAGTGGCACGAATGAATGGATATATAAACATTCCAAACGTAACAACTCATTAAAATATCGATCGCCTGTTTTTTTTCCCTATCATGAGAAAAATCTGAAAGCAAAGATTCCTTCACATAATTCTACCGTAAAGTGCGTCTCGTGTAAACAACCATTGTACACACACGAATATGCCTTGTCGCAAGCGTAGATAAGTTTAAGGTTGACAGCTAATAATTTTCGTTTCAATGCATTTTGATATTTTACTGATCAGTTTTTTTAAATCTATATTCAATGTGTGAAGAGGAAAATCAAGGCATAGACGAGATATTTTGAGTCATTGTTATGTCAAGATGGCATTTTTTTCTCGTTCAAGAAAAATATATTACAGTATTTAACATTTTTTTTCTTTTAATCTAATTTTATTAAATTTTTCTGCTATAACAAGATGTATAACTTGCTATATGTAAAACTCACAATCGATCTCGACAATTTATAGTATTAAATTAAAACATTAAAGCTACTTTCCGATAAGAACTTATTCTATACTAACGCGATTCTCTTTCTCATTTATAAATAAATGAGATAATAATCACAGACGTAATTTTAAATATCAAACTGACATTTGCATACGTATGTTATAAAACAACTTCGCCGTTAAATATCGGTAAAGGTTGTATCTTCAACGCGAGTTTTATTTGACCTCTTATCGATTAAAAAGGTCTTTGACCATGGCTACGTATAAAGATCAGGTTTACTTTACTAGTCGGGCTCATATAGTAATAGGAATGCATATATATCGGTGGGAAGTTACCAAACAGGTCCGAAGAAAGTTTCTTGTAGATCAAGGGAGGGAGAGTAAAATAAATGGTGAGTGTTTGAGAGGAATCCGATGAGAGTTTCGAGGAGGGTCTTTCTCCTCCTCGCGCGCGCGCGCGGTTCCTTCTCGTGTGAAATTGGCTACGCGTGGCTGGTAGATTTTACTAACATTTCTCTATGCAGTGTAATGTCCAAGTTCCTATCATTCTCAATCTCGAGAGACGCTTACTTAAGTTCGTACGAAGAGAAAGATTTCACGGATCTTCGTTAGATGTAGTCTGTTTTTCACGTTGCGATGTATTATATGTAATAAGAAAAAAATATTCAAAGTCGTATAATAATAAAAAGTCTCTAATGTAAATCCAATTTTTTAAAACTTACACAATTTTAGTATAGCCCACCTCCATGCATAAATTGTAATATAAAATATATATTATTATTTAAATACATTTTACTGTACATTATATAATTATAAAATAATTTATTACTTTCATTCAGAACATTATGAATATTTCAACATAAAATTTTTTCTAAAATATATTCCATCATATATTATATTTTAATATATAATTTATTATTAATGTAATAATTAATATATTATATATTATATTTATTATATTATATATATTGAATATTATTTATTATAAATATGTATAATTAATGTAATAATTTTTATTATTGTAGATTTTTACACATTTAAGATATTTGTGACCAATTTAAATTATGCAATATTATTTCTATCCAGTTTTTCGATAAATTGTACATTTTTTGGCGATGCATCTTGACAAGTAGATCTAAGATTTTTCGTCATTTCTACTCGTGCTTGAAATAATAGTGCAATTTGTGGGTTAACCGATAGATATCGTGCAACGGATTATGGTGTATTTTATGTAATCTTTAACAAGCCAGAACATACTTTGTGATTTGAATTATTTAACGTTGCGCGTTTGTTCGTCGTCATGAAGTTTAATCGAATTAGTACTTTCACTCGTTTGAACGATAGCTATAGTTAATTGTTCCGGGTTATTAGTTTAGAAAAGCAATGATATGTAATGATTTGAAACGCGCGCATGTATTATATATTTTTTAAGAAACCATGTTGTATGTGTATAGAAATACATGCCGTCATTAAATGCATAAAATTTACGAATCTGACACTTTAATAGAGAGTTATAAATAATGTATTCGACAAAATATAATTTTTAGATAGTGGGTGATTGTTTTTACAGTCATTTCTGTGCTTGGTAATATTAGTAACAATAATACACTACGCCAAAAAATTAAAGCGCCACTTTCTTCCATATAAAAAAAAGGCCTGTTTTTAAGTAACTTTCTTAAAAATAATCGGAATAAGATCGATAACAAAACGTTTCAAAGCTTCAAGTTTCTCGTTTTAGAATCTTTAAATTAAAACTCGATTTTGCTTTAATAATGATTATCTCGGCAAACAAAAATCATAGAACATCCGTTAAGAAAAGAAATTAAAGCTAAAACTCTGTTCTTTCATACTTAATTAATAGACTCGTGCTAGGATTTTTTTTTAATTTGGTATTGTTGGACAAACTTTTGAAAAATTTATTCAATCGATACTGAAAAAAAAAATAATATTGAATCAACAACATCATTATAGTTGAAATTTATTTTATTAATTCAACAACATTATTAATCAAATCAATACATGGCATATTAATTTGACTAATAATGTTGTTGAATTAATAAAATAAATTTCAACTACGATGATGTTGTTGATTCAATATTAATTTTTTTTTCAGTGGACAGACGTCGCTTTCTTACAATGTAATTTTGTAACAAACAGAAAGAATTAAAATTCATTTAAAGATTTTAAAACTAGAAATTTGAAACTTTGAAACGCTTTTTTATTCATCTTATTACGATTATTTTTAAGGAAGTTACAAATTGGCCTTTTTTTATATGGAAGAAAGTGACCCTTTATTTTTTGCATAGTATATATATATATATATATATATATATATAATTTGTTTAAATTTATATATACAACACATGTATAATTTTTTTGGAGAAAAGAGAATGTCAAATATTCCATTGTATTGTATGAAAACTCAATCGTTATTATTTAAATTTATCTTTTCAAAAATTATATCTAAAAAAAAGAATTGCGCCATTTAAAAACAAAAAAAAAACTGTATAATATATCACAGAAGGTATCGAATATATTATGAAATTTGCGAGAAATATGTTTCCAGACAAATAATTATTAATTGTAAGGAAATTGCAACTACTTGGCTCTTTTTTATATGAATAAAAGTGGTTCTTTAATTTTTTTGCGTAGTGCATAATGAGACGACAAACATGAAAAATGAGCGCGAAACAGTTACTCTGGGAAACAATGTCAATAAACATACACAACTAGACGTGATGATGGCTTGATTTTTGCCTTATCGAAATTTTTCATCCGCATCTTGAGATATATATATATATATATATATAAAATATATATATATAAAAGAAGACCAAGGTCATACAACAAACAATTGCATAACTTGAGACGGTTATATCTTATATACTAAATTCGGTAAAACTATTTTATAAATAGTGATAAGATATGTACGTTCAAAAACATATGTATTAAATTTAAGCAATCTATTTATTCATAGAAACTCTAGATAATAGTTCGACGAGAAAGATCATTACCTCTAATTTTTCTTAATATTAAATATGAATCTGGCTTCTAACATACTTTATTATAATTTCGAGAAATTTGAAATTGTATGAAAGAAGAATTTTAATTTATCATGTTATAGCTATACATAATATAGTGTTTTAAAATTAAATATTATGTTACATTTTCATAGAAAAACAGTTTAAAAAATTTGTTGTAAAGATTAAGATTAAATGCAAATTCAAAAGTAACAAAATCGAGAGAAATGTGAGAGATTTTACCATAGTTGTAAAATAACAAATTTCGTTAAAAACGGAGAGATTTCCCCTTTTTCTAATTTTAACATTACTCTTTTTTTCAAAACTGCGGCACAGTATATTATTTCGGAGGTCAAAATTTCTATATTTAGTAAAAAAAAGATCTATGGGAAATGATTATTTTCGTTCCTTTGTTGTTTGAAAAAAAAATTTTTCTCCATTGAATTAGATAATCGTGCAGTAAACTCACACGATCGTATGTGGCTGACTGTCTATTCTATGACTGATAGAATCTCTTATTTATCTTAGATTTTATTAATTATTTTATTAATTATTATTAATACAAAAATTGGAAGTTCAATATTTTAGATACGCAAAGAAAAATGCATATATATGATTGTGTTGAAAAATCGAAAACATTCTGAGTAATTAGTTATCTGCATTTCTAACGATAAATCATTGATAATAAAGAGAAAGCTAATTTCTGTATCAAACTTGTTGCGATAATCTCTTGGCAGAAAAAGAAATTGTTTCCTAAAAATATTTTTTATCTGTAGGAAAAAAATCGGTGTTCCTTGCTAACACATATTTCAGTTGTTACGTCGATGAGAATCTCCGTTTTTTACGAACTCGAATCGAGACCTGCACGAGACGAAGAAGGCATCCAGACTGGTTGTTCAACAGTTAAAAACAAGTATGTAGTACGTAATCGCACAACTTTTACTGCGACTCACATTTGGGTATTGAGGGCACCTGCGTGCCGTTCCCGTCCTGGAGAAACTGACCGTTTCATCGTCGAATAAAAGATCAATACATCATTTATCCTGCAGTCGTCAATCCCATTCCTTATTAATACTTTGAGTCACGAATTTTTCTAATTTTCAGTATTTTATAAAATTTGGTATGTAAGGGTTTTTGGGGTCGCTGATTACGAATCCGTTGTCAGATTTTCAAAATTCAAGATGGCGGATCCAATATGGCAGACGAGATTTTCAAAATTTTACTTCCGCCATATTGGATCCCTATATTAAATTTTGGAAATTAAATTTTTTTTCCTTCAGATTCAGATTCTGCGATCTAAAAAAACCTTCAGAGAAAAAATTTAAAAAAGACTACAACTGTTACTTTCAATTTAGAACAGAAGATATTGTTTTTTATGTATTTTTTATCAAAAAAGGAGAATTTAACAAAAACAACACGGTGGAAAATTCTAAAAAAATTCTGAAAAATACTTTAGAGTGTACTAAGATTATAAAAAATATGCCGTATTTATTGTCATAATAGATTAGTAGAAAATGCATTTTTTCGTAAAAAAGTACTAATTTTGACTGTTTGTTTATATATGATATGTTTGCAATTAACAATTAATGACTGTTCATATTTCTCTTACACTTATTAATGTTCTAGAGACTCTGTAGAAACAAAAAATCCAATATTTGTTGATAAAAAAGTAGTTAAAACAATAAAAAACTACGAAAAAAAGGTGGGTCTCTGGATGACCCGCTGTGACTCAAAGGGTTAATACTTATCGTACCAAATCGGATCAAATCTTAAAAAGCGATGTTATTTGATATTTACTCTTTTTGTAAATTAAATTTAAAACTTATAACCTCCCTTTAATTATTATGAAAAGAATAAAAATTTTAAATGTGAAACTAAGAAATTACACACACACACACACAAATGTGTGTGTGTGTATAAAATAATTTGTAAATTAAAAAAATTAGAAAAAAATTTTTTACTGCACAGCCTCTTAACAAGAAATGTCTGCTTAATCGCGGTTTTTTTTTTTTTTTTTTTTTTTTTTTTTTTTTTGTTGAAATGCTCAAATAACAGCATATTAAATATAAAAAATTATGAAAAGTATAGATGGGACAAAGTCGACGACCCATGTCTCATGCTTTTCCCCTCAGGGACTCGATATAGCGTTGTACGGCATTGTTGCCTTGAAATCGCGGCGCGATTCGACTACAAAATGAGACAACGCCAAAGTCATGTCTCTTTGATGTCTCCTCATCGTTTTCAGAACGACTTAGCACGTGGCCCCCATGACGTCTGGGTATCTGTAAATTTACATTTCAAAAAATGCGGAAACACCACGCGAGTCAAGGACAAGGTGGATCGATTCCGGTCACTTTTTCTTTTTTTTTTTTTTTTTTTTTTTTTTCTTTCAATGAAAGTCTCGTGTACTTGTGCGAATCCGATTTCGCCAACCTGTCTTAAAAATTCTTGCCAACGAATCTTATCGTACGTCGTACGGTATCGTTGTAATGTGTGCTATTAATAAATTTTAAAACTTGCTAAAGATTTAAGATGTAATATATTATTTAATATGTAATATATTTGTTGAAATAAGAATCAAAGTAAACTATTAAAGTTCGGTTAAATTATTTTTTTTCTGGACAAAAGTATTAGAAGGCGAAGTCTCTCTCTCTCACCTATTCGTGTCGTGTTGTATCATTAAAAAGTACACAAGTTTTCAATTTACATAATGTGCTAAAATTACATGTAATAAATGAAATTTTTTTCACTTTTAACTTTTTAACAACGAGCGATTGCTAAAACCTTCTGAACGTTATTCAGGACAGTATGCTTGATAACATATGTTAAGGTTAACGGAGTTTAAGCTAATAAAATTTTATCATAGAGTTTTTTAACTGTCAAAATGGTTTGTGTATGTATGAAAATAAAATGCAATCTTTTTATATTTTTTATGATATATATATATATATATATATATATATATATATATATAATTTATCATAAAGGCTAATTCGATTATCGTCTCCTGTTTTGTCATTTATTCATTGGAATAATTTATTCAATTGTAATTAAAAGCACACTTGTTTGAATTATAATATAATATGTATTTTGTTTTAAGATAGAGTACTAATCATTCTTATTATTTGTTTTTATCCGTCGAATTTTTTGAAAATATTATTTGTAAACGTATATTTATAATTATTGTCCGTTTTATGCACAAATGTACAACAATTTTTATCGATGATATAGCGAGAAAGCGGATTTATGTGCTGCCGGTATGAAAGTGTAAGCTATAGACAATAATATCCGGAACTAACGGATTGAATTATGTGTACACTTTTCCATAAAAAGGACACAAAGTATTTCTTCCATAGTAAGAATATTGTTAAGAACACTTGGCTTGAAATAATATTGTTTGGAATGCACAATAGGGAGTTTGCATTAAAAAAAAAATACATTTTTTTATATATGTAATTTAAATATATATTATTATAAATTTATTTATAAGAAAATTTTAAATTTTTATCAATAGAAAGGTATTAAAAAATTAAATTAAAATTTAATAAAATTTAAATTGTGAGAAAACGATTTTGATTGGTTGGAGTGCGTGACGTCACAGTGCAATAGTTTCAAACGTTTGTTTTCTGTATTGCGATATTCGGTCATTCTTGATCTCGAAGTACAAAGAAAAATAATTTATTGAGTGTTTTAATTGTTGTACTTTTACATAGAGATACAAAATTACATTTAAAACTATATATAAATTATAAAATGCAATTGTTTTTCAAAATCATGCAAACTCCCTATTCTAGTTGGAAAAAATTTAATCAGTTTCCGCAGATTTTTTTTTTTAGTATAACAATCTCTGTAAATATATACAAAAACATATTATGTAAAATATCTTTTATTCTCGTTATTTTCTTCGCTTCTCTCTTCCTTACATATATCTATAGATTAATAACAATAATAATGATTGAATAAATCGCGCAAAATTTTATTGACCTCATTGTAATCTTGGCATGATTTCAAATAATTATGGCATTGTTATCCCGTTATGTCCGTCGATATCAAGGACGAACTTCGAATTCTGTCTCATCAAAAGTTACGCATGAACAGTTATGCAAGACAAGAATGAATACTCGGTGATGATTGATCACAATATATTGTGGAACCATATCTTATATATATGGATATTTCTGATAAAGATCTAATTTTATTCTGATAAGGTTTCCAATGAAGAATAACAATAAATAATGTAATTTTATTTTATTTATAAATTCATATATTATTAATATATTTTAATTATATACATATTCAATAATAATTAATACTAATTAATTATATACGTGTATATATATATATATTTAAAATATATTATAATATGAATTTACAATCAAATGACATAAAATCTACGTTATTATTTTCAATTAATGTCAAGAATTCTCACTTGTGCTAAAAAATTTATGTAAAACAAGTTTTTTAATTTCTTGATTATACACCTTTTATCATAAATTTGAGTGTGAATTTAGATGCAAACCTTATTGCCGGCAGCTTTATAAATTACATCGACAACTACGTGCTGTGCGAATTTAGAGAGTGTTCATTCATGCAGGAGGCGTATTAACTGACGCACTTGAAAGCATAGATGAATTACACAATATTATTTATGCCATCCAGCCTAAAGTTTAGTAGTTCCGGATTGAATATATTATATTCAGATATTCATCATCACATGATTAATAAAAAAAAAATCTATTCTTTTTTTGTTAATATAAGAAGAATCATAGAAACCTGATAGTTTTCAAAATAAAATAAATAAAATATAACTTAAATATTTATTTTCTTATCAGATAATAATAAGATACAGAATACTATACTGAGTATACCACTTAATCTCACGTTTTTTGCAATTAAAATAAAAATTTCACATTTATCAACTGTCTACCGCATTTATTCTGCATTACTCTATCATGCAAAGTTGCATCATTGTTTGCATATTGTCTAGTATAACTGTACTTTTTTCTTATTTTTCCTATTAATGAAGTCAGAGCTAATATAAAAGAAAAAAACTACAGTTAGATCAAACAATATGCAAACAATGATGCGAACCTGCGTGATAGACTAGAGCAATGTAAGATAAATGCGAAGGACATTTGATAAATGTGATTTTTTTTTAATTAAAAAAAAAATAAATAAGATTAAACAATATACTCAAATGTCATTCTGTATCTTATTATTATTTGACAAGAAATAATTTAAGTTATATTTCATTTATTTCATTTTGAAAATTGCTTCCGTGACTCACTCTATATATAATAATTTTTTAATTTCTAATTTAATTTTTTCTCAGGTTAATTTAATATTGGCATTAGCATCAAATGTAGCATATTAATTTAATAAACACGTAACATGCCATTTATTTTTAGTTTATCCTTTTTCTTTCAAATTATCAAATACTCTTCGTAATAAAAGAAGTAATAGGCAGAAATATTTAAATATAATGTGTTTGACTTGGAATTTTCGTTTATTAAATTATCTATCTGCAATAAGTATAATCTTTTTTTCTCGTCCATGAAATATATTTAGTTTAAGTAATTTCATTATTTGAGTTTCTACATTGTTGATTAAATTCATTACATCACTATACTTTCCAACGCTGTAGTTATCTTCGCGAGAGATGTGTCATGTTCCTTCGTGCATGTCGGCTCTTCAGTAAAATCTCAAGATCGACCTCAAAGCTTATAGTGGCATAATAATATACCACAGGCAATTACCTCCTTAACGCGACGACATCCTTTCTCTCACATCCTTGCGATAACGCGCGATTATTAAGTCCACGTTATTTTTCAAGGATGCACTTAATTAGACAACAATAATCATTTTTGTCTAAATTTCTTTTTTACAATAAACTTTAATTAATATTACCATATGACGTGAGAGCACAACAATATTCGCGGATGTATTTGGTTTCCCAGATCTATATATATATATGTAATAGATTTTTTCTAATAAATTTAAAAAAAAATAAATGTGTTTTTAAATAAAAATATGTTACATTATGTGTATTTGCGTGTCTATATATAAAATGTCTTAGTGTTAAATTTTCCGTGAGATGACCAATGATCGATTTTGAGATTATTCAGAAATGATGATTCTAATATTAATATAAAATATCGAGACTATTGTGAGTTTTAAATGATAGAGAAGAAACAAGGTAATTCCTACATTTTTATACAAATTTTTTAACTATTTTATAACCAATAGATTCCGCGAAAAAATTTTTCAATAGCCACATGTTTATATTATATTTTGATGGAATTATATATATAATTTATTTTTTTGCAGTATATAATAAAAAAAAAATATATCGAAATATGACATGTGCAGCATTATTTCTGTTTGATAAATTAATAGAATATTCAGAATAGCTAGTTGTAAAATTGTCATTTTATACTTACAATATAAAAGAAATGAAAGAAAGAAAACTATGCATAGAAGAAAACCTGTATGATTAAAAAAATTATATATTTTTGAAATGTTTAAATAATTAATATACACACATGTAATATTTTATTTAATCCATTTAAAATATTTCTGCGTTGTTTTTAATGTAGAAAAATAAATAAACTAAAAAAAATAATAAATAAAGAAATTATTCGATTCAACATTTATATTGTTCGATTTATCTTATTTATCAATAACTTATTTGCCGTTAAAGTTATTGTATACTGCTTGAAATTTCTATCATTGATTATTAGAACCAATGAGTTGGAACACAGTTTATTCCGTTTCACAATCATTCTTATTCTGCTATATTTTAAAGGAGTTTTAAACTAGAATTTAAAAAAAAATATTATAAAGTATAATGTATAAGGGGTAAAGTTTGAAATGTAATATATGATGTAACTTAATGTATAATAATGTAAATTAATGTAATGTAAATTAATTTTTTCTAGTGTTTAGCTCTATAGAAAATAAAAAAAAAATATTATTTATCTTAATAAAATATGTCACTTAGTGTCAGCCCAACAACTTACACAGTTCAACTCTTAAATCAGGTTCAACAGAAAATAACTCTTTTTTTTTGCAAAGACAAGAACGAGAATAATCATTTTTCTCGTAGACTTGAATATGATTCCGGTCTTTAAATTGCTCTATCATCTTGAAGAACATTTTGTTGCAATCAAAAATAAGTATGTTGTTAAAATTGATTATGGCTAATAAGATACTTATAATGGAATATAGGTTCTATTACAAAAAAATTGTGAATTATAAAGTTTTATTGCACTCAATATTAAATGTGTTGTTAGAAACTTTTAACCTCCAAAAATAGAAAACTGCCAAAATTGATAGCACAGTCTTTATAATTCCAATAAAATTATGTATGCGTAGCCATTAACTTGTTTAATATATTCGTGCTATCAAGATACCATGTCAGCTTTGCGCGATGACAATATGAAATAGCACACATGAAGTAATACAGAAGAAGAACAATACAATTTCACATTTTAGCAGTGGATTTGTTTTGCGTTTTATTTATTTTCTCTCAAATTATTGGATGGTAATTGAATAAAGAAACTAAGATGTTGATATAACATTTAAGATTTCACTGACCCTTCAGTCAGAGAGATAATCAAGTTATATAAGTTGTTGGAACATATGACATTACCCTCTAAATCTAATTTTCATAATTCAAATATGGCTAACGCTTCAAAGTAAGTGATACCGCTGATTGACGCACGA
Source organism: Anoplolepis gracilipes (assembly GCF_047496725.1). Lineage (NCBI taxonomy): Eukaryota > Metazoa > Arthropoda > Insecta > Hymenoptera > Formicidae > Anoplolepis > Anoplolepis gracilipes. The sequence goes on along the minus strand of NC_132980.1, from coordinate 580,300 downwards.
CATGAACACTTTCGTTATTCCGCTCTCGTAAAAGGTGCACGTGTGCAAATGCGCACGTGTAGGAATGTATGAATGTACCACAAAGCGATTATTCTCGTTAATGCAACAAATTACCACGAAGTGCGTTCAACAGATTAGCATAAAAGTTGCCGCGCCTCTTCTTACATGGAATACCGATAATCAGTTTTTAATTTTAAAAAAGGGCCTTAATCATCGGAAAATTACTGCCCCAGGTAGCACATGTTCGTTTTATAAACGTTTTCTAAACGTATCCAATATTTTTCAATCGTCAAGCACCAATAAGAAATGTTTCAACAAAAACATTTTTCAAATCATGGTTTAAGAAACGTATTTTTTACGTTTCTATAAATAGAACAAAAATTAATTTTTTAATTCAAAATTATATATATATATATACACATTATTAAGACTGTACTTATTAAGATGATCCCCAGATAGCACAGAAAATTAAAAGATGACGAAAAGATGTCTTTTTTAAGTTATCTTTCTGACAAAGCTAAAAGATGTCTAAAAGGATATCTTTCTACCTACAAAAAAAGTCATTTTTTAAAAGATGTCTTCTAAAAGTCATAATTAAATTTAGTCGACGAAAAGATATCTTTTTGATCATCTTTTCGACAAGACAAATAAGATCTATTTTATATAAACGTGTTCCTTTGTCTACCGCTACGTGGCGTGTTCAGACTTAACTATAACTCGTATTCAAGTTTTCATAACATGTATATAAAGCCTAAAAGAACAGGTACTAAAACTATCTAGTAATTTAAATTATGTCTTATTTAGGGAGCGTCCCGTTTGACCACGTTACGATTGACCACAGCCACTTATATCGACCGATGCCTAAGGTCATCAGCAACGATTAACCAATCAGAGAGCCTCATTTTAAACTGGCCAATTGGCGACGTGGTCAATAGATTCCCACCCCTTTTTTATCAGTTTGACTTCTGATGTAATCTCGACAAGAGATTACATCAGAACATTCAGAACATGAGGAAAATAGATGGATTATATCCATATATGCATTATTTTATTGAATTTGCGAATAAACAAATTTTTCACAAATAAAAGAAAAAAACCGTATTTTGACAGTTTCTTAAACGTTGTTTTTTGTTAGAAAATGACGTTTCCCTTAACGTTTTTTAAGTGGACATTTTAACCAATCAGAAACGTTTTTAAAAGTCGGTTCTTTCTCAAACGTTTCGCAGAAACATTTGTGAAACGTTTTTGAAACGAATATGTGCTACTTGGGCTCGTTCCGAAATGTTATAATTAAGACAAAGCGTTCGAGCACTTATCGACACTGTGTACCGACAATTTTTTACTTTTTATTTTTTTTTATCTATTTTTTTCTAATTTTTTTCGTTTATTTTTTTTACTTATTTTTTAAATGCAATTTATTCAAGATAATTCAGAAATATAAACCATATAACAAGAGACGTTTCGACACTTACTTGTGTCTCTTCAGTCCCCTTACTTAAGATACTTAAAACATAATCTGTAGTTCAAATTTTTTCCGAATACAAGTCAATATATATACATTATTATTATACTTAATATATACATTAAGATTCAGTTATAAATTAAAATTTAAAATTTACATGAGCGGTCAGGCATTTTGATGAGGTTATTGTATTTGGTGAATCTTGTTCTTTAGTTCACTTATGATATAATCATCCAGACAGTTTGAAATTACTTGGTTTAAACTGTGTGTCTATTTTTCAACATATTTGGAAAAAATTTTTTATTAATAAATCAATGTATAACTATGCGTTATGGTTGAATGTATAAACTCATTAATTTGTAAATTACTGGCAGGCTCTCAACACAATTATATTTACTGTTATTCATTAACCGAACGTAAAATACACAATTAGTACATTAATTTTATAATTTTATTCTTATAAGATTTCTGTAGTTGGAGAAACTTTCAAGGACTCGTCGATCATTTGAATTTTTTTCTAAGCCGGATTATATCCGCGATATTTTCTACATATGTTTAAACATGTACTTGCTTCGTGACATTTATGAACCTTCCTAACGCTGCTTATTTACATTAATCCGTGTAGCGTACATTTATTTTGTATGCATAAATGCAACTGCTTCGCCTTGATCATGCTGTCATTCTATATTTATTGCACTGTTCGAGAAAGATTTTCGGCGAATTAAATATCAAAACAGATTAAACGACAAAATGTATGCAGGCACGTGAGTAAAATGCATAATTTTTTCCTCTTCATAAAATAAATCCCCGACCATTCTTATTCCGATCCGCAACATCTGATTCAGATTTATTTTATTCTTGATACTATTGGTATACAAAATGATTCCCCTAATTGTACATGTCTTAATTAAAAATCTAAAAAATAAAAAATGTTATATGAGTATAATTATTTGATAACAGTCAAAGAAATATAACAAGATAATCTATTTTTGCACATATTAATAATTCAAAGAATAAATATAAAGGGTGAAGAAAAGAATATTTATAATTAGTTTTTGAAATATAAAAAGTATTACTGCATTTCAAGTATTTTGTCTTTTTACAATATACTCATCTTTTAAAATAATCTTTTACATATGTACATCCTAGTCTTTCTGAATAAATTATATAATAAAAAGAGGATATAGAAAAAATAAAAAAAATATTTATATAAATCAGTATATATAAAATAAATAAAATTAAATAACTAGATTAAATTTCGTCTGTGTAAATTGAAAAAGTGGAAATCCTGGAATCGTAAATACAAAATTACATATTTTTGCAAAAAAAGATAGCTATAATTATTGTGAAAAAATGAATTATTTTTTTGAAAAGCAATTTTACGTGTAAAAAAAAGACATTGAACTGTTTTTTCCAGTGTTATAACAGGATATCGGATAAAAGTTTAGGATACAGTTGGTGAAATTTTTTTCATTTACTTTCACCTTTACATATACGATGTTGCAACTGGAAAAAATTTATTGTAAATATTTTATGGCGTAATTTAGAAAGCGTCACACGATCATAGTATTGTCAATTTTTGATCGTGCGATTTTGTAACAAACTTTTAACGTGCACACGCACGATATAGTTTTATACTAATAATAAAAAAGAAGTACTATGTAATTTTTGGTATGTCACTACTAAAATATGTATAAAAGTGAATTTGCCAGTCTGTTTTGCATATCGGTATTTCCCGACACTCAGCTACATGCCCAGCCGTAGCGCAAGGAATAGTGTTTAAATATATTAATTTCAAGTATTGTAATTTATTCAAGGAATTTGTATAATTAAATCTTTTTTGGGATTTGAGAAAATCTTCCACGATATTCTTATATCCTGTAATTTGAATTTTAATTTTTGAAATAACGGAACCTCCCGATATTAATTAGGTGTTCCGCGGTGGAGCGGTACAATATAGTGATATTATACTTTTAAACATGGTATTATATTTCTTAACGTATTAATCTATAAAAATTAATTAAATCTAAAATTAATTAATAGCGCTAACGCAACAATTAGTACTCTTTCAGTTATGGATCGACCTCGAAAAAGTAATTACGAGAAAAAAATAGCAATTTTAATAATATTTTATAATATATAAATAATATTTTTTAACATATTAAATCTATAAAAATTAATTAATAGTGTTAACGCAACATTTCGTCCCATTTCACTTATGGATCCACTTTGAGAAAGTAATTGCGAGAAAAAAATAGCAATTTTAAAAACAATAAATAAAATTTAATAGCAATAAATCATATGATTTACAAGAATGTATTAGCTGTAATAAAATTATGCAACAAAAATAGATTAAAGGAATATGTGCTTAGTAAATATCATAAAGTAAAAATATTTGTTTATATATCTGTTTTTTTTACATTAAGAGATAAAGATTACATAATTTTTTGGAAATATAAAACCAAATAAATATAGTATATATTTGCTTCTTAATATCCATAAATATACAAACTTACTTTTATGTTTTATTTATTCAATCTCTTTTATACGATAATATCATACAATTTTTATGTAAGATTAGTAGTTACTTGATTATTAATTAAATATATTAAATAAATTAAATATAGAATATTGAATATTATTATTGCAATAATATAGAATATTATTGCAAAACTTACAGGTAAAAGTCACAGGTTTCTGAGATCAAATAAAAATTACTAAAATTTATATTTTGCTGTCAATCACTTTGCAAAGATATAATTATTAAAATAATAAGCAAAAATTAATTTTTGTGGATAATTATATTTTGTTCGATATATACATAAATTTAAATTATATTTTAACAATTTTATTAAAATTCTTGACAATCGTCATTTTATAAAATGTAATTAATTGAATCAACATTGTTAATTCAATGTTTGTAAAATGATTAAAATATGAAAAAATATCCATAAATGGCGATAAAATCAGGTAAACGTTTTCAAACTAAGAAATCAGATAAATAACAATTGCGACCAATAAAAACCTAATCATAGTATGCAATAATCAAATGTTTTTTAAAAAGCTTGGAAAATTTACTGTGTGCATTATTAAAAATATAAATTTAAAGTATGAAATTCTTTAAATTTATTTGTCAGAAGAAACTTAAATGGGAAAGAGAAAAAAACAATATTAAGACGCCAATAGCTGAACCACATTGGAATTAAACTTACAATTAGTTCCTGATCTGGCGTTGCACGGTTCAAATTTTTGCTTTGACGTATTATCGTAACTATATAACACGTATCCTTTGCGATTTAAAATACTTGAAATAGTTTGAAAAAAATCTGTCATTTTAAAATCGCAGATGACATATATGACGCATTTACGAAGATACATGTAACGAAATGAAAACAAATGTCAGCGTAGAAATTGCACATATTGATGGTTTAAAAATTAAGAGGTCAATGAGGAAGTATGAGTAGTAAATTTATTCCTTCCAGAAAATATCAATTTATTTTCAAAGACTAAAGAAAATCGTAATACATAATAATTTCGTTTCGAGTTTATATCAATGTGTTTTATTTCAAATCATAAACATGCAAATTATGTATTTTATTTTACAATACGTCAGGTGTTACGCCTATATATTAGTATAACAGTGTAACGTCAATTTTATTCATTGTATATAAAAACGAGCTCGACTTTGATTGATTTTATGGCACAATATGGATAAATTTTTTTTTATTTAAATGATTATTCCGCTATATATACATCGAGCAATTTACATTTTCCCTCTAGAATAATATTTATGAAAAAACTTTCGAAATCTTAAAAGTTTCTAAATTTTATAATATTAAGTAATAATTAATATATGTTTAAGATCTTTTTATTCTTTTCTTTATTTTTTATTTTTCATTAATTAAACATTTAAATCTCTTTTCGTTTACGGTAATTGTTAATAATATAATACGCAATATATGTATATTATATCATAACAAGTTAAAAAATAGAAATGAAACAATTGAGCAATAAAAAAGTGAATATCAATTAAACTATTAAAATTAATAATAAAGAGTGATAAATATTATATGTACCTATTTACATAACTGCAACATTGATCACAGAAATTTTTGCATTTTAATAATTAAAATTCAATGAATATGTATATCGTTGTTTTTATAACAAAATCGCAAATGTACATTATATCTCAAGTTTGATTTACTACTGTTATCACATTTGCAAATGCTAAAAAAATATACAAGCATATGCAAAGAAAAAATCTCGTAAAACTTTTGTTGAAAATTAAAAAAAAATGACATTAGAAAACTCGTAAAATTTGCATATTCGCGATTTTTGCACAAGAACAACGATATACGAGACGCATCTTCAGAAATGCATATATAGCCTTGAAAATTCAATTTAATAGCTCCTTCAATAGCTACATAAACATACGTACACTTTCGTGAATTGATATCTCAAATTTGATTTACTACTGTTATGACATTTGCAAATGCTAAAAAAAATATACAAGCATATGCAAATAAAAAATCTCGTAGAACCTTTGTTAAAAATTAAAAAAAAAAGTGACATTAGGAAACTCGTAAAATTTGCATATTCACGATTTTTGCACAAGAACGATGATATACGAGACGCATTATCAGAAATGCATATATAGCCTTGATCCAAAAACACCCTTAAATTTTCCGTATTTCTTATTTTGTTAATAGTATATAAATACTAAAAAGATTAAAAAATTTTTTAAAACTATTGATAGCACTTTAAAGCTGAAATTTCAAGCTTTAAAATGTTTTTTTAATTTTTCGCGCCACGTATCGACATGTCTGAAAAACACAGATTCAGTTTCAAAATTATGTATCTCGGGCAAAAAAAATTGTAGGAAAGTTTAAAAAAATAATTTTGTAAACAAAATGAACTTGACTTAAATTTTTCGAGAGAAATTTTTTTACCCAGCTGCAGAGTGTCAAAAATACAATAAAATTTTAAGAAACAAAATAATGTTCTTCTTTAAAACACAAAACAAGGAAAATACAAAAATTTTTTAAATTACCGATAGAAACTTTAATGCGTTACCAATACATTAAAAAACTTTTGTATTTTTCTTGTTTTGTGCTTTAACCCTTTGAGTCACGGATTTTTCTAATTTTCAGTATTTTATAAAATTTGGTATATAAGGGTTTTTGGAGTCGCTGATTCGTTCGTCAGATTTTCAAAATTCAAGATGGCGGATCCAACATGGCAGACGAGATTTTCAAAATTTTACTTCCGTCATTGGATCCCTATATTAAATTTTGGAAATTAAATTTTTTTTCCTTTAGATTCAGATTCTACGATCTAAAAAAACCTTCAGAGAAAAAATTTAAAAAAGAATACAACTGTTACTTTTAATTTAGAACAGAAAATATTGTTTTTTATATATTTTTTATCAAAAAGAGGAGGATTTAACAAAAACAACACGGTGGAAAATTCTAAAAAAATTCTGAAAAATACTTTAGAGTGTACTAAGATTATAAAAAAATTCATTTTCTACTAATCTACTATTTATTGTCATAATAGATTAGTAGAAAATGAATTTTTTCGTAAAAAGTACTAATTTTGACTGTTTGTTTATATATGGTATTTTTGCAATTAACAATTAATTACTGTTCATATTTTTTTTACACTTATTGATGTCCTAGAGACTCTGTAGAAACAAAAAATCCGGTATTTGTTGATAAAAAAAGTAAGTTAAAACAATAAAAAACTGCAAAAAAAAGGTGGGTCACTGGGTGACCCGCTGTTACTCAAACAAAGGGTTAAAGAAGAACATTGTTTTGTTTTTTGTTTAAAATTTTATCGTATTTTTGGCACTCTGCAGCTCGGTAAAAAAATTTCTCTCGAAAAATTTAAATCAAGTTCCATAAACTACAACATTTTGCTTGCAAATGCTTTTTTTAATCCTTTCCTAAAATTTTGTTTGACCAAGATACATAATTTTGAAATTAAATCTGTGTTTTTCAGACATGTTGTCGATACTCGAAAAATTATCGCAGACGGAAAATTAAAAAAAACATTTTAAAGCTTGAAATTTCAGCTTTAAAGCGCTATCGATAGTTTAAAAAATTTTTTAAAATCTTTTTAGTAATTATATATACTATTAAGAAAATAAGAAATATTTAAGGGGAAATTTAAGGGCGCCTAATATTTGTGACCGTGGCTGTATGTACATGTAAGTAAAGTGGAGACGATAAGAAGTTTCGATTTCTGCGATTTTCGCTTTCGATCGGAAAGTGTCGTTTCCACGAGAGAAGTAAAAGTCACGGAATATCTCGCGGTAAAAACAGGTGTGGAGACGTGCACTATAGCTGGTCAAGCCGAGAAAGTCAAGAGCGCGGTGCCGGCATGCTCCAAGAAGTATCTCTCGCAAAGCCTGTTAGCCTACTTACACTAACGCGGCTCGAAATTCGTCGACCGATCACCGTTGCGATTCAATAATATTGACCGTCGTCTCGTCGTGTCAGTATTAGGCTTGTGAAAAAAAAACTACAAATATCCGCCGCACGAAACGCCATGTTGGATCGCTCGGTGTGCGGTGACACGATTTATCTAATCTTGCATAATACGATTAGCTCCGTCTCCGGATTGGCGATTTTATGTGAATTATTATGACGGAATTTCAAAACCACGCTTCTTCCATGACACTTTCGATCCGAGAAAGTCGCGATTTCGCACGTACGCCGTGGCTCGAAAATTGCAACTGTAGTTTCTCGAGAACGTATCATGATTCGCAATATGTACGATAAAATTAAGATTTTCTTATTTAATTTACTAATGACTAATTTTCACATTTCACGATGGAATGCGTCCACCTCAGATGTGACAAATTAAGAAAGTTAGCATATGAATTAAATTCCATATTAGATTTATTCAAATTAAATTTAATTAAGTTGAAATTAACGACGAGTAACTAGTAATTAGAAATTTCAATCAATACCAATTTGTTGGAACATAATATACGCTAATTAATCTTTGAAACTTAAAAATTAAAACAATGGTCATTATAGAATAAAAAGTTAGCAATGTCATTATTTATTGTTTAAAAATATATATTTGAATATTTTATTAAAATAGAATCTCTACTTAATATTTAAAAAAATAAAGTTTATCTTGTTATTTATTTCTTGCATGTGTGTTTGTCTGTGTATTTGATTGTATTAACTCTTTCCCTTAATAAAAAAGAGCTTTCAATGTACATATATATATACACACACACACACACACACATTTTATTTTTATTCTCTCAAATTTAAAATTGGCAATTTAGAACTAATTTTTTCATATATATCATATATGGATGTCTCAAATTGCTATTACTCATTTTTATTTATATTTTCTTTGATTTATACAGAATAGATTTTTCCTAATACAGTTATATGTATGCATAGACAGAATGATACAAAGACCGCAGGTTTATTTCCATATGTGTAAACTATATGAATTAAACTATAAACTAAAGAAAATCTAAAAATTGCACCTTTAAATACGAAAAAGTTTTGAAGGAGGGACATTAAAGTAAAAATAAAATATACCTGCACTATAAAGTACTTTTGTTTTTCGTATTTTTCTATTAATTTTCCATTTCTCTAGAATTTTTTTAGCACCATTTTTCTCATCACTATTTGTGCTTTTTCTAGTTTGTCATAAATTTAGCTATTTTATTTTAAATAAATTTTTATAACAATTTTTGTTACACATGTACAATTTGTTAAATTTATGCATATTCGTTATGTAATGAATCTCAAAAATATTCTTTTTTAACACGTCAATAAATCTCTAACATGAAAAATATAAAATTCAAACTTGTCATCGAGTAATGTATCATGTGCAGGTTAGTGCATTTAAACGTTAAAACGCGCATGCGTATGAAAGGCAACGTGAATTCGCTTGCATAGTCAATACAACCTCTAAAATTTCTATTCGCTGTACAACTAAATATGTTTATTATGTTAATATGCGGGAATGTTAATTATTGTATCATGCACGTCCGATTATTTATTTAAATTCATGCAGACAACAAGAAATTGTTACTCATTTGATATCATATAAAACGTCACTAGCAGACGATATTATATACATGCGTCTGCTAGAACCTGTCAAATAAGAAAACACAAAATCGCGTTCCAATATTCTTAAAATGTCACATTATTCTACTTATACGTATTCTGGATGTAAACAATAATGTAGGTTTTGCGTTTTGTTTTGCAAAAACATAATTCATAAGGATGAGGAAACTGGTTTTTGCGATCATAGATCAGAGCCACGTGTTATGTAATTTAGATAATAAGTCTTGAAGGAAACAACCATTCGAAAATACTTGTCTCGAATTTAATACTTGGAAATATTTCAACGTTCGTTCCAATTCTACGTCTCTGTCAGCGTTTAGTAATCTCGCAAAGTCAATTACTCGAGCCGTCTCTCACTTGTGAGTGTAGGTTATGTCAGTGGAGGCTCAAAAAGGAATTGGAAAATTACACGAAAGCTGAATGGAATAGCGCGTTTTTTCGATCGCATCGTGCCCAACGAATCGTCGCTCATCTGACAGATACGTTTCAGGGGGAATCGCGGGACAATTTGAACCGTGTCTTGGCAAAGTTCGCTGCCAAGAGAGGAACCTACCTGGCAGTGTTGGAAGAGCGGGCCGCTCGTTCGCGGGACAGCCGGTCGTGATTTCGCACATGTCGTCGAAACTTTCCTCCGTAATTGGGTGAAATGTCCGTACTGGCACAGTTTCTCCGCATGAGCACAAAGTCTACTCGATCCTATACTTGCCATAGCGGGAACTATAGTGAGCGGACTTGTCGCTGCCCAAGCAGTCCGAGCTGACCATCCGTTCCGATCCCACCAACGCACTTTGAAAAATTATGCCTCCTACCCCACCTAATAACTGTCGACATCCCCCATCCTCGTCGGAATCCCTTGAACGCGCCATCCAGCGCCATCGCGATTCTTTAGATGAACCTCCGTTTATCACTTACGAGTACGCCGTAAGCTACATGCGCATTCGGAATAAGAAATGTCATCCAATAGGTGCATCTTTGTTTTGGATGTGCATACATCTTTCTCCACTTTCTACATTTTTAAATCAATATGTGCACATATTATATACATATATATATATATATATATATATATATATATATATTTATATATATATATATATATATATTTATATATGAGAGACAAATTTCCGAGACATTTTCCGATTCTTTTCTGACAATGGAGAAAAATATATAATGTTGCTCGTGCATAATACATGTTATGTTTGATATGTATACCATATTACTCGCATATGACAGTTAATTTTAGAAAATGAATAATATTAATACATATATTATATCAGATTATATTACAATCGGACCTCTTATCCTACGACATTTTCGGTCCATAATCTTCCCTTTAAACCTCTGATCCTACGACAAAAATTTGCTTTCGCGGTCGTAGCATGAGAGGATTTTTTTGTCGTAGGATAAGAGGTTTCGTAGCATAAGAGGGTTGTAATTGAGAAAGAAATACTTTTGAATTTTTTTTAGTAAACAGTCATGATGCATGAATATCTAGATACGATGCGCTCTATCTAAAAGTGTCTAACTTCAGACGTGAAATAAATATGAGGTCTGTTCTTTAACGTTGTATGTACTGGCTGCACTAGGCTGCACTAGTCCAGAGGATATCTTTTTCTCTTCTTATTAAAAAAGAAAGACACCCTCTGAACCATGGTGTAATAAGAAAGTGAAAAGTTTTATATTGCGCTGTTTTGAACCAAATCTTGACATAAAATATAATATTATATAATTAGTTTTGTAATATACCTGAAGTATGGAAGGGAAAGCATTGTAACCCTTTAAAATAAAGAATTTGATTAAAATTATATAGTGGTTTATGCTTATTTTATATTTATATTTAATGGAAAAAAGTAGATAACAGACTTTATTTAACTTTATTATTAATTATTATTATTTATTATTAATTTTATTTTTGATATTTTCATAAGATATATTTATAAATTTTAATTATATATTTGAATTTTGTGGGTGCATTTTGGACTGACTTTTGATTGGCTAATTCCATTATGCTGCCGTCATTATATGCGCAATGTTACACCTGTCTTATTACACTATCCTCTGAACTAGTGCTGCCTAGTGCAGCCAATACAGCGATAAAGAACAGACCAATCAGATTCAACAGACGTGGCGTGGTGTGTGTGTGATCCGTTTTCGAAAAAACGGTTTTGATTTGATATCTCTAAAGATCTCTACGCTATTTACAAATAATTATATTATTATTATTCTCTGCAATTGTGTGTACACTGAACGTTTTTTTTCTCGACGTTTAGATTTTAGATACAGAACAGACCAAACTTAAAATGGCAAGCGGTATAGTAAACAGGTTATGTGTAGCTCTTCAAAAATTTGAACAGACAATTTTTCAAACAATTTTTGGTCGCGGCTTTCCTCCAGGTGATCGAAAGTTTCTATATATTATAAATGCACGATCTGAATTGAATTGTGAAAAATTGATATAAACAATTTAAATGATTATTTAACTTTTCATGTTTTGTAACCTCAAAGGTTTTCTTTTGGGCAACCAGTTTTCCACATTTGTTTAGACAACATTAAAAAATTTGAGTAGAAGGAAATCTTTAAAATATATTGAATTCAAGAAAGCTTAAATTTTCTATGCAGGATTATGCGCAATTGATTGCAACAGTTTTCTGAATGAGCCGAAACTGAATAACCGTTTTGGTAGTCAATCTATAGAAGAAATTTTGAACAATGGAATTCTGTGGGCTGTTCCAAAACGCCGACGTACTATAGAAAAGAGACTTAGCAGAAGATTTGGAAAAGAGGACTATTGTTGGAAGCCACCTGTTGCGAAAACTAATCTATTAATATGTCCAAATTGTGGTCATAATTATGAAGCTGGCCGTTTATGTGGTAAATTTTATTAATATGAAATTATAATTGTAATAATAAGATAGGGAGGTTGAAATAAAATTAAAAAGCAGCTTAGATTATATCTTTGAATATATTCAATGTGAAAGTTAATTAGAAAGCAAATGAAGAAATTATGATTAGCATGTTTTTAAGTGAAAGAAAACCTTGCAAAGATATATTCTTTTGCTATAGGACACTGTTATGAAAAAGTCAAGGTTGAAACTGAGGAAATGAAAGCTGCCATTAAAAAAGAATTAGGTCTACAACCAGTAGAGGAAGATGTAATTGTATTGTATGATGGAGAAAAGGACGATAAAACACATGAATTTTGGAAGGTATTAAAAATATTTGTCTAATATATAATTTTATGTTATATGGATTTGTCTTTAATTTTAGAACCAAAGAGTGGTCGAGATGCCAAAGAAAAGGCCTTCGTGGTTTCATCGAAACTTACTTGAGCCTACAACACAGGAGCCTTCAGATAAGAAGGATATTAAACCTACGCATCTTGCCTAAAGTATGTATATTTGAAGTTAAATTTAACTTTCTACACTTGAAAGTTCAGAATAGTCTCGTCAAAAGAATTATATTTGGAATTAGAATCTTTTATTTTCTAAGTGTATTTCAAATGAATAATAAATCATATTAACATAAAAGAAGAAACAAACTAATGCTGTGAGATTTTTATTGTGTAAATATTTATATTTTTTTATTATTAATTACTATTTCTTATTTAATAAAAAATAGATTCCAATTTTCAATTTGTGATCGCGATTGATACAAAAATAAATATATATTACAATACAGTCATCCTTTGTTTCATTATTTTTTTCGTTGCACTTTTAGTTTGTCATACCGTACATATCTTACTTATTTTAATATTTTTAATATCTCGTCGCCATAAATTTTTTTTATACATGAAATCTGAAGAAAACTGTTATGAACAATAAATTGACTTAGATACTATAGACTTAGATACTAAAATCAATGTACAAGCTCAAAATCATCTGTAGACATTTCCTTGGCAAAATGACTTAAGACATGCTCATGGAATTCCATAAATGATTTGGCTTTTCCATAAACAATTCCGCATAATGGACATGTATTGGTATCTGCATCTATATTATCATTTAAGTTTGAATACTTTTCCATAGAAATGCTGGGTGTCATAAGACTAGTTTGAGTAGCTCCATGTTCTTTGAAGCTATCATTTGAGTCAAATTGTGTACCTGTTTGGCACATTTTCTTATTTGCGTTTTCTCGACAATTATTACATGTTGTACCTAAAAATATACATTTATTTAACAAGATAAAGTTTGATTTATAAATTACTTTTTCTTTTATATAACTAATGCTACAATGATAAAAAAAAAAGAAATAATCAGTAATAATAAGTTATAATTATATTATATTTATTTCTTTGCAACAATAACAAGATGGAGACTTTAATACTAATTTTTATCTTACCTTTTCTCATCTTTTTAAGGTTCTGCAAGGTCCTTTTTAATCTAGTTTGCTGTCCGAGTAAGGCATCTTTAGTTTGGCACAACCGAATTTCAACCTGTTTCAGTTGTTCCAGGGAATCAGTATCAGAATCCTCTGGATACGTAAAGCCAATTTTTTGTAAATTTAATTCCGAGCTATTCTGTAACTCCACCATCTGCATGAAATGACGAACATTGCATAAAATATATTAATCTATTACAGTATTTTTACTTTCTTTACCTCAGCATACTGTTGCTCAAGATTAGACTTTTCTAACATAATACTATTTATCAGCCGAAGGGATATTTCTTCCAAACTTTGTTCCTTTTCACCTAAACGATAAAACTTGTCATATATTAATCGTAATTAATGTAAGGATTATGTATGATACAATTCAATATTTATACAAACCATCTGTAGTTAATAAATATTTCTTATTAATATCTGATTTATCCGAATTAAACGCATCACGAAAGCTATATGGTGTAATATCAGATGGCTGTATAGCAGGATGCTGTTTAAGTGTATCCGAGATTTTAGTCAACTGACTACCTAGGGATTTATTAGTCTTCGTCAATCTCGTTAATCTGTTCCATAATTGACGATTTTCTGCTGCTACCATAAACACGTGATCAGACAGCTGACACTTTTGTTTTGTAAGTTCCTCGATCTTTTCCTATGGTCCAAAAAATTGCATTGTGAATGTTATAAATTGCTAATGTAAAATATCTAATATAATCTTTTAATTTCTTATTGTATACATTCTTAGCAATATTTTTCATGTCTTTAACTCTATAGATAAACTAAATGGAAGAGACAATAAAGTATTTTGCAAATCGCTTGGTAAAAAAATTTCAAACCATTTTAAATTCATATTTAAAGAAAAAAATGGAGATTATGCATTACAAAGCTGTAGAGTTTTCGTTTTGACTTACTCAATCTCCTATTTCTTTAAATATAGAGTAGAGAAATAAAGCTTTTTTTGATTTTTTTTCAATCTAACTTTGCACAAACCTGCAGCGTAGACTCTTCACTGCTGTTATCTGCTTTAACGATAGCTGTCGACGTATCTCTGCCACATTCGAGTCTAAAACGCATATTTTCCTTCTCCACCGCTGCCAGCCGTGTCTGTAATCGCTGACAACGTTCTTTCATGGTTTCAAAGGCGACGAATAGCGCATAGTACGATTCCGAGGTAATGTTCTCCGGATTCTCGTTCATCGTGATTCGATCAATGCGTTTCGATTAATGTTGGGAAGAAATACAATATGTATCTTTTGTGCTTTGCTGAGCTTCCTTCCGAGTCTAAACTGTCAAGTGCATTCACGCGAATGTAAATGCGAGGTTACGTGACCCTACATTTTGTTTATTATAAATACGTCTAAGTAAATAAATCCATGAATTCGAGCTTCCTTGCGAACTATCCGAGGTATTACTTTCGTCCGAATATTTGTGAAAGCTACTACGTTATGACGGAATAATGCACGATATACCGGTAGTTCTCCATTCTCTGTTAAATTTATCGAGCGTTTCGTGAAAACGTACCTGTCATCTGATCATCTGATCGCATCTGATTGCGCATCTCCCCCCACTCCTCGCTCCTTCTGCATATTTTCAAAGTACATATCCGTTTCTGAGTGTGTTGTTTTATAGACTTTAACAGTTTCACGATAAGAGGTCAATAAAATGAACAGATAAGACGAGACAAATATTGAATTTAATATATATATTTTATTTTTATATACTGCAGAGAGTAAACAATTGTGACATTTAACGCGACTGTACTTTACAACAGATGGTAAGAAAGAGAATCAATCGAACGGTAAATATGTATTATAACGGCAACCTCTCCGTTTTTCTTGTAACTTTTATATTTTGTTTATTTTGGCCTCTAAATCAGATTTTGAGAAGGAAAATCGTCGCTCATATTCTGTTTATTTTTAATTAATTTTTAAAATTTCTCGATATCGGTAAGTAAGAAAATGATAAAAAAATGATAATTTATGAATAATATTGTCTATTTTTCTTAAAGCAGAGAATATATTTTATAACATAAAATCATAATATAAAAATAACGTAAAGTTATTAATATTTTTCCACGATCACTTAACAAATATTCTCTGCTTTAAGAAAAAGTAACCACAGTATTTATTTATATGTGTCAAAATTCAAAATCCAATCATTTATTTGAAGTAAAGTGCAATTGAAGATTACTGCGCATGCGCATTAATATATTGATAAATTATCATTTTTTTATTATTTTCTTATTTACCGATATCAAGAAATTTTAAAAATTATAATTAAAAATAAACGGAATATGAGCGACAATTTTCCTTCTCAGAATCTTATTTAGAGGCCAAAATAAACAAAATATAAAAGTTACAAGAAAAACGGAGAGGTTGCCGTTATAATACATATTTACCAATCGAACTTGTTAACAGAAGATTACAAAAGTTACATAGCTTGAAAAATTTGTCGTGTAGTAATGTTCCCTCAGTATATATCGCGAGTGGAATGAGAAACAAATGGTGAGGTAAATCTGATTTTGAATTGTTTAGCGTGAAGGATATTCTGTTGATATGATAAACAATAATACTTTTATAAATATAATAATTTTATAAATGTAATTTTTTGAATCCTTTATATTTACTTTTACTAACATAACATACACACACACACATATATATATATATATATATATATATATATATATAGGAAATCCCGTAATTGGTGAAAAACCTGCACAGAAAAGAAGTGTCAAATCAAAACTTATATGAACGCGTTTATTGTTTCATATATATACGCAACAATTTATATAATCTTCTTTAGAAGAATTTAAAAATCTTAAATTTCAAAAATATTATAGTTTTATTTCAATACTATAATTGTCATTTCAAGTATAAAGTAATTATTTTGATTCTAAGAAAATTATAATAATCTTTGATTTATGTGTGTGTGTGTGTGTGTGTGTGTGTGTGTGTGTGTGTGTGTGTGTGTGTGTGTGAACATATGTGTTATTTTCTATTCAACATTTTTTTCCTCTGCATTCAAGAAAATTATTCTTAAATAACAAAAATATACTTTTCTTAGTTGAACTATATAAAATGTCTTTATTTAAGGAAATTTTCTTTGCTTAACACACAATATAATTTTGTTTCAAGATTTACATTTTGAAATTAAAGTTACCATCAAAATAAGAATATTCTTTCTTCCATGTGTTAATGGCAGATTCTTGAGATCAGACGATTTTTCTTTAGCGAAAATGTCGAGGCATCAATAATTTCCGAGTTATGAGCGATTGAAAAATAGGCGCTTTTTGCAAACTAAAAACTTTTTGAAGTTAAAAAATTACCAAAACTACATTCTTCAGGTAATTTCAAATAGGGTTTACTGTAATAGAATTTTAATTTAAGGCTTAATTACAAAGATAAATAATGATAAAAATTGGAAACTTGCAAAAAATGATGACGTCTCTCGATATTTTTTTTTAGTAAAATCTATGATTACAGTACAATTTATGTAAATTTTATTACGGGTTTTAATTAAGGGAGAGAGATTCTCCGAAATTAAAGAGAATATTCCAATTACTTTTTCGCAGTCGTTATATATTTTTAATCTATATGTTGAAAAAAATTTACGATATAGTCTAAAGTAATCATCTCTAATTTAAAAAAATGAAATGTTCCAAATGTCAATTTGAATATCATATTTGAATAAATTATTAGCTTTGATATTCTTTTTGATATTTATTTCAGATATATGCGTATATTATATAAAGGCAACAAAACATATTTAATTTGTCGAATAATCTTTGATAAGTATGTGTACAATTATAATTAAAGATATATAGTTCGCTTAATTAGTTCGAAAAGGTAAATACTGCGCAAAAAAATTTCAACGTGACATTGTTGTTTCTCTCGATACTTTTAACTTGCACATATTCTCTTTTCTTCAACCTCGTTTCCATGTAAAAGTTGCATTGTTATTCTATGCTACGGGTGACAAAAATAAGTCGCGAGATTCCCAAGTCAATTCATTCCGTGTGTTTCGTTACATTTCGTTTTGTCAACCTTCCATGCATTACATATCCTTTATTCGGCAAATGAAGAAAACTAATTGGATTTAGATCGTTGCATTATGCAAATTTCATTAATTTCATCGCGATTTGTATTATTGTTAGTGCTAGAGAGGAGATGCATTTAAATTAATAATAAAATGACAAATTTTTAATAATTCATCAATTTAATAAAACGAGTTGATTCGAATCTTACTGCAAAAGGAAAAGTGGAAAACGCATTTGAAACATTGCTTTGATATGAAGACAAATTGCTAAATCTACGGATGATGATGTAGACACTTGTTATAAAATTTTGAAGCGATATCGAGCGTCAAAATTTGAAAAGACACCCAGGTGGCACATGTTCGTTTTATAAACATATCCAATATTTTTTATCCGTCAAGCACCAATAAGAAACGTTTCAATAGAAATATTTTTCAAATCATGGTTTAAGAAACGTATTTTTTACGTTTCTATAAATAGAACAAAAATTAATTTTTTAATTCAAAATTATATATATATACACATTATTAAGACTGTACTTATTAAGACGATCCCCAGAGAGCACAGAAAATTAAAAGATGACGAAAAGATGTCTTTTTTAAGTTATCTTTCTGACAAGGCTAAAAGATGTCTAAAAGGATATCTTTCTACTTACAAAAAAAGTCATTTTTTAAAAGATGTCTTCTAAAAGTCATAATTAATTTTAGTCGACGAAAAGATGTCTTTTTCATCATCTTTTCGACAAGACAAAAAAGATCTATTTTATAATATACGTGTTCCTTTGTTGGCCGCTACGTGGCGTGTTCAGACTTATCTATAACTTGTATTCAAGTTTTCAAAACATGTATATAAAGCTTAAAAGAACAGGTACTAAAAGTATAATTTAAATTATGTCTTTTTTGTCAGTTTGACTTTTGATGTAATCTCGACAAGAGATTCAGAACATGATGAAAATAGATGGATTATATTCATATATGCATTATTTTATTGAATCTGTGAATAAACAAATTTTTCATAAATAAAGGAAAAGAATCGTATTTTGACAGTTTCTTAAACGTTTTTTTTTGTTAATAAAAATAACGTTTTTTAAGTGGACATTTTAACCAATCAGAAACGTTTTCAAAAGCCGGTTCTAAAACGTTTCGCAAAAACATTTGTGAACCGTTTTTGAAACAAATATGTGGTACTTGGGCACTAGCTCTCTTTGACTTGTACATGTTTGTAATATTTTTCGCGAGTGTAACAATTCGCGGAAAAATTTACCGTTAAATCGATCCGTTTTGCATGTGAATTTTGCCATTAACGTTGAGAATTTTTCGTATAATACAGTTTCTTGCTTATCTCGTCTATCTCTGATTGACTGATACGCGGTTACGTGTTTCGCATGAAAATGCGTGAGCGTGCAAGGCCGGCGTGTTACATAGTTGTGAACCCGTTTTCTGACCCGCTATATTACATATGTATCGAAAACGAAATGCGTTCGCCCGTTTTTTTTTTTTTTTTTTTTTTGCGTGTGCCGTGACAGAACTAGTCGCCGTGTCTTGTCATGCGTGCGCGTTTCCTCGCTTTTCTTACCCTTTAGTGCGGGTTCCGTAAAAAGATACGGCTAGTCCCTTTCGCTTTCGCCCGGCTACAATTACACGACAGGGAACAGTTTTCATTTTTAATTTCTTTGAATCTTTGACATGTACAATTTTATCTCGCTTGACCGCGTCTGTAACGTGCAAGTTTGTGCCTGGCAAGTTGATTTGCTTTATATAAAATATATCTCGAAATAACGTTTCTTTTTTTATATCCTTTGAATGGATTTTTCTTCGACGAAAATGTCAAACTTTGAGTAAATATAAAATTTCTTTTTTTTTTTTTAATAAAGTTTTGAGAAAATATTGGTAACATTAAAAACCCTGGGTTTTAAGTCTCTAGCTTCACGCCGAAGAGACTGTCTCAAACCTTTATTCTTTTTCCTAATACATTCCTATTACATTTTTCTCTTATACCTATAACCTTAATCCTAGTTCGTCTGGGTGGGTTCGAGTCTGTGTTCCGCCATACTGGTTGTCTCAGACAAGTTTGGGCGATGCAGCGTGCACAGCCACCTTATAACTAAATTTCTTAATCCTATAAGGTCTGCATGAACTCGAACCTGCGTTCCGCATAAGCTTCGCCTCAGGCAAGTTTCAGCGATGCAGCGTGCACGACCACCGTCCAACCCTCCAAAATATTGATAACATAAAATTTCATTCCTGCGTATCAATATTAGATTTTATTTTAATAGACTTTTAAATCTGACATTCATCTTGATTATTATGTATTACAGGAGCAGAAGTGGAATATGTAAAAGTACTCGAGATAAACTGTTATATGTGCGAGAATCAGCTACAAAGACTGCCAGATGACTTACTATTATAAGTGTTGAAGCATGACAAGCCGAATGATGAGTGACGAGCGAAACAATCGAGGGGAACGCCGAGAGCCGAGCGATCGCGCGCAGAACCCGGAAGGAATGGGAATCCTCTCATCTGCCGCTAGCAGGATCTACGTTAGCCAGATGAGCACAGGTACAGGTACAGGTAGGCCCAGTAAGTACAACCGGCCCAGTGTACGGTTGGCCGTCGGCTCGGCAAGAAGCGGTGCGAAGCGTGATAAAGGCGATTGGCTGAGCGAAAGGAGAGTCCGAGTGCATTCAACTCGGTGAATCGCGAATCGCAGCGCATTCCCGATCGTTCGCAATACCGGTGAGGGACGACCGTGGAACATGTCTGGGATATCGCATCGGTGGATACGCATTACCGGTAAACCAAGTCGATTCGTCATGACGTTTGTCTTCTCAGCTCGAGTATTTCGCTATTTGTCTCGGTCTCGGTCTCGGTCGCGGTCGCAGTAAAGATAAAGAAAGATACTCGAATACATGAAACTCGACATGCCTCGTAACTTGCATAGAGAAACGAGAGAAAGAAAGAAAGAAAGAGAGAGGATAATTTCTACTATTGAAAATTCTTGCATGCAATTTTTTTTACGTATGCATTATACACCTATATGGCCACGATCAAAAGTATTAGGCACCCTTAAGTTTTCCGTATTTCTCTATTTTGTTAATAGTATATAAATACTAAAAAGGTTAAAATATTAAAAAAAAAAAACTATCGATTACACTTGAAAACTAAAATTTCAAGCTTTAAAATGTTCTTTTAATTTTTCGAATATCGACATGTCTGAAAAACACAGATTTAGTTTCAAAATTATGTATCTCGGACAAAAAAAAAATTGTAGGAAAGTTTAAAAAAATAATTTTGTAAACAAAATGAACTTGACTTAAATTTTTCGAGAGAAATTTTTGTATCGAGCTGCCGAATGTCAAAAATATATAATTTTAAAACAAAACGAAATGTTGTTTTTTAAAATACAGAACAAGGAAGGTATCAACATTTTTTAAATTATCGATAGCAACTTTAATGTGTTATCAGTACATTAAAAAATGTTTGCATTTTCCTTATTTTATGCTTTAAAAAAAGAACATTGTTTAGTTTCTTACAATTTTATTGTATTTTTGACACTTTTGACAGTTCGATAAACTACAATATTTTTGCCCGAGATACATAATTTTGAAACTAAATCTGTGTTTTTCAAACATGTTGTCGATACTTGGCAAAAAATTATGACAGACGAAAAATTAAAAAATATTTTGTAGCTTCAGCTTTAAAGTGCTATCGATAGTTTTTTAATTTTTTTAGTATTTATATACTATTAACGAAATAAGAAATACAAAAAATTTAAGGGTGTTTAATACTTTTGACCATGACTGTATACATATTTGTTTATTTTTATATAGAAAAATAAAATTTTACATAGTTTTTTTTATTTAATATATGATGAGTCTATTAGATGGTATACAAGTCCAATTATTATTTTTTCAAGTACTGCATGTCAAGTGCACATGCATCGTATAAAAGTTATGTGATTACAAGGAAATATACTTATATTTTTATAATACTATCTTAAAAATTGTAAAATACTTAAAACTATAAAAAAAATTATCAACTTTTATAGTGTAAAAATATTTTGAAATATATGAAGCTAATTAAAAATTCTTTAATATAATTTATCATATTATCCTACATAAAAGAATATTAATAAAATATGATAAAAAAGTTTTGTTTTACATCCAAAAACATATTACTAAAAATTTCAATTCTAAAAAAAAATTTAAGAAGCTGGAATTTAATAAGATTTTCTCGCGATCAAGTAAGGATTTATTACAGGACAAAAAAATGTAATTATTTCCTATTATAACTGTCATATCCGAGTTTAGCAAAAGTACGAAAATTATTTATTTTGATACCGTCAGATATAAGTTTTTTCATTTTGAGCATTATTTTTACATCAGATTTTTTTCCAACGATCTAAAAAAATCTTATGTTTAAATAGGCAACTGAAAAATGTTTGATAAATTGTTTATGATTTTCAATGGCTTGCAATAGAGACAATATTTAATTAAGAAAATATTATCAACTTTAATTTTTACAACAAATTTCTTTTTAAGAAATTCCAGTAATTATTATTTAATTGATTCTAAATGGATTGTAACTTTTATAATATGTCACATACTACACTTGTAATCTAATAAAGTAAAGATATGTGCAGTACTTTGGAAGTAAAAATTGCTTGTTAGGTATAAAACATTTATAGGAAACAATTAAAATTTCCTTGAATTTGAAAGAGATTTTATCTTTTGTGTTGCGAGAATTGTGTTAATGTTATCGTATATATACAGAATCATTTTTTTTTTTTTCGAAAGCAGCTAATGGAAAAATCTTGTTCGATAGTTTTACTCGCTTCCTCACGAGGGATCATCTCGGTGCTTGTATCACAATATTTTTTTACTGGAGGATAGTCTATATAAAATTATACAGATTTGTTAAAATGTAAATTTCCTACAATGTTTTTCACGTACAGAAACATATATTTAATTTATGAATTTTCTTCCTTCCGTAATCTATAAGTTGCATCTTGTTCAATTGTGCCGATGATATCGCGAATTTCGGATACAAAGTATTCTCTGCTTTTACGAACACGCAGATTTCTTTAGGAGTGGCGTACTTTGACCTCGCCATCTTCTGAAAAAAAATTTCGCGAAACAGGAACATTCACTGATCCGCGTTTTCGGTTCACTCTACTTTGCGGGTGTGTGTGAACGGAACGAGTTGTCGACTTTAAATTCAAGCGGCGTCTTCCACGCCCGAGGCTTCATCGTCCGCGGAATAAGGATCCTAGTTTATTCTTCTGCTTTTTTTTTTTTTTTTTTTTCTGTTTACTTTGTTCACCGCCAACTGCTAACCCCGTAACCTGCTTTTGAACAGTTGGCGCGTGAATTCCAGAAATAACTCTCTCTCTCTCTTTCTCACATATAATATTATATATTTTTATGAAATACATTTTTTGGAAAAAACTGTTAAAACTTTTTGCGATATGCTTGTCTATAAACATAAAGTAAAACTTTTCTATCACGTCACATACTACAGCTGTAGCATGACAAATTACATTAAAAATAGGTCTTAACTTTTTATTTTTTAAATTGTGATTAATGAAACATTTCTGAGGAATCATATCAAATGTAAAAAAAGCTATGAGAAAAGATTTTTCTTTTTCTTTTATTTTATTTTATTGATTAATTTTCTTTTTCTTTTATTTTATTAATCATGCAACTTTGTAACGTTACTATACATGCTTGATTAAGCATTGATATTTGTCGTGTCTATTTAAAACGTTTATTCTATTATAAATAATCATACAATGTAGCTTTTTATGAAAATGAATATTAATAAAATTGACAATATTCAAGTACGTTAAAAATATAAGATTATTTTAAACGTTTGTTGAATATAAGACTCGCAGGAAGTGTAATGTACAGCCCTGGTCAAAAGTATTAGACACCCTTAAATTTTCCGTATTTCTATTTTGTTAATAATATATAAATACTAAAAAGATTAAAAAACTGTCGATAGCACTTTAAAGCTGAAATTTCCAGCTTTAAAATGTTTTTTTAATTTTTCGTCTGCGATAAATTTTTCGAGTATCGATAACATGTCTGAAAAACACAGATTTAGTTTCAAAATTATGTATCTCAGCCACAAAAAAATTGTAGGAAAGTTTACAATAAAAGCATTTTCTAGACAAAATGTTGTAGTTTATGGAACGTGACTTAAATTTTTCGAGAGAAATTTGTTTACCGAGCTGCAGAGTGCCAAAAATACGATAAAATTTTAAGAAACAAAACAATGTTCTGCTTTAAAGCACAGAACAAGGAAAATACAAAAATTTTTTTAATTATCGATAGCAACTTTAATGCGTTATCAGTACATTAAAAAAGAATATTGTTTTGTTTCTTAAAATTTTATTGTATTTTTGGCACTCTGCAGCTCGGTAAAAAAATTTCTCTCGAAAAAAAGTCAAGTTCCATAAACTACAACATTTTACCTACAAAATGCTTTTTTTTTTAAACTTTCCTACAATTTTTTTTGTCCGAGATACATTTTGAAACTAAATCTGTGTTTTTTCCAGACGTGTTGTCGATACTCGAAAAATTATCGCAGACGAAAAAGTAAAAAAAAAAAAACTTTTAAAACATTTTAAAGCTTGAAATTTCAGCTTTAAAGTGCTATCGATAATTTAAAAAAAAATTTTAATCCTTTCAGTATTTATATACTGTTAACAAAATAAGAAATACAGAAAATTTAAGGGTGCCTAATACTTTTGACCGTAGCTGTATAACAATGTGTATCTTGTTAGAAACTTGAAGAGATGCGGCATATGTTTATCTTGAAACTTTGCGTACCGTAACATTACATTTCTTTACGAAAAGACTTATTACACGTGTATGAGTTAAACGGTACTACCGACTAGCCGCACACGTGTACGACGTGTTTTACCGACGCAATTATTGAGCTACGCAGTCAATCTCGCCAAGACGTCGCAATACAGACCAATTACTTGATATCCGATATGAAAGATTGAAATTCCATGCATTCATCAAGAAGATATACATATATGCGTATTAAGAATATCATAATCACTGGAAATGTCGCAAGCGCTAGACCATTCATAGAAAACCGAGTAGATATTTATCACGATTAATTTTATTGTTAGAGTATCAATTACAATTTAAATGATAAAATGTGTATATAAAATATAAGAAAATATGATACAATATAAAATATAAAAAAAAACAAAGACTAGTATAGTATAATTAATTATAATAAATTATAGATATTTAAGTGCATTGTTATCACTGATATAAATTGATCGTTTTATAACTGTGACAACTAATATTCCCGCGTAAGTTCTTGTTAGTTATGGTAATATTAACAATGTTAACAATACTGAAATGGCTACCGACACTTGAAATATATTGTAAACAAGCAAATAAGCACTCTCTCGAGACGCCATCCCGACGATAGCACTTTAATTGAATTTTTCGTCGGTTGTACTACTTAATTGCATAATTTCATTGCAACCGGTCGGACACTGATGGAAATTGCGGTCTCAATCTATTTTCTGTTCTAGCTCTCGCTGGTATGTGCGTAGCGAATATATTTCGCTCTCTCGTGACATTCTCCCCGCAAGAGAGCAGGAAACGCACGTGCGTGCAATTTCGTTAGAGACGAAATGTAGGATTCTTGTAGGATTTTTAAATATCCACAAATTTTTATTAAAACTCAAATATGTAAAAAGCTTTACACGATACATCATTGATTTACATGCTATAATAGATGTTACGTAATATTCCGATTTTACAAACATCTGCTTGTATCTTTAACATTTTAAAAATCACTTATTTAATTTCTCTTCTAAAATATTACAAAAAGTTGTAATATTTAATCCTTATGCAATTTGTTTAGAATTTATTCTTTATTTACAAGTATCCCATAGGGAAAACAAATTTGTTTAATATACATATACATATGGCAAGATATGTTATCATACAAAATTATTCATAATGACTATCATGCTTAATTTTTGTTAGGTTAGAACTCGATCGGTAATCCAGCATTCCTTTAAGGATGCTTAATACTTTTGACCATAGCTGCATGTTACACATGCATAAAATGCACGACTGTTTGGGTCACTGGCGATTCTGTCCACGTCGAGTGAAATCAGTTCGAGTTGATCATCGGTTAAGGAGTGCATTTGATGATATCCGCTTATTTTCTCACGACGCTCAAGACGCTATTCGGATGATACCTACCGAATCGAGCGCATCTTTGTCCCGCTAAACCCAGCGAAATCTCTCATTACTCTCTGTGTCGAAGCGATGATCCGCTCGAGCGTATCCTCTCTTGTGGGCCGATGATCGTTCAAGCTTGACGCGCAACGTCCAACATCGCGGTCCACTCTATCATGGTCCAGTGCTCTTTAGTAGTTTCTCATTCGTTGCTCGCTCTCGTGTCCTCCCGGAGAATATATTCTCGAACGCTGTCTAAAGAACATAAACTTGGAAAATCAGACCGAGAAAGAGTACTGAAATCTAACGCGCAGACGAATCTGGAATGAAATCTGTCCGCTGCTTCAAAATTTCGAGCTAAACGAACTAGAACATTGTACGACTTCGCCAAGTACCGTAAGATGGAGAGTCAGATTATATCGTAGACGTCCGTTGATCGACGCTAAAGTTTTTATTTTTAAGAGCTTAGTGATTAAAGTTTGCTTCTCTGTTTTGTGTCCTCCTTGCGGCGAGTTCTTCGCGTAACCACCCACGGATGTGTCTGTTGGAACGTCGCGTTGTGATAAAGTAATACGTAATAATGTAAAATACAAGAATACTGGACTAGGTATTTTTTGCTTTCTTCATTTCTTTTACTTTTTTCAGTCATGTTAGAATTGAGACTAAAATTATATTCTGACGAAAATAATATTATCGCTTGTCAAATGACGAAGTGCTTCTCAATTCAAATTCACAATACAAGATATAAGAATTAAATATGCGGCGTTCTGCTTAGATAATTTCGAAATCATCTAGATGAAGATACATTAAAATATACATGTATGTCAATGTATTAAATAAAATGAAGAGAGATGGTCTTGCTTTAAATTAATTTAAATGAAAGAGAATTAAGAAAAACAATTTAGGATTTAAAACAATACTCACTTGTATTTGCTTTTATTTATATATATTTATAAATATATAGGGTGTCCCATTTTAATTCCTCCAGTCGAATATCTCGAAACCCAAGCCTGGGAGAGAAAAATGTTTCAGGCAAAAGTTGTATGGTTTCGAGGGGGCCATAAGATGGTACCATTGGTCTGACCTTGAAGAGTCATTTGAAGATCACCTCAATTTTTTTAAATGGCGCTCCCTATTTTTTGTTACATGTAATGTTTTTTCATTAAACACTTTGAGTTATAAAGCTTCAAATTTGCAATATTTTGACATAAAATACAAGATATCTCGAAAAAATATTCATTTCTCGATTATCTTACCCCAATACTTTTATGCACAGAATAATGAGACGAATCAATTGGTGTAAAGAAAACACATAGTTACCTTTAAGAAAAAATCTGAATTTGCAACTAGCAGTTACACATTTTTACTTTAACATAATTATGTGTTTTAATTACGCTAATTGATTTGTCTCATTATTCTGTGCATAAAAGTATTAGGGTAAGATAATCGAAAAATGAAAATTTTACGAGATATCTTGTATTTTATGTGTGTCAAAATATTGCAACTTTGAAGCCTTATAACTCGAAAAGTGTTTAATGAAAAAACATTTTATTATAGTGTTTTGGAAAGCTCTCGAGATAAGCTACAAGAATATGCAAAAATATATAGGGTGTTCCATTTAAGAAATTCAAAATGACCTTCATGTGACTCTTCAAGGTCAAACTAATGGCACCATCTTATGTTCCCCTAGAAACCATACAACTTTTGTCTGAAACATTTTTTTCGAATTTTCCATATTTTTCGAGATGTTTCACTGGAGGAATTAAAATGGGACACCCTGTATATATGTATTTCTTAAATATAAACATTTTTCAAATGTTTTGATAGATGATTTTTATTTGATACATATTTGCTATCCACAATTGAAAAGTCTTTGATATAAAAGCAGATATTTTATATACGATATGTATTAAATTTGTTAAACATTATTCTAAATAATTTTTGTGGGTGTTGAAGAAGATAACTTCAACTTTTAAATGTATATATTGATAAACTAAGTACTGAAGAAAAAAGAAAGAGAGAGAGAGAGAGAAACAATTACTTTCCGTAATTATTCAAGTATTTCTTAATAGATAAGAGTCCCATACATTTATTTCGCTTTCCATTTAGCAGACAATTCGTTACTTCCGGACCTAATCTTGCTTTCCGCGAAACGGTTATATAATCGGACAGAATAATATTGCCGAGCGCTATCTTACGGCGATAACAATTTATTGAACCATCGGATCAAATGTGAGTTAAAGTGGAAAAAGAATAAATTGCTTTCGTGCCTCTTCTCTCGTCCGTTCGTTTCATTTTCGAAGAGCGGCGTGTCTGTCGTCCTTGGATAGGATCGTCATTTCGGAATGGGGTGTAATCAGCCGCGACGGATAACACTTCCTTGATTCGTCTTGATGCGCGACGAACGGAGAGAGCGTCCCCTTGAACTTATTGTTAAAGTAAGGAAAGTCCCGTTTTGTCATGAAAGGCGGAGTGAAAAATCGGCACGGATCAACTCGAGGCACTTTCCTCGATGCTTTCGATTGATTTTAAAGTGCGCGGAACGTCGCCGTCCGAGAAAAACGTCGATGGCCGACATTGTCTGGCACGGTAGGCAGCTCGCGATTTATCGCGAAATCGCAAAAGAAAGAGTGATAATATTTTTGCCTCGCGTGCGTTGATGCTACGCTTTTCACATATTTCGAAACTAACAACCAAAAATAACGATTTCGAACATGTAGGTACATATAAATTTATGTATACATATGTATATATTTATAAATAGCGATTTTATTAAATGAAAAATTATAATAGTAATTTTATCTTGATGAGATTATTAAATATAAAAAAAAAATGATTGAATTTGTAAAATTTTAATTTTATCTTTGTGTAAAATTAAAAAAAGAACAATTTTTTAAATAAGTTGAAAATTAAATACAGTACGCAAAAAAAATTAAAGGACCACTTTCTTCCATCTAAAAAAAGGCCAATTTTCAACTAGTTGCAATTTCCTTAAAAATAATCGGAATAAGATCAATAGAAAAGCGTTTCAAAGTTTGAAGTTTTTAGTTTGAGAATTTTTAAATGAATTTCAATTCTTTCTATTGGTTACAAAATTACATTGTAAGAAAGCGACGTCCGCCGATTGAACAAATTTTGCAAAAATTTGTCCAAGAACACTGAATTAAAAATAAAATCCTAGCAGAAAACGTTTAAGAAAAAATTCATCATTGTGATTTGTCATAAAAACTTTATTCTCACACATGAAAGTCTCTTATATATCTTATAAACTTCTCATTAATAATAGTAACTTAAATAGAAATCATACACTACGCAAAATAATTAATCAGCCATTTTCTTCCACGTAAAATTAATTTAAGTTTTTGAAATGTACAGAAAAAAAGCTTTACACTTTGGCCTTTTGTACACAAGTCACTGGAATACTTTTTATTTGTAAATGTTGTAAAGTTTATGAAAATTTTAACGTTTTCTCGTTAACTTTTATTGATTTAAATAAAAAAAGATAAAAGTATAATTTTTACTTGATTTTTAAGTAAAAATTACGCTTTAAAAATAAATAATGATTGAAGAAACGATTGGAGTAATTTAAAGTGCCAACTTTTCTCTTTAAATTGCTTCTTTAATGATTATTGTACAATCATTTTTTCATTTCAGTTAAAAGCGTTCAAAGTCAATAGCTCGATTTTGTTTTAATAATAAATATCTCGGCGAAAAAGAATCATGAGACATTTGTTAAAAAAAGAAATTGAAGTTAAAACTTTGCTCTTTAACATCCAATTAATTAAATCGTGCTAGGATTTTTTTTAATTCGATGTTCTTGGACAAACTTTTGAAAAATTTGTTCAATCGACGGACGACACTTTCTTACAATGTAATTTTGTAATGAATAGAAAGAATTGAAATTTATTTAAAGATTCTAAAACTAGAAACTTCTAGCTTTGAAATGCTGTTTTATTGATCTTATTCCGATTATTTTTAAGGAAATTGCAACTAGTTGAAAATTGGCCTTTTTTAGATGGAAGCAAGTGGCCCTTAAATTTTTTTGCGTAGTGTATTAAATATAAAATTAAAGTAATTCTTTTAAATAAGAATTACTTAATGGTCGGATTTTTCGCATTATTTATTGTGAGTATATATTTCTGCAATTAAATGCAATATCTTTGTTTTCATAAAATATTATGAATTTTGTGAAGCAAAGTCATTTGAAATTTCCTACATATTACATATGACATAAAGGATATAAAGTTTCTTCACATTTGTAATTTAATTATCATCAATTATAATTTTAAAAGAGTCTATTCGATATTTATGTAATATTTTTGTTAGGAAAAGGAAATCTCGCATTGATCAAAATGGATAAAAAAAAATGGCAGGAGTTCGAGGGATGGTATATATGTAGTTAAAGCTCTTTCGCATCTGGAACACTCGCGACGACTTGTAGCCCTTCTGGCACGAGACCGAATTCTCTTAAATACTGGCTTGTGTGCAGCCTGTCCGCCGCAGTCTCATTCCGAGTTCTAAGGTCTGCACAAACCGATGCGGTACAATGCGATGCAGCAGCGAGATATCGATTATTCCAATAGTTGTAAAACAATCGCTTTCGCGTCGGCCTAAGTCATTAGGAATTGCTTTATCGTAAACCGGGCCAAGGTCGAAACAGAAAATACGATGGCGCTTTCCACATTTGGCGTCTCTTCTCCGCAAATCTTCCTTGAGAGAGCGAGAGAGAGACAGAAATATAGGAAAGCTCAATACACGCGAATAATAGTGCAATTATACATCACGATACGTTTGCGCACTTTTGTCATCTGCATTTATTTATAATGTAGCGATAAATTACACGCCAATACTAATACTATAGTATTCACAAACGGTTACCCAACAATGGTTACAAGTTTTCTTTCCGACAATCACTCTCGACGAAAGAAATATTTTCTTTCACTCTTTTACGGGTTATTTTTTGTAAAGTTTCGACCACTCGGCGACATTCGATATATTTCTGTAAGCGACAATTCTAATAATTTTTCCATCCTGACTGTTTGGCCTCCCCGCCGCCGCCCCCCCCCCCTCTCCTCCCGGGCCGATGGTTCGCGAGGTCGTAAAAACGAAGGGACGCGAGGAACCCGAGATGGACGTGGAGAAAAAAAAAAGGGAAAAGTTACTTTTAGACGAGACGGCGCCGATGGTTATTACTTTTCCCCGCACGACAAACAAGTTGCGTGACGGTCCAGAAATGCAGTAAAAGAAACGAAAGCGTTCGTCGAACTTGGTGTTTAACTGTCCCGCCACGAATTGAAGGAGCTCTCTTAATTTGTAAGTCAATTTTTACTCTCTTTCTCCCCTCCCTCCCTTCCCCCCGATACCGATTACCGTTAACTTTGTAATACGACGGACACTGAAATTAGGATAACTCAAGATGTGCATTCAGACTTTCTTCTTCTGCTTTGGCACGCTTGATAATGCTATGCAAATATCTACGGTGAAATCGCAGCTTTGTCATCAATCGCAAAAAGCTTATCATTATGCGAGCAGATAAGTTTTCACGATCCGTTACAGTGAAATCTGTTTTTATTATCTGAATTCGCCCTGCTCGATCGATTTTTAACATTACGAAATACTTAGGGGAACGTGGAGTAGAACGGCACCGCGGAGTACAATGGTGCAGAGTCGATATCTTTTTACAGAGATGCTACCATGTCATGAAATATGTTGCAATTATTGCTATTAGGTGTCTCTTTCTGCGTGCTGTTATCAGTGGTCGCAATATTTTTAGTTGAATGTTGTTATAAATTATTTAACGCACTTGCTGCGCTCTCCGCCACTGAGTTGTAATTCTTCGATATATTTACATAAGGTAAATAATGATAAAATTCTATTTTTTATTACCGTAAATACATTTATGTTTCGAAATGATCTTTTCTTATTAATTTCATACTGTGTCTGTGTAAATATTGATTAATTATAATTTTTTATATGATCAAAAGTAAATAGATACGTTTTGAGGCTTAATGAAATATTAGCCCACGAAATGTTGTACTTATTATTTTTATACTAGAGAAAGAAAAAGAGTATACATAGATGCCGTCTTTCAAAATTAATACCAAAAATTATTACATTAAAGGATATTTTTCTATGCTTTAAAGAGAAAAATATTTATTATAACAAGAGAATTGTTTTTATTTATTAATTTATAGTTATCATTTAAAAGTACAAATCTATATTCTTATGTTTTATATATCATATTATAATATACAACTTTTAAGAAGTTTTAGACATCAATGTTAATGAAATAAACAAGTTTTGGAGATAGTCCATTATACCCCACATGAAAAGCATATCACGAAAATCTAGGCTTTTACTAAATCAATAATCTCGTCTATTTAAACTATTATTTTATAATAAACTTGTGTTTTTTCTTATAGTGGATATTCCAAAAAATATTTTTAGTAAAAAAAGATCGATTTATTTTTTTTTAATATGTTGAAAACTTGTTCAATGCTTACGTTGGCCGTTCTACCCTACGTTCCCCTATATTATAAAATATCTTGTTTTATTTCGCGTTATATCCAATCGAAAAGCAGTTGATCGAATGCAACTTGAAAAATTGCATTCTGATCAAAATAGAATAGATCAAAAAATTTCGGAAAAACATTACTTTATATAATTTGATTTAACTAATTCTTTTTTAAATAATATATGTGTATAATAAAATATTTTTGATAATAAATATATGTATCAGACATCCATATTTGAATATAAAAAAAAATATATAATATAATAAAAATAACATATATATTTAATAAAATATGATGTTTAATATTATAATTATTTAATACCGAATACTCATAATTATTGATTATTATTTTGCTTTTGAATAATGAGAAAGAAAGTTTCGAGGATTACGAATAATTTATTGCTAACTGTAAGATGCAAATATACGTGCACGCACAATTTGAATCGCTAAATTAATTTACTCTTATTTTTACATCACAAAAATAACATGACGGAATTACACAACCTGAATTTTAACCAAGTGAAAGACCATGAACTTGACACGTATATCACAATAATGCACCACGCCTTTAACCTTTTAAACGCTCGGAGATCTAAAGTCATGCCGCGATTGTAATGCGATCCACGAGAGTGCATCGAAAGGGGGTCTCGAAGTGAAGGAAGTAAGGTTGCACTCGTTCGTTGCTACACGGTGCGAAAGAGCGGGGTGGGGTGGGGGGAGAGGGGAAGGGGATATCGGTGGTCAGTGGCCGCTGAAAGCGAAAGGACGTCCGGAAAGGGGGGTAAACCTAGAAGAGAGTAGTTGGGTACATTGCTATAGCTGAACATTTAGCCATTCCTTCCTCGTGCATTCGAGGCACCGTGTGTGCTAGGTACGAATCACCTGAAACCGATACAGCGACGGGTTACGTTTCAAGAGAGGAGGTGGGGGGGTGAGTCTCCTTCGCGGGGAGGGGAACGATTTAAAGTGAACCGAAAGTGGTAAAATACATATGTATATGTATATCCACGACCAATGCCAGTCACTCGTGAAACGCGAAACTAGATAAAAGTGCCCATCGGTGGACAACAAGAGAAGAAGGAAAAGAAAAGGGAAAGAGTAACTCCTTTGGGAACCCCCGAAAGAGTTTTCGTTCGAAACGAGAAACGCGTTGCTCTCTATTATTATTATTCGCGAAAGAGCTGGAGCAGTTCATTCACAATCAGTTCCAGAGTGTCGTGCGGAGTGTCCTCGGAGTGCACCTGACGAGACCTTGAGTTTCCGGTGTAAAGCTGTCGAGCGGTTCCGTCGAGTGCCCCCTGGACAAGGTCAGTGAAGAATTGTCACGATCGGGCGATTTCGGATGAACGGATGATTTTTTTATTTCTTCGAAAAGCCAACATATCCCAGGGTGTCCGATGAGTTTCGCGGATTCGATTCTTGGTCAATATAAAATCGCGCGACCAAATCGTGTCGTGCAACGACGATGTGCACATGCACTTGTCCAATCGACCGCGACAAATCCCGTTTACTCGTGAAGGCACGAACTAGAGCGAAAGTTTTGCCATTTTGTCGCTGATGAACAAAAAACCGGCTGACAACTGATATCGAGTTTGAAAATCGGGAGATACAAAAGCAAGACACATTCCGCAACTTTTGTTTCGATATTGCGTTAACAGAGAGAGAGAGAGAGAGAGAAGTCTGGTTTTATTATTACAATAACGTGAATTATTTCCGGATAAAAGTTGTAACGAGATATCTTTCATTTGATTTAAATTAAAAAGATTTCATCCAAAAATAATCTTTTTTTAATTGAAAAATTCACACAATGCAATATAGTGGTTTGGCCTTTCTAAAGACTTGCGAAAGTTAACTGTACAGTTGATCAAAATTTTTATTAATTTTTTCAAGTTTCTAAAAAAGTAAGTCCGATATCACTTTTGCGTTATAAAATTTTCCGACTCAATTTTCAAAATTTAAAAAGGATCCAACGACTTGAAAGATCTTTTACAACATTTTTATTCGAATGGCATGTAAGTACACGACTCAATTAGCGTTTAACATAAGAAATCACTGCTATTGCCTTCAATGTCATTTGTCCCTTGTCATCTGGATAATCACCTACTTCCTTTCTTTTCCCTTCGATAATGAATCGCTCGTGCGGGATTAAAGTTATAAAATACAGTAGGCCTCGTGCGGTGAATGGTCAATTATACCGTGTGGCGGTTTATTTTTCTATCGGTTCGATGATGCCTGGAAACCTCGTCCGAGCGTGACAGCTACCGTTGGCTCGCGAAACACGTAATAGCGAAAGTTTTCCTGATTCTCCTGCTCTCTTGCGCATATAGGAAGTATATCGATATTACACGGGTCACAAGAACTTCTCGAAGAAGGAATATGTTTGCTCGAAAAGACCTTCCTCGGTGTACTCGCGCTTTTAGGGCCGATTATCCGAAAGCGCACTTGACTCACAATCAGTCATTCCGATCCAGACACCTACGCAGCGCATTATCAGCTTCCTACATCGACCATCCGTGTTCCAAACGGCTGACTTTTATTATTCGACGAATCAATAAACGCTGCTTCTCTCACTCTTAAGATCATCTATAAATGCTCTATTTACCATCATTTTATTACCGCTCAACATTTTCTCGCCAAGAGATAAACGTTGCAGGGACAGAATTATTTTATAGGTTGAATAATTGCGAACGAAAGTTTCGTCCATTGGAATCTTGTAATAAACTTATATATGCAAAACATATACAGGGTGTCCCATAATTCGCGAATTACCCGTTACGTGCAGGTAGAGTAGGTTAAACTGAGTAAAAAAATTATCTACAATTGTGCAATTTTCGCAATAGTTAATGAGATATTAATTATAAGAGATCAGCCAATCGGCGCCCGGCAGGAACGCGCGGCACAAAGAAGCCTCTCTCTGTTAGATTAGCCAATCGGCGCCCGGCAGGAGCGCCGATTGGCTGATCTCTTATAATTAATATCTCATTAACTATTGCGAAAATTGCAAAATGGTACATAACTTTTTTACTCAGTTTAACCTACTCTATCTGCACCTGACGGGTGGTTCGCGAATTATGGGACACCCTGTATATTATTAAAGAATAAATTGAATATTTAATTAAAAATAATGTCAAGAAGACATGGGCTGAAATATATATTTTTCTTTTCGTAACGGATTTAAATCTAATTTTCAAAAACTTGTCCGTCTTGATATATTTTCGTACATTTAATTTATAACAATATCGAATAGTTTACCTATTTTCGATATAATAATTTTTCTTATCTATTTAGTAATACAGATCTGTAGAAAGATTTGAGTATTCTTATTTGTTTTTTTCTTAAAAAGATTTATTATATTATACGAAGAGTTATTTCGGAATTTCAATGATGTACGATCGATGATGCGTGACACGCATATGTGACCCGCGTTTGGCCGAGATAAATGACATTTGCTCGTGAAACGCGATACGTGAAACGGAGCGAAAGTTTGATCCGGCAAAGACGGAAAGAATATATAGAATATAAGAGTGCGCGATGAAGAGAAACGTTTTTTTAAGATTGTAATCTGTGGTTTCTCCATTCTGAATCTTGCATGAGCGTTTTTTTTTTTTTTTTTTTTTTTACAAAGAACACTCTCAATTTAATATAAATGTAGATTTGTTTCCGAGACGAGGTACGCGCACGCGGGTGTGCAAATAAAAACAGTTCTCTCCCTAAAGAGAATATATAATATTCCTTCTCTCGGAAAATATCAAATTGATCAGGCAGACACGAATCGAGTTACGTCAATTTGTTCGAGTTACGGTCGCTTGTTTCGTCGAAAGTGAAATCGCCGGTATGCAAGAACCTCGGCATAGATCTTCACGTCGATTTGTCGCCGTGTTGTTTTTCACGTTTTATGCGCGCACACGCGAGTATTTCTTCTTGTGGCAATCGACGAGTAATGTCCACACTGAATAGTGTGTAAAATTGGTGCATTATTTTGCAAGGACTATTTTTTTTCTTTTGTTATTTCGTAAGCTTATGATAGGATGGAGATAGACTGACGGAACTTTAGTTGAAATAAAGCTTTCAATCAATTTACTTATCTAATTGTCCAAATTTTAATAATAAAGTAATACATATATGTATATATAATTGTAGGTATATAATCATAAATATGATGTGTATAAAATTATACATATATAAATATATAATTATTACAAGGTAAATTTATATTAAGTCAGTCTTTTTAATTATTTAAAAATAATATTGTAAATAAATTTATTCCAAAATGTTTTTATTAATTTATTTATAAGATAAATAATTTTAATAAATTGTTATTTGAATATTTTGAAGGTTTTTCTTTTATATTATTTAAATTATTTATATTGCTTATATTTAGAGAAAATTTATTCCACTGTGATTGGTTCGAATCGAATCATTTATTGTAAGGAAAAATTATTCACGAGCTTTAAATTGATTAAAAAATCTTATTAAAAAAATGTAATACGATAAAAGTGAGAGATTCTGTAATGACTTGATAAAAAAAGACGGATAAAAAGAGCATTTGTTTTCATAAATCTTGACGTATAAATTCGGTTTCAATTTTAAACGAAAGAGATATTGTTTCTCTCGCATGTAAGCTTCGCGAATATAGCTCTGAGAATACGTGAAAAATTTCTCTTCCGATATAATGAGAGGCGATGCATGCAATGTAATTTCAAAACTCGCGATGCGCATTTGCAGTGGGAGTTTTTCCCGATTGCAAAACTGA
The DNA here is from genome assembly GCF_047496725.1 of Anoplolepis gracilipes. NCBI lineage: Eukaryota > Metazoa > Arthropoda > Insecta > Hymenoptera > Formicidae > Anoplolepis > Anoplolepis gracilipes. The sequence continues at coordinate 542,835 of NC_132980.1, read as the reverse complement.
AATCGTTTTTCGCACAACGTAAGATTAATTGCGCGGGAAATAAATAAACTTTTCCCGCGTATATCGGTGCGCACGCACGATTGTTTTTTTTTCCCTCGATCTTTTTTCGCGAGAAGCGCGAACGAGAACGCGCACTTTTCTTTTATGACGCGCCTGGTTACCTATGTATGCACCACGTAGGATGCACTTGCGCTTATAATGAGTGCAACCTGCGAAGATGCGTCGTCACGGTTCTGCGCTTGCTGGTAGGTTAGGCCTCGGGCCTCAGAGCAGGTAGACGTCGACTCACGGCGAATAATTTCAGGGATGTACGAGGATACGACGGCGTGACTGACGCGCCGGAAGCAGAGGGAGCCAAAAATGTCGCGACCAAAGTGGACGTCCACCTCTTCCGGGCTGCATTCCCGGTTGATTACGGCGGTTCTGCTGACTCTCCTCGTTCAAGTCCAGTATATAACAGGTACGTGATGCGTATGCGCTCTCATGTGGATTTCTATAATTGTTATCCTTTTGATCCATACAATACGTTTAAAGATCATTGCCGGGAGAGCGAATCGCCGATAGAAAAGTAAACCGTGTCGGTTTAAGGACGCGAAAAAATAAACCTTTCAACACGTACGTTTCCCAAACCGAAACCCGTTAACTCCTTTTCGTTTTTTGCCATGACTTATCTAAACGGTTAAACATAGAGTATGAGAAAAATGGAAAAGAAAATTATGAAGTTATACAGAATTTTTAAAAATAGATAGATGTATATTTAATTGTATACATTTATAAATACACTAATCAAAAAAATTAAAGGGCTACTTTTTCTTTCACATAAAAGAGGCCAATTTTCAACTAGTTGCAACTTTTTTAAAAATAATCGGAATAAGATCAACAGAAAAGCGTTTTAAAGCTTAAAGTTTTTAGTTTTAACATTTTTAAATGAATTTTAATTTTTTCTATTCGTTACAAAGTTACATTGTAAGAAAGCAACGTCCATCGATTGAACAAATTTTTCAAAAGTTTGTCCAAGAACACCGAATTAAAAATAATCCTAGCACGATTTAATTAATTGGATGTTAAAGAGCAAAGTTTTAACTTTAATTTCTTTTTTTAACAAATGTCTCATGATTCTTTTTCGCCGAGATATTTATTATTAAAACAAAATCGAGTTATTGACTTTGAACGCTTTTAACTAGTGAAAAAATGATTGTACAATAATCATTAAAGAAGCAATTTAAAGAGAAAAGTTGGCACTTTAAATTACTCCAATCGTTTCTTCAATCATTATTTATTTTTAAAGCGTAATTTTTACTTAAAAATCAAGTAAAAATTGTACTTTTATTTTTTTTTATTTAAATCAATGAAGATTAATGAAAAACCGCTGAAATTTTTATAAACTCTACAACATTTATAAGTAAAAAGCATTCCAGCGACTCGTACAAAAGGCCAAAGTGTTAAGTTTTTTTTGTACATTTCAAAACGTTTAATGATTGTTGTACGATCATTTTTTTCACTAATTATAAACGTTCAAAGTCAATAGCTCGATTTTGCTTTAATAATGAATATTTTGACGAAAAAAAATTATAGAAGAAATTAAAGCTAAAGCTCTGCTCTTTAACACCCAATTAACAAAATTGTGCTAGGATTTTTTAAAATTCTTGGACAAACTTTCAAAAAATTTGTTCAATCGACGGACGTCGCCTTCTTACAATGTAATTTTCTAACGAATAGAAAGAATTGAAATTTATTTAAAGATTAAATTTTAAATTTTGAAACACTTTTTTATTGATCTTATTCCGATTATTTTTAAAAAAGTTGCAACTAGTTGAAAATTGGCCTCTTTTATATGAAAGAAAATGGCCCTTCAGTATATTTATCCGATGAAATACTTGACAATAGTTATGTCAGATGTACATTTTGTTCGTTTAGAGCACAAGTTGCCTTTTTGTAGGTTAATTAATTTTGTCGATTAATTTACAAATATCTAGTAAATATTTTACAATAAATTTTGTGTGCGAAAATGTATTGTATAAAAATTATTTATGAATATAATATTTAGCATTCTTCCGAGTAATCTGAGTAGATAAATGTTTCTCAGAATGTTATTTTTTCTATTGTTAGCGATATATTTATGAATTATTAATATGAAAGAGAAGTCTACATCTTTTCGACGCGTCTGTGTCACTCTGTTGGAAGGCAATTTGACACTCGGTGCGAGGATTCAAACTAAAGTCCAATTAGCCTCTATATAGAACAGCCTGCACACTGTACTCCCGTGCAGTTTGCATTGTCGCCGGTAACAATGCTCACGTACCTCGCATGTATCCTAGTTTGCACCACGGATATACGTACGAGCGAAGGAGCTGCCGGAGATGGGCTGTTAATTCCCATCGTTACCATTTTAGATCGTGAGATCGCGGCCGGGTGTCTACATGAATTTGTAGGTGGTCCGTTAAATCTCTTCGTCAATGAGGTTTTCTCGTCGTCTGGAACTCGCAAATATCTTGTTAGGTATATCAAATATATTCGATGCGTTTACGCGCAAAATTGACTAACAATAAGTCTTTCTCATGATTCATGACGCGCATTTTTGCTTTGCATGTCACATTCGTAAACTTCGCTCTCAACGGACAGTCATCTGTTACACTCTTGTCATCCAGTGATGCTGGTGGCAGAGATTGACAAAGTGCGTCCCATATAATTTGCTTCGCGATCAAAAGATTTATCGTTTTATCAGCAATGCCGAATTTCATGAATTTCATGTCATCATGTTGAAATATTTAAAATCGCGTCACAATCATCACTCGTGCAATAGATAGGACGGACAGGCGTGTTTCTGAGATATGTATAGCATCGGAATATTGCGTGTCACGAGCTGAAGAAACTACGGAGAGGTGCAGAAAAAGTCGGCCGACCTTGGCCCACTTTTGTCAAAGCTTCGAAAAGGAGCGGGCTTATCCCTGTAAATGCAACGATACGCGTGCCCGTATGTGTGCGTATGTGTATGTGTAGATGGGTATCATTGTGTGTACACAGCAAAGCATATCCATTGTCGCATATATACGGCACATAACGCCCGTCTGGATAGAGATGTGTCGAGTGCTCACGATTTTTCTTGGCCCGCTCGCTTTTCAAAAGTAATTCTCCTCTCGACTCGAGAAACAGACGTAAGTGAGAGGACAAGAAAGAATGAAAGAAAGAAAGAAAGAAAGAAACGCGATCTCCACGAAGTGTGATTTCTTTAAAACACGTCCGCAATCTTTCCTCATTTTCTCTCTCACTCGGAGCTAAGAAGTAAAGCTTCGGGAGATTTAATACTGGCTGGAAGGATGTGGAGAGTTATTGCGCGGAATAAATATTATCACATCGGTCATGCAATTAAAAAGATTATTGGAAATGAAGTAATCGATTACGTCGTAGTTGAGTAAACATTAATTTTCAAAATCAGTCGAGCAATATAACAGCATTATAATAAAAATAGGGTAAATGAGACTAAAAAGTCGATATATGATAAAAATTCTATTTTTTGTATAAAAAATAAAATATTCTTCCATCTAAAAAAGGCCAATTTTCAAATAGTTGCAACTGCCTTAAAAATAATCGGAATAAGATTGATGAAAAAGCATTTCAAAGCTTGAAGTTTCTAGTTTTAGAATCTTTAAATTAATTTCAATTCTTTTTATTCGTTACAAAATTACATTGTAAGAAAACGACGTCCGTCGATTGAACAAATTTTTCAAAAGTTTGTCTAAGAATACCGAATTAAAAAAAAATTTTAGCACAATTTCATTAATTGGGCGTTAAAAACAGAGTTTTAGCTTTAATTTCTTTTTTTAACAAATGTCTCATGATTTTTTAAAATGCTCCTATCGTTTTTTCAATCATTGTTATCGGCGACAATGCAAACTGCACGGGAGTACAGTGTGCAGGCTGTTTTATATAGAGGCTAATTGGACTTTAGTTTGAATTCTCGCTTCGTGTGTCAAATTGCCTTCCAACTGAGTGACATAGACGCGTCGAAAAGATGTAGACTTCTCTTTCATATTAATAATTCATAAATATATCGCTAACAATAGAAACAGTAACATTCTGAGAAACATTTATCTACTCAGTTTACTCGGAAGAATGCTAAATATTATATTCATAAATAATTTTTATACAACACATTTTCGCACACAAAATTTATTGTAAAATATTTACTAGATATTTATAAACTAGTCGGCAAAATTAATTAAACTACGAAAAGGCAAAGCTTGTGCTCTAAGCGAACGAAATGTACATCTGACATAACTATTGTCAAGTATTTTATCGGATAAATACATTACGCAAAAAAATTTAAGGGCCACTTTCTTCCATCTAAAAAAAGGCCAATTTTTAAATAGTTGCAACTTCCTTAAAAATAATCGGAATAAGATCAACAGAAAAGCGTTTTAAAGCTTAAAGTTTTTAGTTTTAACATTTTTAAATGAATTTTAATTTTTTCTATTCGTTACAAAGTTACATTGTAAGAAAGCGACGTCCGTCGATTGAACAAATTTTTCAAAAGTTTGTCCAAGAACACCGAATTAAAAAAAATCCTAGCACGATTTAATTAATTGGATGTTAAAGAGCAAAGTTTTAACTTTAATTTCTTTTTTTAACAAATGTCTCATGATTCTTTTTCGCCGAGATATTTATTATTAAAACAAAATCGAGCTATTGACTTTGAACGCTTTTAACTAGGGAAAAAATGATTGTACAATAATCATTAAAGAAGCAATTTAAAGAGAAAAGTTGACACTTTAAATTATTCCAATCGTTTCTTCAATCATTATTTATTTTTAAAGCGTAATTTTTACTTAAAAATCAAGTAAAAATTGCATTTTTATCTTTTTTTATTTAAATCAATAAAAGTTAACGAAAAAACGTAAAAATTTTCATAAACTTTACAACATTTACAAGTAAAAAGTATTCCAGTGACTCACACGTACAAAAGGCCAAAGTGTAAAGTTTTTTTTTTTTTCTGTACATTTCAAAAACTTAAATTAATTTTACGTGGAAGAAAATGGCTGTTTAATTATTTTGCGTAGTGTATGATTTCTATTTAAGTTACTATTATTAATGAGAAGTTTATAAGATATGTAAGAGACTTTCACGTGTGAGAATGAAGTTTTTATAAGAAATCACAATGATGAATTTTTTCTTAAGCGTTTTCTGCACGATTAAACCTTTTGGAATTGTATTGTTTCGGCACATTACGCGCGTAATCTGTCAGCAAACTTGAATAATCAGAAAGCGGTAAATATAAAAGTGCGACCGATGCACATTCGCACCTCTCAAGAAAACGCTTCGATTGACCATCTCCTCGAGACGGTTAGAAAGTGTAAAGCTATTTTTAACCGCGTTTATAACGCCGATGATAATTAGACGTGAATTTTGCAATTAGTTCCGCCATGTAAGCAAATTACTAATTAAGGCGCAACCAAACCGCGTCCGATGCGACAGCCTGCTATCGTTCACCGTTATCGAGCACAGTCGAATGCTTCTCTACATTTTTTGTACCACTGCATTCTTACTTTTAATTTCCGTATTCTTTCGCGTTGCTTCTTTACTATTTTCTACACAAGATCGACACGAGGTTTTGTTTTGCACATGTGCTTCGGAATAAGAATAGAAATTGAAATATCAAGGTGACTGTTCGACGGGTTAAGAATATTTTAAAGGAGATTTTTTATTTATCACGGCTAATGTATCAGACTTATGATACATAGACAAAAGAGACTTTTGTAGAATATGTTGAATTTTACGAAAAGATATGATCGCGTGCGCGGAGAAAAGCGCGCGTTTGTATGTAAAACTAGCGGTAAAATCGACGAAAAGAAAAACACAAAACGCGCCAATTTAAGTGGCGCGTACGCACGAGCGAGCGTCCACTGCGGTTTACGCTACATTCACCGCGTGATAAGGTGAAAGTCTGACGCGTGATAAGTGCAAACGGCTACCTGCGGCGCTGCTTGATTCGAACCGCCGGCTACAAAACGCGACTCGGCACTTGTCGAGAGAGAGGGGACCGTGCTTTGAATCGGGGGATAACTAATGATGCCGGGGCTAACCCCGCCGCGACATAAATAGGGCAGATTAACAATGTATCAAACCCGAACTTACCTTCGAGTGGATTGAGATTTATGAGATCCGGATGCGATATTGTTACGCAAGAAATTCTAACGCGAAACCGGTACTTTATATAGAGTGTATCAAAAGGTAAAAGCGATTGGTGAAATGAAGGTGCAATAGAGCGCTTATTACGTATTATTTTCTTTTTTTTTTAAGAATAGATAATCTAAATATAAATACACTTGTATTATATTGATTGCGGTTGTATGAAGGAATACTTTTTAACCCTTTAAGTCACGAATTTTTCTAATTGTCAGTATTTTATAAAATTTGGTATATAAGGGTTTTTGGGGTCGCTGATTACGAATCCGTTGTCAGATTTTCAAAATTCAAGATGGCGGATCCAATATGGCAGACGAGATTTTCAAAATTTTACTTCCGCCATATTGGAATGAAATCCTTATATTAAATTTTGGAAATTAAATTTTTTTTTCCTTAAGATTCAGATTCTGCGATCTAAAAAAAACCTTTAGAGAAAAAATTTAAAAAAGAATACAACTGTTACTTTCAATTTAGAACAGAAGATATTGTTTTTTATATATTTTTTATCATAAAAAGAGGATTTAACAAAAAAAAAAAAAAAAAACACGGTGGAAAATTCTAAAAAAATTCTGAAAAATACTTTAGAGTGTACTAAGATTATAAAAAATTGCCGTATTTATTGTCATAATAGATTAGTAGAAAATGCATTTTTTCGTAAAAAAAAACTAATTTTGACTGTTTGTTTATATATGGTATTTCTGCAACTAACAATTAATGACTGTTTATATTTTTTTACACTTATCGATGTTCTAGAGACTCTGTAGAAACAAAAAATCCGGTATTTGTTGATAAAAAAGTAGTTAAAACAATAAAAAACTACGAAAAAAAGGTGGGTCTCTGGGTGACTCAAAGGGTTAAAGTAGAAATTAAAGACAGGTATCATTTATGCAGAAGAATATAAAACTAATAATTGATAAATATTGAAATATTCTCAAACGGAGAAAAGATGTTTTAAACAGGTTCGATAACAGAATAAATTAGCAGACAAATAATACAATTTTATCGATTATTGTTGCATTATCATAGTATTATTTTTTACAAAGAGCACTGCTTACGTGATACATTGTTTATAGTAGTAAAAAAGTATTATGAAAGATATTTACAGAACAACGCATAAAAAAAATTGTGCCTCTAACGTTAAAATTTTCTTGTATTACTACGTTTTGATTATTACTTCAATTAAAATTTAATGTAAAATTGATATACAGCTATGTTATTTTTATAACACTCAACTTAACTAATTTTGTGTATCTTAGAAATGGAATATTATTTTGAGTACTTTTAATGCATCATACCATATATAAACAAACAGTCAAAATTACTTTTTTAGGGATCCAATATGGCCAAAGTAAAATTTCGTCTGCCATATTGAATCCGCCATCTTGAATTTTGAAAATCTGACAACGGATTCGTAATCAGCGAGCCCAAAAACCCTTATATACCAAATTTGATAAAATACTGACAATTAGAAAAATTCGTGACTCAAAGGGTTAAAGCTTGAAATTTCAGCTTTAAAGTGCTAGCGATAGTTGTATAAAATTTTTAAATCTGTGTAGTATTTCTATACTATTAATAAAAATACGGAAAATTTAAGAGCGCTTAATACTTTTGATCAAGGCTGTATATTCTTTATCTTGATGCTCCTTGATGTTGTGTTATGATACATCCTGTATATGTTTCTACAGTATATATACGAAACATGGAAGTGTGTTTACATTGCGCAATTGCCCAGCTCCGACGTAGAAAACGCTTAGATGGGAATAAGAAGATGGTCTGGACGTACGTCGGTAGCTCGCGCGGTTGCTCGAAATGAATCGTCATCGGGCGACGTTTTTCCACCCCGCGGATAAGAAGATAAAAAGGTTCCGTTCGCACGAAAGAGTTGTAAATGTATCTTAACGAGAGTGCGCGCTGCGCGTGAATTAAATTACCGCGAAAATCATGATCGGAAAAGATCCGCGCGATGCACCGCACGAATGTGATCCGATCTGATCGACCAAACGATCCCAGAGCCTCTGAATAAATTTGAGATAGGATCGGAGAGCTTCCTTTTCCTTGCTATCGTCTCTCCATCTGTTCCCTTTCGCAGTCGGAAGCGATGTTTCACTCTCGCGTTCAGATTACGCTGGATAATCAGTCGTTTGTGAGTTGAGCGCGTACACGCAACAATAATGTAAAGTCCAGGATCGCGTTTTAGAGTGACGAAATATGTCTAAGTGTGTGTGTGTGTGTGTGTGTGTCAGAGATCCGGATGACGTTTATTATTTTATATACAAGTGTAAACAAATCCCAAACAGATAGCAATCTGTGTTTGCGAATCGCTTTTGTATTATTTGAAGTAATTGCGAAAATAATTTAAAACAAGAAACTACATCTTGCACAGAGATTGAGACATCACGATGGTTTTTGCGCTCATTTCTGTGTTGTGCTTTAAGCGATCAAAAGATTATACGCTACGTGAGAGAGATTTCATCGGAAGTTTCGATAGTTTTTACTAACAAGCGGATTGCATGAGAGGATCGAATCACACAGATCTTTCTAATGTTTTACGCGTGCACTTGAAGTACTTGATCTACATGATAAATTGTGCAAACGAGAGAAGGCCCATTATTTAAGTATTATGGAGAAATTTAATTTCGTGTAAAGAAAGATTGAATTCTTCAAGTACAAGGTATAATGCAAAACATGATGCATGAGTATTAAACTGTAATATTTATATTATACTTGTAAGTTTTTTTCATAACTCTTGGAGAGATCTCGCATTTCTCAATTATATAATTATAAAGCTGCGTTTTATGTTTTATTAATACATGGAAATAATATTACACAAAAATTTACATACACACGCATACACAAATCTTATCGAACGAAACTACACTACGCAAAAAAATTAAAGGGCTACTTTCTTTCATATAAAAAAAGGCCAATTTTACAAGTAGTTGTAACTTTTTTAAAAATAATCGGAAGATCGATAAAAAAGCGTTTCAAAGATTCAAGTTTCTAGTTTTAAAATCTTTATGTGAATTTCAATTCTTTCTATTTATTACAAAATTACGTTGTAAAAAAGCGACGTCCGTCTATTGAACAAATTTTTCGGAAGTTTGTCCAAGAATAACCGAATTAAAAAAAAAATACCAGCACGATTTTTATATTAATTGAGTGTTACAGAGTAGAATACTGGAATGCTTTTTACTTGAAAATATTGTAGAATTCATGAAAATTTTAGCGTTTTTTCGTTACCTTGATTGATTTAAATAAAAAAAGATAAAAGTGCAATTTTTATTTGATTTTTAAGTAGCAATTATACTAAAAATGAATAATGATTGAAGAAACGATAGGAGCATTTTAAAGTGCCAACTTTTCTCTTTAAATTGCTTTTTTAATGATTATTGTACAATCTTTTTTTCACTAGTTATAAACGTTCAAAGTCAATAGCTCGATTTTGCTTTAATAATGAATATCTCGGCAAAAAAAAATCATGAGACATTTGTTAAAAAAAGAAATTAAAGCTAAAACTCTGCTCTTTAACGACCAATTAATGAAATTGTGCAAGATTTTTTTTTAATTCGATATTTTTAGAAAAACTTTTAAAAAATTTATTTAATCGACGGACGTCGTTTTCTTACAATGTAATTTTGTAACCAATAAAAAGAATTAAAATTCATTAAAAAATTTTAAAACTAGAAACTTTAAACTTTTAAATGCTTTTTTGTTGATCTTATTCCGATTATTTTTATGGAAGTTGCAACTATTTAAAAATTGGCCTTTTTTTAGATGGAAGAAAGTGGCCCTTAAATTTTTTTGCGTAGTGTATTTATCCGATAAAATACTTGACCATAGTTATGTCAGATGTACATTTCGTTCGCTTAGTACACAAGCTTTGTCTTTTTGTAGTTTAATTAATTTTGCCGACTAGTTTATAAATATCTAGTAAATATTTTACAATAAATTTTGTGTGCGAAAATGTATTGTATAAAAATTATTTATGAATATAATATTTAGCATTTTTCCGAATAATCTGAGTAGATAAATGTTTCTCAGAATGTTACTTTTTCTATTGTTAGCGATATATTTATGAATTATTAATATTAAAGAGAAGTCTACATCTTTTCGACGCGTCTGTGTCACTCAGTTGGAAGGTACATAATTTGATACACGAAGCGAGGATTCAAACTAAAGTCCAATTAGCCTCTATATAGAACAGCCTGCACACTGTACTCCCGTGTAGTTTCCATTGTCGCCGGTAACAATGATTGAAAAAACGATAGGAGCATTTAAAAAAATCATGAGACATTTGTTAAAAAAAGAAATTAAAGCTAAAACTCTGTTTTTTAACGCCCAATTAATGAAATTGTGCTAGGATTTTTTTTTAATTCGGTATTCTCTCTTAGACAAACTTTTGAAAAATTTGTTCATTCGACGGACGTCGTTTTCTTACAATGTAATTTTGTAACGAATAAAAAGAATTGAAATTAATTTAAAGATTCTAAAACTAGAAACTTTAAGCTTTGAAATGCTTTTTTATTAATTTTATTCCGATTATTTTTAAGGCAGTTGCAACTACGTGAAAATTGGCCTTTTTTATATGGAAGAAAGTGGCCCTTTAATTTTTTTGAGTAGTCTATTTGTAAAAAAAGTTTATATTTGTGATATAAAGAGACAACTACTTAGGGATTCCAAAATATTTTATTTTGACTGTAAGTATTGATTTTCTCTTGTCATGAACTTTGAAAGTAAGTTTGTAAAGAGAAGAGTGTCGACTGTCGACAACTAGCCGGAAATTGACGCGCAACCGACGGAGGCAAACAACGCTGTTTATGTCATCGTATTTGATAAAATACTGCCTCCTCTATTGTCTTGATTTTTACTTTATGATATAGAAATAAAAATGGAATTAAAAATAACTCGACAAATTATTGTATCCTAATTTACGCCTGTGTCTTAATCAATTTACGTGGAAACTTTTAAGATTTCTTCTCCTTTCATTAGGATGCCAGTTTTATCCCGTCGGAGAGTATCTGAAATTCGTAAGGGTACCGGAAAATTTGAAAATAGGAACTGAAATCCTTTCGCTGGAAGCACATCCGAGAAATCGACTCGTCATTACGTCGGTCGACAAGGTACATATTGCAACTTTGTCGTGTATTAATTTATTTCCTTTTACTTTTATATATATATATAAAGCACTAGCGTGAGACAGCAATATAAATTTCACAGGAAGAGGACGCCGGCTTTTTTGCTTACAAAGAAACGAACGAGACGCACGTCTCCCTGATCCTGGCACAATCACTGGAAGATCTGGTGGACGCGGAGTCTCCGAGAAATCTGTTAAAATTTCGACTTTCCTGCGATTCGGGCATCGGTGACTCGTCGGTAAGTCACGGAATTAAAAAAAAAAGGATATCCGCTTTATCGATATCCGCATTAATCTCTCCGCAAATTGAGTCAAATTGAAAATGTCCGAAATGTCACTCAAGTGATTTAGTCAAGTTTCGATTTTTAGTTATTATAGGATTCGATTACTCCTTAAATAAACTCCCATAATTGAATTTTTTGTCGTGCGCCTAGTTTCGAGTTTAATCGGCGACCGGAGCGTATGATGACCGGTTCGAACGGTGAGAAACGAGCTGGTTTTAAAGGTTTTTCACCTTTGATAATAAACATTTATGTAATGATTTTCAAGCTTTCCGGTTAAGAGTCGTTAGTGCACGTGACAATTAGTACGCCTTGACGTGTCGAACATTTCCATAATTTCGCGTTTGTTAACTTTCCGGCACTTCGAAGCAAATTGACATTATTTCTTTTATATTTTACGTTTTTTAATTTATAATTCCACGTTCGATTTGTACGGTCCAAGATATTCGTGATGGCGTGATGGATGTAAATATGGATAGCGATTAACCCTTTGAGTCACAGCGGGTCACCCAGAGACCCACCTTTTTTTCGTAGTTTTTTATTGTTTTAACTACTTTTTTTATCAACAAATACCGGATTTTTTGTTTCTACAGAGTCTCTAGAACATCGATAAGTGTAAAAAAATATGAACAGTCATTAATTGTTAATTGCAAAAATACCATATATAAACAAACAGTCAAAATTAGTGCTTTTTTTTACGAAAAAATGCATTTTCTACTAATCTATTATGACAATAAATACGGCAATTTTTTTATAATCTTGGTACACTCTAAAGTATTTTTCAGAATTTTTTTAGAACTTTCCACCGTGTTTTTTTTTTTGTTAAATCCTCTTTTTTGATAAAAAATATATAAAAAACAATATCTTCTGTTCGAAATTGAAAGTAACAGTTGTATTCTTTTTTAAATTTTTTTTCTGAAGGTTTTTTTAGATCGCAGAATCTGAATCTAAAGGAAAAAAAAATTTAATTTCCAAAATTTAATATAGTGATCCAATATGACGGAAGTAAAATCTCGTCTGCCATATTGGATTCGCCATCTTGAATTTTGAAAATCTAACAACGAATTCGTAATCAGCGACCCAAAAAGCCCTTATATACCAAATTTTATAAAATATTGACAATTAGAAAAATTTGTGACTCAAAGGGTTAATTTCGTGTCGTAATCTTGTCATTCACGCTATTTACTCGATCGCGATAGTGCGACTTTCGCGCGTACTAGATTCTCACTTTCGCCTTTCTCGAGTACATCGATCCTTTCTCATTTCCCAAAAGGCACGATATCATCACTTTTACGATATGTCGCGTCGTAAAACGTCGAATTCTGAGACACGATAATTTGGCATCAGGAGGAGGAGAGAGAGAGAGAGAGAGAGAGAGAGAGAGAGAGAGAGAGAGAGAGAGAGAGAGAGAGAGAGAGAGAGAGAGAGAGAGAGAGAGAGACGAACAGCGAGGGCGACGACCCGTGTGTATGACTTATGTTTATCTGTTTTAGGTATCATCTCATTTGTCAGTGACGGTGTACGTGGAGGATATAAACGATCACGCGCCACAATTTGTCGATGCACCTTATCACGTGACGGTGGACGAGCTTACGCCAGTCGGTGAGATATTAGCCCTATACACTATCGGGGTTGCCGCACCTAAATTTCAACTTAATTAATATGTCGTTTCATGCGCATATGTCAAGTTATGTAATTCACGTGCTTGAGAGAAATGAAACGCTTGTCTGTGGTTTACTGTGTATGTCTGATATTTATTTTTCTGAATCGGGCGTGTCAACCTTGAATCTTTCGAAAAGTCTCGGCGACTTTTGAAAATGCGATTTGAACGCGAGATATAAAGCAATGAAATCACAGGTGTGACAATATTCCGCGGAATTCACGCGATGGACGGCGACAAGCCGAACACGCCCAACAGTGACGTCTATTATGCCATCGTGAAAGGGAACGAGCAAGGAAAATTTTCCCTTGAATCCGGACACAGAACTGCCTTGATATTACGCAAGCCGGTCGACTACGATAGCGGGGATCGCGAATTCGACCTGATTATTACCGCGACCGTGAGTACACGAAAGCGTGACATTTTCTCTTCTTTTTTCTACTTTGGAGAAAATTAATAAATAATTTAACAATTATATATTGCATTTTATAATAATTCTTATTAATATATTACTAGAAATTGTCCGATAGTAGTTTGGAAAATTAAACAAATTAAATCAGTTTGATAATCGTTGCGTCTCACGATGACAGTACGTTTCATGCCAATGCTTTAGGATCGAGGTGTTCCAGCTAAAAGTACGAATAGTACTGTAAAAATAACTGTGGTGGACAACGATGATCTTGATCCAAAGTTCACGCGGGACATCTACAAGACGAAGATCCACGAGTTTTATCCTGTGCCGGTATGATTATGAAAATTGATATGTTTATAGTCAGGTGTCCTTGAAATCGTTTGATTACTCTAACTCTGTCGAAAATCAAACAGGAATTAATAGAAATGTGCGGATAATTGTTACTTAATGAAATGAAATTTAAATAATATTCAAATTTTATTTTATTTTTACCTTTTATATTTTATTTGAATTTTGAAGATTAAATTTTGTTTGAGAAACTTTATTTAATAAATGTATATTTAAAAATTTGACGAGAGTAAAAAAAAAGAAAAAAAAAAAAAAAACAGACTTGGAATTTAGCAAAAAAATTTCTTCAAGATCACACGTGGAATCTTGTATTGAATAAATTTCGTTTTTCGACACAATATTATGGAGTTCTCGGGTATATTGGCTTCTCGCTCTTCTCGCAGGAGTACCCAATCTTCACAGAGATCAACTTCACCACTCCGATCCACGCGGTTGATCGCGATCGGGACATAAATGTGCCGATGCGATACGACATAATATCCGGGAACGAGAGGGGCTTTTTCCATCTAGATCCGAAGAACGGTTCGCTATTCCTGAAGCGCGCAATCGATCTCGAAGCCGAGCGGAGTTTGCCCGGCAACACGTTCAATCTTCAAATTTACGCGTCGCAGGTGGACAACCCGCTGAAGATGACTGTCGCGCGAGTCGAGGTGGAGGTATTAGATCTGAACGACAACCTGCCGCAGTTCGAGGTCGACCTCTATAACATTAGCATTGTGGAGAATTTGCCAAACGGCTTCAGCGTGCTGCAGGTGATCGCTCGCGACAAGGATCAGGGAGAAAACGGGAAGTTTGATTACCAATTAGAGGATCCGTCAGGCGCGTTTGGCGTAGATCCGGGATCTGGCTGGCTTACCGTGCGAGATCAAACAATCTTGGATCGCGAGAAACGGGATCGTTTGAAGATGAAAGTCTACGCTGTCGAACGCCAGCCAAGCGTCGTTGCAACGGGCAAAACCTCCGGTAAATCCTTTGTGGATGTCGAGGTTACCTTGCTCGATGCCAACGACAACAATCCCATCTTCGTACCAGGCAATCTTTATGAGCTAGTGGCGAGGAGCGACGCCAAGATCGGCACCGTGTTGGGCCAAGTGCACGCGGTGGATGACGATCTAGGCCCCAATGGATTGGTCCGCTACCAGTTGCAGAAACCGGGCAATTCTACTACGCTGCGCAAACCGCCGTTCGCGGTGAACGAGAGTACGGGTCTAATCGCGGTGTCGGAGAGTCCGATACTCGAAGGCAGACACGCGATTTTCGTGGAAGCGGCCGATCAGCCAGCGAATCCTAGCGAAAGAAGATTCTCCTTAGCCGTTGTCACGGTGGATGTTTTTCGAGCCGACGGTAAGTATAAGTCGACAACATTGACGGATTTAGAGAGATCTTTAAAATGGAACTGGGTCTCATAAATTAATACTTGTGTTTAGGAAGATAATTTAATAACTAAAGTTCACATTCAATATCGAGAACGAGAATTGGAGATAATTGTGGAAAAAGAAAGCTTTTAATTATACATTATTATTCTTATTATTCTTTTATAATTACAAATTTTTGAGATATATAAAAATAAACGATTATAAAGCATTTAACGGTATTCTAAATGTATTCTTGTAAACCTGCCGTTGCTATCATCACTCGACAGCAACCGTAGCTTTACTTTTACTTAGACATTAGTCGACTCGTATTCGTGGTCGTTTCAGGTCCAGATTCATGGGAGCCAGATTTTGTCGGTGCACCTTATGAGTTTTGGGTCGGCGCGAACGTGCCCGTAGGCACCAGCGTCGGGCAAATTCGCTTAAACGACGCCGTGAAAACTAACGATCTCATCTATGATCTGCTGCACGGTTACGAGGAAGGTGGTACGTATACGTGACGACAATGACGCGCAGTGTGTTAAAATTAATCTCGCGTACTGCCTGCGGGAATTAAAAGCTACAGAGTCGCGCTGCGTCTCCTTAACGCGACAGATCTAATAAACCCGTCAGATAAACCCTGAAAAGGGAGACGGAGTGTCTCTAGATGCGCTCTAATTTTAATATTCCGCGGAGGCATAAAACACCTGTATTATTCATGCAAATACGCAACACATGCCGCATACATGCATACCGGATTTCAGTTCCATTTGCCGTCGAGGAACGCTCTGGCACGATAAGCGTCGTGGATGACATCGAGCGCTTCGATCGGTCCGTATACGACTTTGAGGCGATCGTCACCAACGAACGAGAGCTGACGCTGATTACGAATGTCTCGATCCACGTAGTGGATCCAAACGACGACAGGGGCATTTTTACAAAGTGAGTGAAATTCGGTTCTCCCGCTCGGCCGGTCACGATATGATGCAAACCTTCCTTTAAAATATTCAATATTTAATTCTGAAACTAATTCAGATTTCTTTTCAACTAAATCTAGTGAGCTGCGATGTATTTAAGGATGTTTAGTACCTATTTTTTTTTAATATAGGAATTTAATAAAATTTGCACAGATTGTTCCGATACATGTTCAGAGACTTATAAAAAAACCTGGAGTTGATTCACTGAAGCAATCAAAAGTTATAAGGATTTTAATTTTCAATGAATTTACCCGTCGATATTATTATAAATATAATTATTTTGTGAATCTAATTATAAGTAAAAATATTAATATAATTATAAATATAATTATTTATATAAATAAGTATAAATATATTTATTTCTCTCCTTTTTAGCCCTTAAATTGATACGATTACAGATTTTCTATCTTATAAAAAACCAGTGATCGTGTTGATTTAAGAGCTAAAATAGATAGAAATAATATTAGGAATTTATTCAAAATTTGCAAAAGTATAGTTTAAATATAGAGGAAATATTTGATCACATAATTTTGGTCAAGTACTGACTAGTTCAAAAGATATTGTATATAATTTTCTCAATTTCGTCCTATTATCCGAGATGACATATTATTTATTGTGAAAACGTGGCAACATAGCATTCAGCTGAGCTTTTTTTGACATTTTAAAAAAAAGCCTAACCTATCTTTTCATCTGAAGAA
Organism: Anoplolepis gracilipes; assembly: GCF_047496725.1. NCBI lineage: Eukaryota > Metazoa > Arthropoda > Insecta > Hymenoptera > Formicidae > Anoplolepis > Anoplolepis gracilipes. Next base: position 525,790 of record NC_132980.1, on the reverse strand, counting down.
GTTTCTATATACAAACGTATAAGCGAGAAACGACTAGGCCTCATATGTTAATTTGCAATTTGACCACTTATAAAAAATTATCATGTTGCCACATTTCTTTCTTCTCAATGACAAATTATTAAATTTATCAAAGAAATAGTTAAAAATCTATATTTTGTTTATTCACATTATTCACTATTATAATTTTTATTCTGACATTTTAAATTACTCTGTACGAGTAAACTCTTTTATTTTTATAATTCAAATTTTGTGCTGTAATGTTGAAATCGAGGTACCGTCAATGGTAAAAGTTTCTCATTATAATTTAAGAAACACGAAAATTCTCCGAAAAAAAACAACAAAAGTTTAAAAATACATTTCTACACTCTAGCTATGAATAAATAATAAGATTTTATGCAATCTTTATACTAATCATATATTAAGATATATGAGAAAAGTATATATTCGTCAATATTGACTACTTTTTGTTCCGATTGTAGGTATTAAACATCCTTAATTCAACTAAAATTCTCTAATGAAAAATATAAAATTAATATAATGGATGTAAGATTAATTATTAATTATAAATATATAGATAGGTAAGATTTTTAAAAACTTGTAAAATAATATCTTTTTCTCTTATAACTATTGCAATCAAGATAGTTAAAGAAATAAAGTTACAAGATAGTATTTATAAAACTGATTGTATAAATTTTATCATTAATTGAATTTGTAAATTATTTTACAAAAATATTGTCATTAAAAATAATTATTAATAAAATTGAATAATTTAAAAGATAAATACTAAAATAAATATTATTATAAGAAAATATCAATATACAAGAAACCATATCGATACAGAGATAAAACTTTCAAAGCACAAAAGTAAAATAATTATATTTAAAAATAATTTTTCATTAAATAACTTAATCAATTTCTCTTCTCTCTGATTACGTTTAGGAGAAGCTTTGCTAATTAACATTAGACTTACTCTTTTCTAGTTAATTTATAAATTATTATTTGATTCAAAAAGTCGATGACCGTTAATTGCAGGGGAACGACTACCGCTCCTTTAGTCTTCCATGTGATGGAGAACATTCCTGATGCATTGATCGGCCAAGTGCTTCCGCACAATGGCACAGCATCAGGCATTCAGTTTCTTATCGTTAATCAGCAAGACGTGCCGGATATCGCCATTATGAACGACGGTACTCTTTATGCTCCTCGAGGCCTAGATCGCGAGACGAGGGAGAATTATAGTGTCACCGTAATCGCTGAGGGTGCGCGAGGCGTTGGTGTATTTCAGGTATTACTTTCTACGCGTAAAACATATTTTCACTATTTACGCTATTTTCAACGCGTAATCATCCTTTTGAATGATCGATTGAAAAAATGTTTAGGTGCGAATTTTCGTCGATGATGAGAATGATAACGCGCCGGAATTTACGCTGTCCGCTTACGAAGGCCGAATCACGGAGAATAGTCCTGCGGGAACGGAGGTCACTTTGACAGATCCGATTACGGCGAACGATAAGGATGAAGGTAGAAATCGAAATTTCACATTTGCTCTGCAAGGAGAGGGTAGCGGTCTGTTCAGGATCGATCCATTAACGGGCCGAGTGTTCTTTGTGGGTATCGACAATAGAATCCTGGATCGCGAAACGAAAGCGAATTACGAGCTGCAAGTTATCGCCATCGATAGTGGTAGGTGTATCTATAAATTACACAGGCCTGCAAAATGGAGGCTATTAAAAGCTGAATGAAAACTGTGAGTGATTTCTTATTATAATATTGAAATTAATTTGGATTCCATACAATAAAGTCCTAAAATAGGTCAAAATAGACATTTTTGAGCATTCTAACCTCAAATATTTTGATAACTTGACGTGACAGGCAAATTCAATCACCAGATTTGGATTCAGCGCACCAAATTACGTAAGAAATCATTCACATTTTTCAAACAGCTGAACCTTGTAGACCTGTGTGTTATCTATTAATTTTCACATTATTATTTCAAATTCTTTTACATTTTTATTTATCACACTTATTTAACATTTAAATTTTTATAACAAGATAAAATCTGACGTAAATAATTTGTTGTTTATTTATAATACTTTTGTAGTTTATGGAAAGTTTAAAAAAAAACTGACAGACTTGTTATAAGTTTAATATGAAACTTATTTTCAAAAATATAAATTTGAGATGATAGAGTTCGAAAACGAGTGTTTCTCGATTATAGGTGGACTGAAGTCGGAAAGTGCTTTGAAAATAATGGTGCCCGACGCAAACGACAACGCTCCAAAGTTTATACGAATGGTGGTCTTGCCGGATCAGGGGGTGCGCGTATCGCACGACAAGAATGAATCCATCGAAATGGAGGATGGAGGAACATCTCAAACTAGCGACGGTGGGCGACGTTCGCCGTTGCTGCTAGTGCCGGAGAACACGACGATCGGCGTGCCGATAATCCGACTGCTGGCGGATGACAAGGACGAGGGTGCGAACGCGGCGATAGTGTACAGTCTGAGCAACGAAACGATTTTGAGCGGGGTAAGATCACGTCGTTACGACGCAACCAGCCGCCGTTATTTCCACCTCGATTCGCGCACGGCCGAAGTGTCTATCGCTCGGAGTCTACCATCGGAGAAAGATATTCGACTGTTTGTCCTGGCGAGAGACTCGGGCGGCCTCTCGGACAACATCACTGTCCGAATCCACGTGACGGACGTGAACGATCACGCGCCCGTCTTTGACAAATCCTGGTACACCTTCGACTTGGCTGAGGGCACGTACAGCAATCACGCGGTTGGCGCGGTGCGGGCATTCGACGCCGACTTTGGGACCAACGCCGATATAAGCTACGAACTGATCACCAGCCACGAGGATTCGAAACAGACCGGTAACTCGTCGCGTTCGTTTGATGTGGATTCTCGCGAGGGAATAATACGAGTGAGCGGTACTCTCGATCGCGAGAGAGTCACGAATCACCGTCTCCTTGTGGTGGCGCGCGATCAAGGTTCGCCGAGTCTGAGCTCGTCCGTCGAAGTGGAGATTAATGTGCTGGATGTAAACGACAACGCACCAATGTTTCACGGCTACGACGACCTGGAGAAAAAGGGCGATCGATTGCCAATCTACCGTGTTTCCGTATTGGAGAACATCCCGGTTGGCACGCAAGTGGCCAAGGTATACGCGAACGATAGCGATTTTGCCGGGAACGGAAACGGATTAATTCTGTTCGACTTGAGCTATCAGGACCGCGCAGAGAAGCAGTACTTTGCAGTGGACAGCAAGGAGGGCGTCGTCACGACCATCGCCAAGATTGATTACGAGACCAGAAGCGATCATCGTTTGATGGTCACAGCGAGCGATCTTGGCTCGCCCATCAGCCTGACCTCCTCGGCCGTGATTCTCGTTACCGTGCTGAACGTCGACGACGACGAGGAAGCGGCCAACGAAGTGCACAAGGTGCCAACTTTTCGGCATCGTTATTACGAGGTGGAGGTGGACGAAAACGCCTCCGTGCCGTTACTGATCGCGCAGCTTGACCTGGCCGACAATTATCACGGTGATCATATAAGATACAGCTTGGCGACCGACGGTTCCGATGGCAGAGAGCACTTTTCAGTTGATCCGAAGAACGGTTCTTTGTACCTGATGACGGAGATCGATCGGGAGACCAGAGATCGGTACGAGGCTAAAGTCAGAGTCGATCGATTGAAGATCAGCCGCGGCATGCCGGTGATGATTTATCCGGTCGTCGGCGAGAGGCTGAACGGTCTAGCACCTAATGAAGCTAGAGTGGTTGTCAGGATAAAGGATGTGAACGACAATGCGCCTAGATTCAAGTCGAGAGACAGGCCTATTCTTGCTGCTATACCCACTACTGTTCATTACGGTTACGAGGTTGTCAAAGTAGAAGTACGTATACACATACACACACACACACATATGTATTGTAACTACGCGACTAAAAGTGAGCTGGTTTTAATCCATTTTGGTTTTTACGCCACTTCTTCTGCCTTCTTTCTACCTTTTCATCTCTTTAGAGCGTCTCTCTTCCGAGCTTTATTCGATTTTCTGAAATGGCTTTTTCGCGTATTAAATGTCCTACGGAACATTCTGTTAATTGCAATGTAATAGAATGCGCGCTAATGTAATGAGCGAAACGTATCTGGGACTTGCGTACAATTGAAAAGTCTCGATTGTAAAAAAACTTTCGCGAATTAAAGATCCCCGCGCGTCTGAAAATTATCCTGCACATCAGTTTTAAAGTGGATAAGGTTGACGAGATTCATCTGAGCGCCACTCTTGGCGGGGATTCGCAGGCCGAGGATCCAGATCTGGGGATAAACGGCGAGATACGCTACCAAATTCTCGGCCGGGAAGACGCCCCGCGCTTCGCCATTGACCCACTCAGCGGTCAAGTGCGATCCGTGGCGAGTTTTGGCCGCGACGCCGGTCGCGTCTTCGGTTTCGACGTCAAGGCCACCGACAGACAGGGCGCCGAGAGCGGACGGAGCAGCATCGCCAATGTCTTTGTAAGTCTGTCGCACATGTTCCACTCTCCCTCCTCTATCTCTCTCTCTCTCTCTCTCATACACATACATATACGCGGTATATCTTAATTACTTGCCGCTGAAGATAGCGTTCGGCCTAATTTTCTCACGAGGAAATGGGGTGCTTCGAAAGACGGAAACATCCTCGCTCTCTCTCTCTCTCTCTCTTCGTTTCACTCGACAATCTGTTTTGTTATCCGGTATGCATATTTTGAACTATTAAATTTGTAGGTTTACGTGTTAGATGATCAGAAGCAAATCGTCATGGTTATGGGACGGAAGCCTATCGAGATTGAGTCGGAGCTCGAAAATATCACCATGTGAGTATGTATTATATTGTCGCAAAGAATATGGCGAACTTTGGAACTGTAATCTTTCAGCGCGTTGCAAAATGTCACTGGTTTGGACGTGCGAGTAAGAAAACTGGAGCCCCACATTGAAAAGAACTTGATCGACGCGGCCTCGTAAGTGATTCGATGCTGAACAATTTTGATAAACGAGTGATATTCAAATTGATACAGTTTTCGATTTATTTAACTTTTCAGCACCGACGTTTATTTGTACGCAATCGATCCACATCTCAATGTTATGGTGGACATGGATACTTTGAATAGGTAATTAATCGTATTATTATTTTAATTATATAATATTTAAAAAAAAAATTTTTAACATATTAATTTTTTTTACAACGATTTCGGAAATGCTTGATTATATCAATTTAAAAAATTTTAGAGTTGTAAAAAAGCAAGTTTTTTATCATACAATTATATTTAAAATTAATTGTATTAGAATTTTTAGTTGTCAAAAGCAAAAGTTGTAAATTGAGTCTTCGATTAACTATATTCAATTGTTCAATTTAAACATAAAAGTTTTTCAGATCGTTGAAATCTGATGTTAAAAGAAATTTGAAATGGCAAAAATAATGTTAAATTTAAGAAACTGTCGGATTTTTACAAAAAATTAAATTATTGATCTATACAGATTCTCAAGGTTATTAAATATAAATTCAATGTTAAAATTAATTACAATATGATAGATCTGATACAGATCGTGGGATGTAAATGATTAATTTAACAACTCTCTCGCGATATAATAAACCCAACATGTGATTGGAGAAATCTTATTAACTTTAATCTTCACAATAAATTTTATTTAACGTTGAAAGTTTGAACTATATACTTAATTCTGAACAATGTAAAACTTTGTTAATATGTCACATACCGTAACTACAGTATAGTAATTTACGTTAAAATAACCATATTTTTACAACTTGAACATAAAATTTTTTTAAAGCTGTAACATTTTTAAGAATCGTAACGTATAGAAATTATTACACAAAAATTATTCTTATCTTAATGTTTCTTTTTTGTTGAACTATTATAAAAGAAATGTCAAATTTTTAATTAACAGGGGGTCGATTTTTGCAAAAGTTTAATTAGATTATTCCAGATTGACCATTGAACTCGATTCGTATCTCGTGTATAAAATTTTAACCCATTTACATTTGATATCAAGTTATTGCAGAAACCTGCTAATGGCATATTTTTGAAATTATTTTGAGGGTTAAAAAGTTACCAAAATTATATTCTTTAGTTAATTTCAGATAGAGTTTGCTGAAATAGAATTTTGATTTAAGGCTTAATTACAAAGATATATAACGACAAAAATTAAAAACTTGCAAAAAATAATGACGTTCCTCGATATTTTCGCTGAGGAAAAATCTGTCATTAACAGGTTTTTCACCAGTTACAGGACACCCCGCATATACAGGGGGTCCGGTAATAACCGCCTCACCGCTCATATACAGGTAGAGCAGGTCAAACTGAGTAGAAAAATCCTCTACCATTTTTTGATTTTCGAAATAATTATCGAGAAATTAATTAAAAAAAGATCGGCGAATCCGCGCGAGTAAAGTGCGCGCGGCGAGAAGGCCCATCCTACTGCTACGCGGTTACTAGGCGCTCATTGAATGATAGGAGGAGCGGTCTACGGCTGGAAATGGATGCGTATGAGTAGCGCGCCTAGTAACCGCGTAGCGATGGGACGGCCTTCTCACCGCGCGCGCTTTCCTCGTGCGGATTCGCCGATCTTTTTTAATTAATTTCTCGATAATTATTTCGAAAATTGAAAAATGGTAGAGGGCTTTTCTACTCAGTTTGACCTGCTCTACCTGTATATGAGCGGTGAGACGGTTATTACAGGACACCCTGTCTATATAATACGCGTGACTTTTCAGCGTCTTTAATACCAAGAAGGTAGACATAAAACGTGAGCTGGACGAGTATCGCGTGCTGGAGATTGCCGGTAGCGCTCCGCGCAGAGGCAGTCAACGTTACTTGCTGTCCACCCTCGAAGTAGGCGTCGTGGTGCTCGGCTGCGTCGTCTTCGTAGGCGCCCTCGTCACCGCCCTATGCGTCACCTGCGTCCGTCGCAACAAACGGTACGCGGGAACATATATATCTACCAAATTACTAATTCCCGGACATGTCGACTAAAGAATCTTACCCCTTCCATTTTACTCTTGCTCTGAAAGGACCTTTATCTAAGCTTATCATGTCGCTTGTAAAGAAATACACGTTCGGATCTCTTATCGTGCTACTTTAATTAATTGTCCCGAGTCCCTGATTTTCTACCTGATTTGATCAAACTGGGTGCTACTCTAAACTGGGAGTCTCGAATTTCCATTCGTTAGTCGCAGACGACGAGATAAGGCCATGTTTTCGACTGTCGGCCCGATCGGATTCGCTTTGACAGATCCTGCCGGCACTTTGCAGAAGCCACCGCTCTTTCCCACCTTCGTCGACGGTCTTCATTACGATCCCGAACCCTATTGCTCCGAAGTGCCCAGGCGTCAGAGCATATGCGAGCACGGCGGCAGCTGCGTCCGCTTTCACACGTAAGTTCTCTTCCAAGATTATATTAGTACATAATGAAAAGGTTTCACGCGATTTATATACATGCAGTGTGATTCATTATAATTTATAAATTAATTTATAAAGCTCGAAAATACATATATACAGCAGCTAATGCTTTTATACGTAGAATGAGAAGAGTCGATTTATATATTTAAAAAAAGTACATGGTTCCATTAAAAAATCAAGTTCATCAAAATCATTTAATCTCCATATGTGCTACTTCCTTTGTGTTTGCCTTTTAGAGATAAATGCATTTATAGATTATGGGTTTATATAGCCCATATGTGTGTAATATAATTTATTTATAGATTAATGGATCACTTTGTATACATACATGAGATATCTCTAGATAAGTGCCGTTTGAAATAACACTGTTAAACGATGAAAGGTATGAGAAAAATATTAAATTAGGTTTATTATTTTTCATTTTAGATTTAATGCGAGAAATAATAATAAAGAATCATTATTTAATTAAAAGATTTTTTGGAAATTTGCAATCAAGTATTCACGTAGAGAGCTATCATTCCTCGTGATATTAAATATTAAAATATTAAATTTATTATAAAAATATTTAATATAATAATCTCTGCAAATTTTTTTAAAAACTTGTACATTAAAATCTATTTAAAATTCAATAAAAAAGAAAATTATTTGTAAAATATAATTTATATGAAAAGCCCAATACATAGAAAAATATGCTCGAAAAATTTTCATAGCTTATATGGATAAAATATTGTCTCTTAAAAAAAAAAAAAAAAATTATTGTTTACTACGTCGGAGAATTTCAGAGTATCTTACAATATATCGAGATCCTATCGGGTGGTGGGCTACTTTTAGGATGGGCGGAGGTGGAAAACACGCGGTGCGGTCGACGGGTACCTTGAAAGGCCTCGAGGCATCCGCGACATCCTTACATTCCAGCGGTCAGGATTCCGGTATCGTGGCACGAACCTCTTGCCATTGCAGTCACTCGTCCAGTCCTTCCAGCGGCGAGAGCAGCAAGTAAGTAGGACTTCCAATATGTTCTCGTCGATATTGAAAGCGAATCGAATTCGCGTGGCGGACGTTTGCGCAAGAAATATCGCAAAATTACAAAAAAAAAAAAAAAAAAAAAAAAACAAACAAACGTACAAAGAAATAAAGAAAAAAATGTCGGATTACCTTATTAATCCAAGATGTAATTATCCTATTGATTTATCGAGTTCTCTCCTATCCTTTCCCCATTGTCCGCGCAAAATCTTTCTTCTATTCTATTTTAGCGGGTACGAGGATTCGCTCAAGTCCCTTCAGCGTCACGAGCGATGTAATGACGTATCGCGCGGAGGGTCTCACGACACCTCGAGCGTGGTCGGCAGACGAGCCAAGCTGGCGGCGAAGCGGCGTCAGCGATTTCACTCCTTCTCGAACGGCGAATCCGTTTACGCCCACGAGATGACGTTGCAACGGGAACAGCATTGCTGTACGGGTACCGGTACCGAGAAGAGGCGGCAAGCGGAGCATCGCCGCGTGCATTCCGAGGCGGAGAACAACATCACCGAGACGGTGATACACGAGCATCCTGGAACGGAGGTCTCGTTAGCCGGTTCCCAAACGAACCCCACGACCAGCACTCTTCACGGTAGGTTCGATATCGACGAAACTAGGAGACGGAGCAGCTGGAACAGATATAATTTTGGTGCGACATAACAATGCATTTTTAATAGTACACGTTTGAAATTGAGGGGATAATCACATTCGCAGGTACATCCAGAACCAGCCACATGCTCTATTAGCGGCGTCGATTTGTAAAAAAAAAAAAAAAAAAAAAAACGAAAACAAAAGAAACGGAGAAACATCTCCGAAGAGTGCGAGGAGTATGTATATGGACTGCAAGTTTTTTCTGTTTATATTCGGCAATTTTTTTGCGGTATAAATTATTTTTATACGTTGTATATGCTCTTGTCACAGCGTGTCATTTTGTTGCCAAAGTATTTGCACGTCGTCGTGAACGTCGTTGGAAAAAAAATCATTCATGTCTGTAAATACGACACCGTTCTCAATTTTCCATGTTACTTTCTTTTTGATTAATCGAGATTAGATTAGACTATGGCGCGGTAACTATATCGATTAAGATTATTTGAAGCGCAAATATTAAAACGCGAAACGTGAATGTTTCCATGTATAATATTAATATAGCGTATATACAATTTGTTTTAGATCGTGTACAGATATATTTTGTGAATATATGTCCATACTTGGATCGTCTATACTTCCTCGATTGATTTAATATATACATATATATTTATATATTTAACATATATACATATATATGTAATATATGCACTTTTGTAATATGTAATAAAATGTAACATACGATGTAATTTATATCCTATTTTAGAACATTTCTTTTATCTTATTCCTAATTTTTCAACAATACGTTGTAAATCGTTAATAAAGAAAAGAAATGTTTAGTACCTTCTATTCTCTCGTTATTTAACCTGAATAGCGGTCATTAATTCTTAATTCGTTATTCTTTGAGGACAACAACTCTATTATGAACACAATAATTTTAATAATAAATGATCTCTGTTCTGGTGTGAATTTCCAGAAATAAAAATTGCAACTCTTTAGTTTCAAGATTAGTAAAAAGTATATTTAATGACTTCAGTAATGCGAGATTTGTCGAGAGCAAAAATTATTGAGATAATTAATATTCTCGATGTAATTATAACTTTTAGGATGGTTGGAATACGTACTTATAATACGAGTGCAATCACGCCACGTCTCGTCGTCCAAAGTGACCTTCGAAGACACGTCGATATCTCACAAAGATTCCTCTCAAAGTTCTCCGATGGTCTGAGGAATCCCTTTACTTTGATTAAATCAGCGTAGGTGTTTTAATTACAATAAATCGAATCAGCACGCGGGAAAGCATTATTAATTCCTCTTTTAAGGTAGAGATATCCAAGGAACATTGGGATAAATTATTGATAATGCTGCCAGAGCGAGAGAAAAAGAGAGAGAGAGAGAGAGATAAAGCAAAGTCGTTTCTGATTGCCTTTTTATTATGATCGACTGGTGGATGATGAACGATTGTCTATCCATTCTCGTTTTTAAAACAACGCGACAAAAACGAATGCTTTGTGCCTTCTATAGCAAGTAGAAGACACTGTATCAGCTACAGAAAGACATTTTGTTGCAAGGACGTTTCTTTTAGGTTTTTTCCAAATATCGTGAAATTTTTAATCTAGCAAGTAAAGCTTAATTACTTTTTCGAGGGAGAAGATAAATAATCGGGATATATATAATTTTTATTATTTTAAATATATTTCTAATTTAAATTTTATACATATATCTATATATATATATATATATATATATATATATATATATATATATAAAGTATCGTCCGTCTGTCTGTCTGACTGCGAACTACTTCCACATTTGTGGACCGATTCCCACGAAAATGTTGCAAATTATTCTGGGATGGCTGCTATGTGGTTTTTTTTCAATTTGAAAATTAAAAAAAAATTTTTTTTTTAATTATAGGAGGTTATGTTTTCGCGAAAAAAATGTTTTTCCAGGTTTCTCTGCCAATGTGTTCAAAATGTTCAAATGTTTCGAAACATTAAGAAATCACATTTTTTAAATTAAAAATTTGTTTTTTAATTATAGGAGGTTATGTTTTCGCGAAAAAAATGTTTTTCCAGATTTCTCTGCCAATGTGTTCAAAATGTTTCGAAAAATTTTTAAATGGTAGAGAAATCTGGAAAAACATTTTTTTCGCGAAAACATAACCTCCTATAATTAAAAAATTTAGAAAAAAACCACATAGAAACCATCCCCGAAAAATTTAAAGCGAAACATTTTGAACACATTTGCAGAGAAATCTGGGAAAAAATTTTTTCTCGAAAACATAGCCTCCTCTATAATTTAAAATATAAAAAATTATTAAAAAATGTGATTTCTCAATGTTTCGACACATTTTGAACACATTGACAGAGAAGTCTGGAAAAACATTTTTTTCGCGAAAACATAACCTCCTATAATTAAAAAATATATATGTATAAATAGATTGAAGAAATAAGCAATCAAGGATATCTTATTAAGTGAAATCTATATTTTTTACGAAAAATATTATATAGAGAAGTTTTGAAAATTGAAGAATTATAAATTGTGTGAGAACTAATAATAGCGAGGTCAGTATTGGGCAAAGGCTTTAAAGCCCGCGCGAAGCGCGGGGCAAAAAGCTAGTATATGTATATTCGGTTCTTTGTGTGACGTTTATCATATCATAATATTATTGGAAAACAGTGAGATTAAATTCGACTATGGGTCCAGAGAATACACTTGGAGGAGTACTTACCTAATACGTTCGGTAAATAAGTTTCAAGCGCCCGATCGAGCCAAACTGAATCGAATAACGTCATCGATTATAGAATCAGACTGGCTTAAAAGGTTGTTGATTAACGACCTCGATCTCAGCCATGAGATACCCGAAGACGATGTGTCGAGAACGGGTCGTGTTCCAGAGCGGATAGTATCTATATATATGTAATCGCGAGATCACGCGGAAATACTTACGTCGGGAAAGACTCTGCTTTCCCAGGCGCACACAGGATTAAATATCTAATATTTCACTCAAGTATTCGAATAACGTCTGTAAGAGGCGGAGTTGATGAGACGCGACGGCGATAGTTTCGCAGTCAGTCAGTCAGTCGTCGGACAAGGTCGCGGCCTTCGATTTCGCTCCCGCAGCCTCTCGTCGTCCGGAATCCCCGGCTCGTCTCCGGCCTTTGCTTTTCTTTCATTTAGCCGCGATTTTAGAGAAATAACCTTCCCCCCTCCTCTTTCTCCCCTCTCGATCACACTTTTGTCACCAAGTGTCGATTTGCTCGGATTCAAGATCGCGTCGATGATGACAATATATTTTAACTGAATTTTCGGCCAACATTTTTCGAAGAAACTGCAAACGAAAAGCTGCGACATCCATAACTTTGATCAGCAACATTGTGGTGAAATTTATCGCACTCCCGTTGCTACGAGAGAAAACTCGTTCCCGCGTAGCACGTTCGTAGCATTAGTATCATTGTCCGCTTATATATACGTTATATACACTATGCAAAAAAAAATTAAAGGGCCACTCTCTTTCATATAAAAAAAAGCCAATTTTCAAGTAGTTGCAATTTCCTTACAATTAATAATTTTGTTAATTGTTTGTCTGGAAACATATTTCTCGCAAATTTCATAATATATTCGATACCTATTGTGATATATTATACAGTTTTTTTATTTTTAAATGGCGCATTTCTTTTTTTTCAATATAATTTTTGGAAAGATAAATTTGAATAATAACGATTGGGTTTTCATACAATACAATGGCATATTTGACGTTTTCTTTTCTCCAAAAAAATTATACATGTATTGTATATATAAATTTAAATAAATTATATATATATACTATGCAAAAAATTAAAGGGTCACTTTCTTCCATATAAAAAAAGGCCAATTTGCAACTTCCTTAAAAATAATCGTAATAAGATAAAAAAAAAGCGTTTCAAAGTTTCAAATTTCTAGTTTTAATATCTTTAAGTGAATTTTAATTCTTTCTGTTTGTTACAAAATTACATTGTAAGAAAGCGACGTCCGTTCACTGAAAAAAAAAATAATATTGAATCAACAACATCATCGTGGTTGAAATTTATTTTATTAATTCAACAACATTATTAGTCAAATTAATATGCCATGTATTGAGTTGATTAATAATGTTGTTAAATTAATAAAATTAGTAAATTTCAACTAGGTATAATGATGTTGTTGATTCAATATTATTTTTTTTTCAGTGTCGATTGAACAAATTTTTCAAAAGTTTGTCCAAGAATACCGAATTAAAAAAAAATTTTAGCACGATTTCATTAATTGAGTGTTAAAGAACAGAGTTTTAGCTTTAATTTCTTTTTTTAACAAATGTTTTATACTTTTTTTTCGCGAGATATTCATTATTAAAACCAAATCGAGCTATTGACTTTGAACGTTTGTAACTAGTGAAAAAATGATCATACAATAATAATCAAAAAAACAATTTAAAGAGAAAGTTAGTACTTTAAAATGCTCCTATCGTTTTTTCAATCATTATTCGTTTTTAAAGCATAATTGTTACTTAAAAAGCAAGTAAAAATTGCTTTTATTTTTTTTTATTTAAATCAATGAAAGTTAATGAAAAAATTTTTAACGCATTTACAAGTAAAAAGCATTCCAGTTACTCGTACAAAAAGCCGGAGTGTTAAGTTTTATTTCTGGACATATCAAAAACTTAAACTAATGATTAATGTACGATCATTTTTTCACTAGTTATAAGCGTTCAAAGTCGACAGTTCGATTTTGCTGTAATAATAAATATCTCGGCGAAAAAAAATCATAGAATATTCATTAAAAAAGAAATTAAATCTAATTTAAAATTCTGCTCTTTAACACTCAATTAATAAAATGGTGCTAGGATTTTTGAAAATTTGGTATTCTTTATTACAATGTAATTTTGTAACAAATAGAAAGAATTGAAATTCATTTAAGATTCTAAAACTAGAAACTTGAAGCTTTGAAACGCTTTTTATTAATTTTGTTCCAATTATTTTTAAGGAAGTTGCAACTACTTAAAAAATTGGCCCTTTTTTTGTATGAAAGTAAGTGACCCTTTAATTTTTTTGCGTAGTGTATATATACACATATCATAAATACTTAGCTGGAAAATGTCTCTCGAGTAGCCGGCAACTGCTGGCTCGGAAAATACGGAATATATGAACTCTCGGAGGCTCTTTAAGTATCGATCCGTGGGAAAATGAACGACTTGTTTCGTGCTTTGGACGCCAAGGCGAGCTAATTCGCATATTCAATCGTATGCATTAGAGCTCGGGCGCTATTAGATGCACATGGACGCAGCATGGTGCAGCCGCAACTCGAAACTCGATCTCCTGTTACAACGCGGTATCGCCTCTAATATCGCGACCAAGAAGGTTACAGGTCGTCGTGTGTGTCGTGCACAATCTGACCTTGCCCTTAACCAGTCATCGATTAAAGGAACCGTCGCATTTTCACGCGAAAAGAACACAGTGTTGCCTCTTACCTCTAAGAGGGATGCGAGGGGAGAGGGGTGACTTTTACCCGAGATGATCCGGAAGAAGAATCTCGACGCGACGTTTACAATTAGACGAGAAATTCTTGGTCGATAGTTTTGCTACGGGTGATTAATTCGTGAATTCTCGCAGTTTCGAAGTAATTGCAAGGAAGGGGGAAATATAAAATCGCGAAGGCCATACGGGGAAAAAAATGCGAGGTACTTTGGATGAAGAGAGAAAGAGGGAGCGAACGATTCTCAAAGTGCAATTTCTCACTGATGGCGAGGAAAATGCGTGGAACGAGCGTCGCGTTTCTCGATGAAAAAGGAAAAAAAACTCGCGCTTCTCTCCGTCTGCAAGTCACCTATATGCAGTTTATACTAACGAAGGGAGCGTCCTTGTCTCATTGTGCCGAGGGATGAGATCGTTGGCGAGATCGCCGGCGCGATCTGAACGCGTTCTCTTTTCAGATTTTTGCCGGAATAATAGCGAAGGGGAAGATGAGAGTATATAGATCGCAACGGGAGAAAAAAGAAAGAAATATATTACAATAACTCTCTCTCTCTCTTTCTTTCCGCACTGCGTCTGAGCGGTTAGAAAAATACCGAAAAATTTCGAGTAAATTTCGATACGCTTTGCATGTTAATTTCGATCGAATAGAAATAACACCCTTTTGGAAAGGTGTATCAGATTACTCCAAGATAACTGACAAAGTCACAATAATTGCGTTCCGATAATCTCTAAACTTCTCTATTTCTTTCTTCTCTTCTCTCGGTCTCCCGTTGGTGAGAGACAATAGGGAGTTTGCATGATTTTGAAAAACAATTGTATTTTATAATTTATATATAGTTTTAAATGTAATTATTTTTTTTCGTAATTTTTTAATGTAAATTAAGCGAGAAAATCAATAATAAAAATTATATTATTTGAAATTGTCGAATACGATCCGGAAACGACCGAGTCCTCCCGAACGCGATGTGACGTCACAGTGCAATATCTGCATTCGGGGAGACGCTAATAGCGCTACATAGCGTGAAATAGCGTCTCCCTAAACCTTACCAATATATACAGTGACAACACACTATTTTTATTTATTAAAATATCCAGTTATTGTGAAAATGGGCAAAGGTAACACGTACAAAATCTGTTTTGTACCTCTATGTAAAAGTACAACAATTAAAACACTCAATAAATTGTTTTTCTTTGTACCTCGAGATCAAGAATGACCGAATATCGCAATACAGAATACAGAAAACAAACGTTTGAAACTATTGCACTGTGACGTCACGCACTCCAACCAATCAAAATCGTTTTCTCACAATTTAAATTTTATTAAATTTTAATTTAATTTTTTAATAAAAAAATTAAATTAAAATTTTCTATTGATTAAAATTTTCTTATAAATAAATTTATAATAATATATATTTAAATTACATATATAAAAAAATGTATATTTTTTTAATGTAAACTCCCTATTCGACAATAAATTCAAACGACGCAGCCGGATTTTCAGTTTTCCGTTTGGCGGAAAAAGCATTCTTTTTTTCTCTGAAGAGAAATTGGAAGATTCGAAAACGCTTACGAATCCGGGTTCTAATCGAGTCCACCAACGATGCAGTTTTTCCATCGCGCCGAAATCCTTGCCGTACGGTACGCGCTTGTGCAATCTTTCCATTCGCCGACGAACGTGGCTCCCGTTTAACAGCAGCAACCGAAAAAAAGTCGATAGCCAGGCCTGCATCACCCCCCTCCCTCCAACAAAGTTGGACCCGGAGTCGGCGACGGATCGGGATTTATGATTGCGCTCTAGAGCTTTTCCCCTCCCCGCCCGATCGTTCCAACCGCATCTTCGCGATACGGTCTATCTTGTACTTGGATAAGGAGAGAAGGCAATCTCGGTCGCGCGGAGCATGAGAATATAACAGGACAGAATATAAAAGACGGGCTATTTTGACGGGAGTTACGAAGCCCGATACGCGCAGAGGAGAACGCCAGTCGGCGCATTGTGATTTTAGACATTGGTATTTTTCCCTCCCTCGCACTTCATTCTGGAAGACTATTTTCTTTTATGATATGGTTGTATTAAGAATGCGATAGGACAAAGTACGAAGTACCTATTTTGCTATAAACTTGATGTCTGAAACGCGAAGGCTGGGAAATTGCCCGTTGAGATTTTTTGCGAATCTGTTTATTTTTTACGATAGATGCGATCAAAGGAAATTAATATTAAAAGAAATTTATAAAAGGAAATCTCCTTGCATGATGTATTTTTTTATATTCTTTGATATTTTATATATTGTAAGTCTTGTCTTATTATTTTAAAATTATTATGACAGATTATATACATACATGGTAAAGTGACAGTTGTACATCAATCATTTTAATTTGGTATTTTCAAGTTTTTTTAAAATAGACATTTTTTCATAAATTTTACGAATACGAATAAATAACGAGAATCTTCCGTACTTAATTTTGGGATTAAACTTTTATCTTAATAAAACTTAAATGCCATTATATGAAAATATTAAATATTAAAATACACTTATGTTACTTTAATTTATTCTGAGATTATAAATTGGAGATAAATAGAAGAATTAAATCAAACTATTAATATATACAGACACAATAATAGTTGCCCCAGACAGCACATAATACTAAAAGATGACGAGAGGATGTCTTTTTTAAGTCATTTTTCTGATAAGGCTAAAAGATATCTGTCTAAAAGGATATTTTTCTGCCTACAAAAAAAGTCATCTTTTGAAAGATGTCTAAAAGATGTCTTCTAAAAGTCATAATTAATTTTAGTCGACGAAAAGATGTCTTTTTGGCCATCTTTTTAGTCATCTTTTCGAGAAGACAAAAAAGATGTATTTTATAATATACGTGTTCCTTTGTTTGCCACTACGTGGCGTGCTCAGACTTAACTATAACTCGTATTCAAGTTTTTATAACATGTAATATACAGGGTGTCCCATTTTAATTCCTTCAGTCAAATATCTCGAAAACCAAGCCTGAGAGAGAAAAATGTTTCCGGCAAAAGTTGCCGGATAAGAAGCGAAACTTTTAGTGAACAAGGCAAGTAATATTAAAAAGAGAGAGAGAGAGAGGGACTGATCGAGATTCTAATTTCGTTGCCAGAATAATTCCGTACAATATTGAAAATATCGAGCGGGTATTTTTTTCAGCAATATTCAACCGATAAAACTTGGTGACCACTGGTTGCGCGATGAGAGTAATGGCCGTCCGTAAGACTAGAGAGAGAGAGAGAGAGAGAGAGAGAGAGAGAGAGAGAGAGAGAGAGAGAGAGAGAGAGAGAGAGAGAGAGAGAGAGAGAAAATTTCATTTCGCCGAGCGTCCTTGAAAGAAACGATTCAATTAACCATTTAGCTGCCGCTTGGTTTCTAGAAACCGGAAATTTCGGCAATTTGCCGGGATCATCGCGATCCTACGTAATCAGCGAAAGACGACTATGGTACGTGGGCGATGCACTGCAAAAAACATAAACGGAGAATCAAGCTGGAGGACAAAGATACACAGATAGACACGTGCCGTGGGATGGGATGAAAGAGAGAGAGAGAGAGAGAGAGAGAGAGAGAGAGAGAGAGAGAGAGAGAGAGAGAGAGAGAGGAGAATTGCGATCGAAAGAAGAGAGAAAGAGATTAATCGATGCTGCACGTGGATCCATCGCGCCGATAACAGAGCGACATACGCGGGTAGATGTACCTACAAGGGATTCTACCCTTCTAAAATTTATGTCGCGATTAGCATTTAACGGTACCTCTCACGACGTCGTTCTTGATCAGTAAACACTCGGTTATTTTCGATCCGACGCAAAATGGAATCGGATAAATACGTGACTAAGAATAATAATCTTTGTGATTGAATATATATATATATATATATATATATATATATTATTCTTAGTCACGTATTTATCCGATTCCATTTTGCGTCGGATCGAAAATATATATATATATATATATATATATAGAGAGAGAGAGAGAGAGAGAGAGAGAAATATGTGGCGGACACACATATACATATGCCTATTAAAATGTGGTTAAAGTAAATATATTAAAGAGAAAGAGAAAATATGCAAATATATTTTGTGAAAATATATATATGTTTCAACTTCAAGTTTTAACTAAAATAAATAAAACTAAAAAAATAAAAT
This sequence comes from Anoplolepis gracilipes, assembly GCF_047496725.1. NCBI lineage: Eukaryota > Metazoa > Arthropoda > Insecta > Hymenoptera > Formicidae > Anoplolepis > Anoplolepis gracilipes. The sequence continues at coordinate 507,072 of NC_132980.1, read as the reverse complement.
TTGGTTGTACTCGGTCAGATGTCACAATAGATGCACGTTTTATAGATTTATTTAAATATGTGCCTCTGACAATTGGTGACAAAAGGTGTACTTGTCTACCATTGTCAAAACCATCATGATTTATTGGCTAAAGTGTCAGATGCATTTATTTGCTTGTCGAAATATCTTTTAATTTTTCTCAGACAAAGCATTATATTTTAGATGAAAGATAATTAAATTTTTTTTTTATAAATCAATGCTTAGGGAGAAAGGGCGATGTAAATTAATACAAGAATATTTTATGTTTTAAATAAATTTATTATACACTTGCAATTTATATTAACTAGAACGTTGCAAGTAAAATTTAAAATTTAAGTTTCATAAATATTATTAAAATATTAAAGATGGAAATAATTTAAATAATTTAAATAATTTATAGAGAGCTGATATTTTTTATTATTTATAATAACTTGAAGAAGATTCCATAGTTTCGCATAAGATGGCAAAATTTTGTGGACACAGTTGTTTCATCTAGTAAACGAAAACGAATTTTTTCGTCATTCAAAAACAGATGATATGAAAAAGTCAATCGACAAAATTCCCCGAGATAAGAAACATCTGCTACAAAAATGCTTCAGTAACTAATGGAGTGAGCTGTGAGATTCCTTCAAAATTACGTAATTTTGTTATCGCACACGTCTTTTGAATGTCCCATTTACAAAATCGCGAGAGCTCTCTCTTTGTTTCTTAATGATCTCATGACTTACATATGTATATCTATTGTACTTGTGAGCAGTAGTCTAATACTTTCATTATTTCCATTTGAGAAAAGATGTACAATCTTTTAAAAAAATATACCCAAGTAGCATATATTCGTTTCAAAAACGTTTCACAAATGTTTCTGCGAAATGTTTTAGAACCGGCTTTTAAAAACGTTTCTGATTGGTTAAAATGTCCACTTAAAAAACGTTAAGGAAAACGTCATTTTCTAACAAAAAAAAAAAACATTTAAGATACTGTCAAAATACGGTTTTTTTGCTTTATTTGTGAAAAATTTGTTTATTTACAGATTCAATAAAATAATGCATATATGGATATAATAAAATAGATCTTTTTTGTCTTGTCGAAAAGATGATCAAAAAGACATCTTTTCGTCGATTAAAATTAATTATGACTTTTAGAAGACATCTTTTAGCCTTGTCAGAAAGATAACTTAAAAAAGACATTTTTTCGTCATCTTTGAATTTTCTGTGCTATCTGGGGATCGTCTTAATAAGTACAGTCTTAATAATGTGTATATATATAATTTTGAATTAAAAAATTAATTTTTGTTCTATTTATAGAAATGTAAAAAATATGTTTCTTAAACCATGATTTGAAAAATGTTTGTGTTGAAACGTTTCTTATTGGTGCTTGACGGTTAAAAAATATTGGATACGTTTAGAAAACGTTTATAAAACGAGCATGTGTTACCTGGGTACTGATTTAGTATATTGTACTAATAGTAAATATGAAGTAAACAAAAACATTAAATTGATTATAAAGTTTATTCATTCTTTTTATTAGTGTTGGAGCTGCATATAAATCAATCTTTTTAGATAAAATTATTTTTATACTTTTTCATACTTGCGCCTGATGTATTTAAAAAGTGTTGAAATGTCAAGTATCAGATAGATATATATATATTGTATTTACATCGTTAAATAGAAATATTCCAATTAGAGATATTGATTTAAATATTAAATAAATGATATTACAAGGCAGATATAAAATACATAATTAAAACAAGAAAATATTACATGTATATATGCAGACTGACGTAAAACTTCTTACAAATATGTATTACGAAACGCGTCCCTTTCGAGTTACATCATCACTTTTAGTTTTTGGCACAGAATTCCCGCCAGAACACTGACACAAAATTCGTTTGTTGACAGTGTCAAAATTGTGTAAATGTAAATGTGTGTCCCTTGCCAGTTACAATTTTAGTTTTGATTCTGACACGTCACGGGAAATTTTGAGCATGCGAAAGTTTTTATGGAACATCCGGTTTTTTACAGTGCATCGATATCCGTAAAATTCATTTTGTACTCAAATGTCCTCTTATGAAAGATTCACCGTTTTATTATCTCCATTTTCCTTTTCAAATAGTTTAATGTATCGCAACATTTATTGCAGAGTATCTATTTCCTGAAAAAACATAAAAAAACTTGGACTCTTTACAGATATTTCTTTTGTATTTGGAAAAATCAAAAGTTTGTATATAATAAATTAATTATACAAATTACCCGAGAAGCTATTTCGATCTATAATTTGTTCAATAAATATTCTAATAATTTTTATATATAGAACTCCCTCTGGAAATTAAAGAGTGATTACAGACAGACACGAAATCTCATTAAAGTAGATCAAACTATCGAAATAGGATCGGTGTCTCATCTCGAATACGTTTCGATTTATACATCTGATGATTGAATTTGTTCAATTAATATTCTAGTAATTTTTATGCATAAAACTTTTTGTGAAACTGTTGTGAAACTCTCAAGCACCTAAAATCTGGCAAGAAATGGTTAAAAAATTGTCGGGCAGAGCGAGACGCGTGAATTTGGCGTCTCGGTTTGGCCCGAGCGATTTATTTGATTTAATGGCCAGAACTATTTGTTTAATTTGTAAACTCTAGAATAAAAATAAAGCCCAAACTAAACAATTGGTGAGTTTCCACAAAATGAAACGCCAGCTTCGCTCACACCAAAGTCAGTCAGCCAAACAAATTATGCAATTTAAAAAAAGTTAAGAGCCTCTGCGTTTTTCCTTTTATAAATGAAAAAATATATGCAAGAAACAAATTTATTTCAAAACAGATTGTATTAAAAACGCTTGAAAATATTCTCTTTGCTTGGAATTTTGAACAAAAGTACCTGGAAAATCAGGGAATTGTTAGAGAATTTTTTTACAAGATTAGAAACCTTGTATTGCTACTCTGCACGCTTAGCATAATTTTATTGTGCCCCGCAATTGTCAAATATGTTCTCCTGCACACATAAATATAAAATCGTATTTACAACTTTTCGACAAGGGGGATAAATATTTAAGATTTAAATATCTTTACATCAAAGAGTTTGATATCAGTCTTCTACGATCAGAGAGCTCAGTTTTCTCGAGCCTTCGTACAATACATCATCATGTTTCACGGATACATCTCTCTGCGGTACAGTTTCAAGTTCAATAAGCGTTGAACAATGTGTCATTTGCGGAAGAGAGTCTCGCCGGGGCGCCGAGTCGGCGATGCGAACGATACAGCGGAAACGGGGGGGGGGGTGGGAGGGAGGGGGAGGAAAGAGAGAAGAGTCATGCAAATTCGTACTCGGTCCAATTTTTCCTCCCCTCTATCGCACCTCTTCAGAGGGTGATCTCGGTATGATGGACCTAACCTTGGCGCACGACTATAGACCCCGTTGTTTCTTAACTTCTGTGTAAACATCGCATATATATCGCGCATAAATCACGCTGCTACTGTCATTTTATCAGTAATCTGGGCGGAAGAGTCACGTATCACTGAACGTATATGTATATCACGACGTCTCGGATGATAGAGAGCGGTGGTTAGATTGTCTCGACAGAACAGGAGGATATGGATCCTAGGTAGCACATGTTCGTTTTATAAACGTTTTCTAAACGTATCCAATATTTTTTAACCGTCAAGCACCAATAAGAAACGTTTCAACACAAACATTTTTAAAATCATGGTTTAAGAAACGTATTTTTTTACGTTTCTATAAAAAAAAAAAAAATTAATTTTTTAATTCAAAATTATATATTTACACATTATTAAGACTGTACTTATTAAGACGATCCCCAGATAGCACAGAAAATTCAAAGATGACGAAAAGATGTCTTTTTTAAGTTATCTTTCTGACAAGGCTAAAAAATGTCTAAAAGAATATCTTTCTACCTACAAAAAAAGTAATTTTTTAAAATATGTCTTCTAAAAGTCATAATTAATTTTAGTCGACGAAAAGATGTCTTTTTCATCATCTTTTCGACAAGACAAAAAAGACCTATTTTATAATATACGTGTTCGTTTGTTTGCCGCTACGTGGCGTGTTCAGACTTAACTATAACTTGTATTCAAGTTTTCATAACATGTATATAAAGCCTAAAAGAACAGGTACTAAAAGTACAATTTAAATTATGTCTTTTTTGTCAGTTTGACTTGTGATGTAATCTCGACAAGAGATTCAGAACATGATGAAAATAGATAGATTATATCCATATATGCATTATTTTATTGAATCTGTGAATAAACAAATTTTTTGCAAATAAAGGAAAAAAACTGTATTTTGACAGTTTCTTAAACGTTTCTTTTTGTTATAGAAAATGACGTTTCTCTTAACGTTTTTTAAGTGGACATTTTAACCAATCAGAAACGTTTTCGAAAGCCGGTTCTAAAACGTTTTGCAGAAACATTTGTGAAACATTTTTGAAACGAATATGTGCTACTTGGGGATGCTAGCCTAGGAATATACACTCTCTTTTTTCACTTTCCGGTTTTGCTCTGCTCGATGTACCCTATTTACCTACCTACCTACCTCTATGGGTCGCGGCGCGAGCGTATCGCATGCGGGTGCATGTGCCGCTTGGATGTAACGCTTGCGCAGTCGTCGAGCATCGCGTCAGACAGCTCGCCGCGACGGGTGCATCTCGACGCGGCAGTCCGCGGTCGTCTTCTAAGGCGGGCTCATTTAGAGTCACTCCAGCATCCGGCGTCCACGTCGCGCGGCAAATACACATTTCCGAGTAGGCGCAATCTACGAGAGATCTCGACTCTACCCGATTTTTCATTTTTCTCCGCCCGGTCGTCCTTCCTTCCACGACGACCCCGACGATATACCTGGTTGATAATTTTTTCTTCGATCTACACTCGAAGCTATCACTCGAGTTTTACTCCCCCTCGATCGTAGCTCTCTTCGAACCGGAGCGTAGTCTCTCGGTGGTGGAGTCGGATAGACTCTGGCGCACGTGATGGACCACGCGTGTTTCCCAACTTGCGTTTTTTCGAAATTGATGCCAAAAGCTCTCCGCTCTACTCTCATTTGATCGATAACCCGGAAGTCGCGTATATTACTGGACGATAGAGCGGTAGTTTCTCGAGCTTGCAGGTCAGATCGGTATTTTTTTCGTTGACGGCGCCCCGAGTGCCTAGGAAAGCCTAGAGAAGTCTAGAGAAGCTAGTCGAGTGAAACGAGGCGATTTCCGCCGAGCCGCCTCGCGATCCGGGAAGGTCGCGTAGGCGTCGTGGTCGTCGTGGTTGGGCGTCGGGGTCGTCGACACGACGGCGAGCGCGCCGAGGAGGAAAACGAGGAGGAGGAAGAGGAGAAGGAGGTGGACGACGACGGAGGAGGCTACGGTACGCCGCGTTAACGTTTCGGCTAATGGTCGAAACGTCGATCCGTCACTTTACACTCAAGTTTCCGATGCTGCAGCCACCGTCTCCTCTCCTGGAGATGGCGTCCCTGCGTTTACCGGACTCGGACGAGTTCGACGTTGACACGCGACGCAGGAGCAACAACGTGCCGGCCACGACGTCGGTCGCGCCACCGCCTACCGGCACCTCGCACATGCGGAACGATCTCGGCGATTATCTCAACAATCTGATCACGGAGGCGATCGCGACGACGAGTCCACGCGCGACCATGGACGACCACCAGGTCCACACCGGGCTGTTTAACGCCAGCGAGATCGCCAATCTATCGGCGATCGGCGAGCACACGCCCGATCGGCTCTATAGGCACAGCATAGCCATGTCGGCGGTCTACTGCGTCGCGTACGTGGTCGTCTTCGTGGTCGGTTTGATCGGCAACAGTTTCGTCATCGCCGTCGTGTACCGATCTCCTCGCATGCGGACCGTCACCAATTTTTTTATCGTCAATCTTGCGGTGGCCGACGTACTCGTGATCGTTTTCTGCCTGCCAGCCACGCTGATGAGCAACATCTTTGTCCGTGAGTATCCATAATCTGTTTCTCTTACAAACTTTAGAAACTTATAATTATCGTTTACATTATTTATTATTACGTTTGTCAATACATCTACAACCATCACGGATCCATCGTAACTTATGAATTATTTTCGAGGAATGTTTTTTTTGCTTCGAGCATAACGAAAATATTTATCAGTTACCCTCCGGTGCTGAGTGTACTCTCCACTTGAAGGAGGGTAGAGTCTCAAGGGCAATTAAGTTGTCATCGCGATGCGTATAATCCGTACATTCTGATTCATTATTGCAGCCTCCCCAGCAAAGGATTTTAAGTCAAGGGAAAAGTGGTGCACTCCCTTCGTATTACCGAATCGATCTCTTTGCGTCTCTCTCCCCCTCTTGTTCTTTCTCTCGGCTGTTATTCGCACTCGGGGCAAGGCTTGATCGCGCCATCCAATTCTCAAGACTCGGATCGCTCTTGGATAATGGAAGGATAATAGAGAGAATGTTGTAAGGCGAGGCATACGAAAATCGAGCAAATTACGTGCGAATTTAGACATTATGTGTGGATGATATAGACAAAGTACTGAAGAACAATGTATATGGCCAAGTTACGAGGCAGCGCAAACAGACAGCAGACTTACGGCACCGATCGCAATTTGAGCAAACAAACGGGGCGTATTTGCATTTCCATGAACAGAATCACGCGGCTGGCACACGAAAGAAAGAAAAAAAAAAAAAACCAGCGCCTAGTACTGCTCTTTAGAAAATCAACGAATCGTAACCGATGTAACTTCTCCTGCAAATCGTATAGCCGACTTAAACGCCTGCGATTACAAGGACTTTCAATTAATTCGCATTGTAATTGCGCTGTTTTTTTTTCTTTTAATAATAAACCAAGCTGTGAAAAATTAATTACAGATTAACTTCGTATGTAAATATATGTAAATGATATTTGAGTAAATTTTAACTTCAACTAGCAGTACGCTATTAAATTTTTAGCTTTAATTTTAAATGAGATATCTGAGGATGAAATTTCATTTAAATTATTTTGAACTATTTTTTTAAAGATTTATACCCAATATTTAAAATGTTGAAAAAATATAGTCGATAAATTAATTAAAGAGTTAACGAATAACTTAGAGGGAGAGAGAGAAAGAGTTTAGTTAATTAATTGAGACTATCAAATATGTATCCATAAAATATCTAATTTTTTCTTTTCGACCTTACACATGTAACTTATCAGAGTTGATTAATATGTTTGAACTACTAATTTCTTACATAAGATATTATCATGTAAAATTCCTTTCCGTTATCTTTTAACTTATATGATGTATAAGTATTTAAAAGAGTGAATAAATTTGCAAATTTTAATGCATACCATACGTGCCAATGTCGTGTAAAGTAAATGTGTTATACGTGCGACCAATCATGTGCGAACGCTCTTCTTGCCACACCTACTCGTATGTCATACATATTTGCCAGCGAAAAAAAAAGATACAATTACGCATATATTTTTTTGATATATATTATATATATATATATATATATATATATATATCATATATTAATACAATTTATATATACATTTAAATATTGTATATTTAAATATATATACAGGGTGTCCCAATTTAATTTCTTCAGTCGAATATCTCGAAAACCAAGCCTGGGAGAGAAAAATGTTACAGGCAAAAGTTGTATGATTTCGAGGGGGCCATAAGATGGTACCATTGGTCTGACCTTGAAGAGTCATTTGAAGGTCACGTGAATGTTACCTCAATTTTTTTAAATGGCACCCCCTATTTTTATGCACAGAATAATGAGACGAATCAATTGGTGTAAAGAAAACACATAGTTATCTTTGAGAAAAAATCTGAATTTGCAGCTAGCAGTTACACATTTTTACTTTACCATAATTATGTGTTTTAATTACGCCAATTGATTTGTCTCGTTATTCTGTGCATAAAAGTATTAGAGTAAGATAATCGAAAAATGAATATTTTACGAGATATCTTGTATTTTATGTCAAAATATTGCAACTTTGAAGCCTTATAACTCGAAAAGTGTTTAATGAAAAAACATTTTATCATAGTGTTTTGGAAAGCTCTCGAGATAAGCTACAAGAATATGCAAAAATATATAGGATGTTCCATTTAAGAAATTCAAAATGACCTTCACGTGACCTTCATGTGACTCTTCAAGGTTAAACTGATGGCACCATCTTATGTTCCCCTAGAAACCATACAACTTTTGTCTGAAACATTTTTTCGAATTTTCCATATTTTTCGAGATATTTCACTGGAGGAATTAATATGGGACACCCTGTATATAAATTATATTAATATATTATTATAATATATTTATTTATTTTATTGTGTGTTTATTTGCGTTAGAAATTCATAACGCTGGCGGCGTTGCGCGATGTAACACATCTCTTGTAACAATTCGCGCGAGTTAAATGTACAGGTATACGGTCGCATGATATACGCAGCTACATTTCCATAATTACGGTAGCAAGGCGCATGATTCTAAGACGCGCGATCGTAATCCTGGGTGTCGTAAAAGGCGCGTGTTTACGGTCACATTTCGTTTCGCTTCCTGTCGGCGATTGCGTTTTATCGGTAGTTATCGGAAATGCGTTATTAGGCCTGCGCCGGGAGATTTCTCGATCTATACTCGAGCTAGTGTTAGGAACGTCCGCTCGATTAATCCGCGATCAGCGGGCCGTCTTGAGTTTTATCGCCGTCGTGGCAACGACTTTTCTTGATAGACGATCGATTTGGCTACCGTTTGTCGCGTTCGACCTTGAGACGCACATCAGACATTTTCTGTTGACTGATTGTCTTCAGCGGAAGAAGCAGCTTCGCGAGCGTTAATTTTTCGTTAAATTAATAATTTCTTGGTAGTCCAACATATCGGTCAGGCATATCCTAGGTTAGATCATATTGCTGGCATAATGAAATTGATTGCTCAAACATCTGATGGAAAGAATGCTGCATTTCAACTGCATTCTTTACATCGGACCTACACTTGATCAGATGTGCAGGTTGCGTCTAGAAACGCAAATTCTAAAGAAGAAAGAGTGAGAGGAATTTTCAATGCGCCGAGCTTTAACACAGAGCTGTTTACTCGCTTTGTTCCGACTAATCTTTCAGTCATGTGACTGAAAAGACGCGTCGAGAATGTCGCGTATGTTTTTAAAAACTCGAATGACAATCGTCGCGACAAGAACTCGTTATGACATTACATATTCACATGTCCAATGTATATTTGTGTCAGGAATGACAATCAGGCGTCGGTTTCATTTTCGTTCGTAGAATACGTAGAGGAATTTCGTTCTATTGATTCTGGTATAGTCTGCTGCTGCTGCTGCTGCTGCTGCTCATCAATTATTTACGAGACGAAAAGTAGAATGTGACCGCGCGCATCGAAGTGTAGGTGACCGTGTTAATAGGTCGTTACCGATAAAGCTCCAACGCAAGGTGCGAGTTAAAAGTCCGCTAAAAGTCGCTCGTTGGTTTCTTCCGGAGACGAGAGACGTCTCGTTGATGACGGTTCTCTCTCTCTCTCTCTCTCTCTCTCTCTCTCTCTCTCTCTCTCTCTCTCTCTCTCTTTCGAGAAGCAATTTCATTTCTATGAGTACCGCGTTTAATTTATGCTCTCTTACGGAGGAGGAGAGGAAAACGATTTACGGGCACGATAGAGATAGATGTACGTGCGCGCTTAAAAAATATCTTAGGGAAAATTGCGCTTTTTACGAATAGCTACTTGAAATAGCGACAGAATAGTGGAATTTTCATTCCGAGAGTAGGTATGTTGGACGTCGTAGAGGTTTTCTTGATAAATGAGATTTTTGAATAATTTTTGAATGCTAATATACAGGCTGATTTAAAAATGTACGACAATATAATCTACGCAAAAAAAATAAACCAGTTTCTTTCATATAAGAAAGGCTAATTTTCAAGTAGTTGCAACTTTTTAAAAAATAATTGGAATAAGAACAATAAAAAAGCGTTTCAAAATTTAAAATTTTAGAATCTTTAAATAAATTTTAATTCCTTCTATTCGTTACAAAATTACATTGTAAGAAAGCGATGTCGGCCGATTGAACAATTTTTTCAAAAATTTGTTCAAGAATACCGAATTAAAGGAAATCCTAGCATGATTTCATTAATTGGGTGTTAAACAGTTTTAGTCTCTTTTTTTTAAAGAATGTTGCATGTTTTTTTTTGCCGAGCTATTCATTATTAAAGCAAAATCAAACTATTGACTTTGAACGCTTATAGTTAGTGAAAAAATAGTCGCACAATAATCATTAATTTAAGTTTTTTGAAATGTACAGAAAAAAAACTTAACACTCTGGCCTTTTGTACGAGTAACTGGAATGCTTTTTACTCGTAAAACTTGAATGTACTACACGGTAAAAAATTTTGTGTTAAATTTAACACATTTCTCGTCCCAATTTATCTACTCTAATTTTAACGTTAATTTAGTAAAAGGCAAATATGTAAACAAATAACACAAATAATATGTAAAAAATTAACACAAAAATGTGAATTACTGTAAGATTTACTTGTTAATTGTGTTGTTTTAACTCTTAGAAACGGTGAATATGCAGAAAAGGTAAAATAACATAACGATAGTATGTTATATTAACATAAGAGTATGTTAAAAATTTAACACAAAAATTTCTACACAATAAAATTTCAACCAAAATACAAAATGTTTTTTACCATGTAACTGGAATGCTTTTTACTTGTAAATGTTATAGAATTCATGAAAATTTTGGTTTTTCGTTCTTTCATTGAATTAAAAAAAAAAAGATGAAAGTGCAAATTTTACTTGATTTTTAAGTAAAAATTAGGCTTTAAAAATAAATAATAATTGAAAAAACAATAGGAGCATTTTAAAATGCCAACTTTTTTCTTTAAATTGCTTTTTTAAGGATTATTGTACAACCATTTTCTTACTAGTTATAAGCGTTCAAAGTCAGTAGCTCGATTTTGCTTTAATAATGAATATCTCGGCGAAAAAAAATCATAGAACATTCGTTGGAAAAAGAAATTAAAGCTAAAACTCTGCTCCTTAACACCCAATTAGTGAAATCGTGCTAGGATTTTTTTTTAATTCGATATTCTTGAACAAACTTTTAAAAAATATGTTCAATCGACATCGTTTCTTACAATGTAATTTTGTAACAAATAGAAAGAATTGAAATTCATTTAAAGATTCTAAAACTAGAAACTTGAAGCTTTGAAACACTTTTTTATTGACCTTCTTCTGATTATTTTTAAGAAAGTTGCAACTACTTGAAAATTGGCCTTTTTGTGGAAGAAAGTGGCCCTTTAATTTTTTTAGTATTTTTCCAAATATTTTTAAACAATTTCTTTCTAAATCGATGGCTCGAGGGCGAGGTGGACTTTTTTGGCTATATAACGGACAAATTAGACTTTTATTTTTTGGGTTATTTAAAATTCATTATATATATTACAGCAATCGATAATGTTCACAATTTTCAAGAAAAAATACGAAATGAATTCGAAACAATTCGAACGACGCCTGGTATTTTTCAACGAGCGAGGGGATTCAATATTAAGGCGTGTCGTAACGTACACATGTTGAAACACAAGGCGGACGCTTCGAGTGCATTTCCGAGTCCTTTTAATCTTTCATAACTCAGAAACTATGGTATGTACGATCCATGTTCAAATAACATTATTTTACTTGTTTTATTTTTTATGTACATTTACCTCTTAAAATAAACTTAAAAATTTATGCGCATTTATGAATTACTCTGTATATAAAGAGAAAACAAATAACGATGACATCAATGACATTAATGACTCTGACCGTTTGTTTGGAGATAAAAATAAATGTTATAATTATTTGAAATATTTTAAACACCAACTGCGTATTACGTTGTCTATTATGTAAATATTTAAATACAACATATTTTCATCTCACTCAAGAACATCCTCAAGATGTATATTTATCGAACGTTTATGGCACGTTTATGATATACATAAAGTATTTATCGATATATGCATGCGTGCGTTCTCATTCGCTTTGACATGGAAAGCGACAACGATCGCGGGATTCTGGATTAAACGACATGATAAATCGAATTACTTGCGTTCGGAGAGAGAGCATCCGCTCGACACGTAAATACAATCGAAACACTGACGGAATTTTGCAGCTTGGTACAGAAAGTGAACAAAGTCTGTTTGGTCGAAAAAAATTGTAGAATTTTATTTTAATACTTCTCTGCTTCATTGATTCTCTCGCAATGTAGTCTACAACATTATATTTAAATAAATATAACGTATTTAATATAAATCGCGTTTTTAGATGAAACATTTTAAAAAAATTATTTAAAAAATTGTATTTTCTCATTTGACAATTATTGAAATAACATGACTTTAGAATTGTTTGGCTATTATTTCATTTTTTAGGAATTTGGAATATCTCGTACTTTGATATGAGTATGATAAGAACTTGCGCTTTAGCCACTTCATCACGAAAGAGCCCAGGTAGTATATGTTCGTTTTACAAACGTTTTCTAAACGTATCCAATATTTTTTAACCGTCAAGCACCAATAAGAAACGTTTCAACAGAAACATTTTTAAAATCATGCTTTAAGAAACGTATTTTTTACGTTTCTATAAATAGAACAAAAATTAATTTTTTAATTCAAAATTATATATATACACATTATTAAGACTATACTTATTAAGACGATCCCCAGATAGCACAGAAAACTAAAAGATGTCTAAAAGATGTCTTCTAAAAGTCATAATTACTTTAAGTCGACGAAAAGATGTCTTTTTGATCATCTTTTCGACAAGACAAAAAAGATCTATTTTATAATATACGTGTTCTTTTGTTTGCCGCTACGTGGCGTGTTTAAACTTAACTCGTATTCAAGTTTTCATAACATGTATATAAAGCCTAAAAGAACAGGTACTAAAAGTACAATTTAAATTATGTCTTTTTTGTCAGTTTGACTTGTGATGTAATCTCGACAAAGAGATTCAGAACATGATGAAAATAGATGGGTTATATCCATATATGCATTATTTTATTGAATCTGTAAATAAACAAATTTTTCACAAATAAAGGAAAAAAACCGTATTTTGACAGTTTCTTAAACGTTTTTTTTTGTTAGAAAATGATGTTTTCCTTAACGTTTTTTAAGTGGACATTTTAACCAATCAGAAACGTTTTCAAAAGCCGGTTCTAAAACGTTTTTGAAACGAATATGTGCTACTTGGGAGATTCTTGTTCTGGCAAATCGCTTTCGCCCTTGAGCAAGACATAAGTAAATTGGTTGCCACAACATTAATTTTGTAATGGAAGCGCCATTAATTATGCTTTGAGTCATGGTAAAGAGAAACAGAGAGAGAGAGAGAGAGAGAGAGAGAGAGAGAGAGGACGGCGATTGTTTTAATGGGGTACTCGAAGCGGATCGTTTTTCCGAGGTGGTTGCAAAGTGACGAGTGTTTTCCTCGACATGCTCTTCGCGTCTCAGAGAACCTCGAGTTACAAATTGTTCTAATAAAGTGGCGATACAAAACTGCACCATTGTTAATCAAGGCCCGCCTCCTGGGTGGTATTGCCATCGGAGAAACGTTCTTCGGCCCCGGTGAACGGCCGCAACGCGCGACTAGATTTAAGGTCCTTCGTCGACGAGCTAGTAAATCACGGTCATGGAAATCCACTCGGCATAAATTTCGTTCGTTTTGCGCGGAGCGATACACGACGCAACGCGACACGACATGACGTAGCAAAGACCAATTATCGCCTTTTTTCATTTTCCCTCCCCTACCCTTTACCCTAACCCTTTTAATCTCCCAGTCTATATTTATTAATCACATAATAAATAATTAATAACTACGTATATTAGTAAATGTACATAACTATATTTAAAATGTATTTTTCTACACTTGTCCATTCCAGTTCCGTCCGCATATACAGGAAAAATAATTACAAGAAAAAGATTAATTATCGTATTTTTTCAACAAAAGTAAAATTTGACAAAATGAGAAAACATGTTTATATACACTACACAAAAAAATTAAAGGGTCACGTTTTTCGATATAAAAAAGAAGCGTTAAATGAATTTCAATTCTTTCTATTTGTTACAAAATTTCATTGTAATAAAGAATACCAAATTAAAAAAAATCCTAGCACCATTTTATTAATTGGGTGTTAAAGAGCAGAATTTTAGATTAGATTTAATTTCTTTTTTTAATGAATATTCTATGATTTTTTTTCGTCGAGATGTTCATTATTAAAGCAAAATTTGAGTGGCTTTTTTATCGATCTTATTTCGATTATTTTTAAGGAGGCCAATTTCCAAGTAGTTGTAAACTACTTTTAAACGACCTTTTCTTTGTATGGAAGAAAGTGGCCCTTCAATTTTTTGCGTAATGTATTTATATGTGATTATATCGATTTTTATTGGAGTAATATCGCAAGTATCGTCGATGCTACGCGCAACTACTAAACTCTCCATTTTTGTATCCAAGATTACGTCGTAAAACACTGTGCAGAGTCCGATTTGTTACGGTTGGCGACGACAAAGGGCGGAGAGGCATTTCACGAATGTTGTCGAAGTGCGGCGCTCTAGATAGTCGTGGAGCCATATATATGCACACAGAAATGCGGTAAACGGGTGTATCGAGTATACGATGAGGTCGTGTACGTGTGTAGCACAGGGTGAACGCCCCGAAGTGACCGCCTCCCGCACCCTCCACCTGCACCCACCGGGACTCGCTCACCCCGAGCTCGGAAAGTAGAACTCGATGGTCCGCCGGTTTCCGATGCGATTCTTTCTTTCGCGCTCTCTCCTACCCTCTCTGGATAGCATTTTCGCGCCTCCTCCCCTTTTCTTTCGCGCGACGTAGGTACAACTATTAACAGCCTTTACCGTTCATTGACATCACTTGAACAAAATCCGCGTGTCACGTTCTCGTTTGAACCCTTCGTTTCCCGTTTCATGTTGAATGCTTAAGAAGCCATCCGCGGTCGTGGAAACACTAAAAATAGATTACTTCAATTATGGATTTGTAAGAGAAAACGGGGTTACGTCAATTATATATGTATAAGGCAAAGAAAGAAAACGAAGATAGAAACCGAACTTTAAAAGCGCGAAAAAATAGGTTACCTCAATTTTGAATTTGCAAGTACACGAAAGAAAACAAAGGCGTAGGGTAGAGAATTGATAATTTTCAAATTATTAAATAATAGGAATAAAAATTATAAATTCGAAAAGTTTACTAATATCCATTCGTAATAAATCTTTAAATATAAATATAAACTTGAAAAATGTAACATAAATTATTATAATAAATATTATTAACTTTTTGATTCTTAACTAAATATAAAATCTATAAAAATAATAAAAATTTTATCGTAACTCATTTTAGTATTTAGGTTAAAGTTGTATTAAGTAAATGATATATTTTATAGTATCGAGAAAACCTCTTTCGCGCATATTTTAAATAATGGAAAATAATTCACAAAAAATTCAAAATTAATTATTTATTCTAAATATTAAATTTTTCAATAACAGATACATGTCAATGTGTGTTTCTTGCAGATGTAACATTATCAATTATTAATACAACAAATATATTTTTTGTTATTTAGTCAATAAAATCGCACAATATAACAATTGAAAAATAATATTGCCAAGAGAAAAACTTACAATATTTATAGACAAGACAATTATATACATCATATATATTTTTATCTTATTGTTAGTATTTTTAGCCATGTTTAATATAACCAATTAACTGATACGCATTATTTCAGAAACAACAAGTACAATAAACATTATTTCATCGGCGATCGAAATGGACCAACAATCATTGTAATTAGTTTATTCACTGCAACTGTAAAGTTTTTATGTTTCGATACATTTACAGTATTTACAGCGAAAGAAATAAATTTCGATACAACAAAATTGCTTTACTGGTAATTCGATTGATATCGGGTGCTGCTGTAACATGTTATCGATTAGAGCGTAATTTCGGAAGTTTCTCAACTTTGTTTGCTTATTTACCGAGCATTTTCCTGCTGTTTGCAGACCTCGATGTCGCCGTTGCGCGATTGTGTCTACTTCTCTAGTCTATGATGTAACTGGTAGCTATACTTGTCGATAGAGCACACGGAAAGTTTTATATATATCAGCTCTATTATGTCAAGTACTTACATTAGCATTTGCAGGGCGCGCGCTATGGAGAGAACAAAATTAGCTGAACATAAGTCATACTATTAATAAATCGAGTGAGGCTATAAAGTTGAATCGCAAAAAAGATTTATATTCGATGTGTACAACCTGTTATTCTCATCTTTTATCGACTCGTTTATTTTTAAACGATCTAGAATCAGTTTTTACTATATATATATATGTCTAATATCGTTAATAAATTAAGCTTTAAAATTGGATTGAGATATTTATTGTATAAACGTCTTATTGACATTTTCATTAAGTATAGACTCGTCTGTTTTCTAAAGGAGTTAAAATTAATTTTCTACCAGCAACGCTGTTCGATAAATCGCGAGACTTGTGTAAGAGAGACAGAGCACTGAGTCGAGATAAAGGAGAGAAGCGCATTTGCTTTGTACGAAGTATAATTATTATTTTCATTCGAACGGTTGTTGTTGACTAATAACGGGAGAATATTAACGACTGGTTGTGAGAAACAGTATTAATTTGAACGTTTGTTAATTTGACGTTTACGTACATTTGTTCAACGGCTATATTATGTCAGAACGTGGAACAAAAGTTGATTTATATATATATATATATTTTTTTTTAATTTTTTTTTGCAAAGAGAGTATAAGAACTGATCATGACTTTAGTACAATTTCCGGCCGAATAAATGCAGCTTGGTAAGAAATGAAAAATAACGTCATAATGTTTCCTCAGCTGGAACACATAGATCCGACGCGGTGTACACAACTGGTATCGTCTTATAATCGAATGTGAGCACCAAATGTCGCCATCAAGTCGCAGTATAATTATAAATGCGCCATTAAGCGGACAATGCGTGATGTCACATTGACACATCTGAGGCGCGTTGTGCGATTCGATATACGTTCTCGGCGAACGAGGAAAATATCGTAAATGAAAAATTTTTAATCGACCTTATTCAATTTCGGGTGCAACGTGTAAATTCTGCGTAAATTTTTCTTTCTTGTTAACAATATTTTTCATTTCCGTTGTTTACTGTCAGATTCGTCATCTTGTGAAATATAATTGTGAAATATCGACAATCCTGGCCTTAATTTTATAAAGACAGATTTTTTAAAACAATTTAACATTGATTTGTTCTTAATTAGAAATGTTTAAACATTCATATACTTTTACAGATGAATTGGAGATAATAGATTTGTTGCAAAGTGAGATATAGGTCAATTTAGCTTTTAATCAATATTAGATATATTTTTTATACATTTAAAAAAATTTTTTTTATTCAAAAATTTCTTTGTTAAAACTAAACAATACAAAATATATTGTAAACAAAGATAATTTGTTAGTTAAACTTTGTAAGAAAAATGATTTACGTCCCACACGAAGTGCCCGATTGGATTTTCGTAAAGGGAACTCGATTTCAGCGAAGAATCTAACTTTAAAATTAAGATTAGAGATTCTCCGAGGGGGATTCCTCCTGTATATCATTCTGAAACGCTTTATATACGTCGAGTTATATAAATGGAGTCGAATAATCTCACGTGTACACGATAGTGCGAAATAGATCACGCGATCATCTTGACTGTATGTAAATCGTCTGTATAACTTGCAGATTTACCATTCCACACAAACCGCAATGTATGCAAATTTGCAAGTTCGCACTTTGATGTTTAAAAATTGGAAAGAAGCCGATCTTGCCAAACGTAGCTCGTGCCAAAATTATATATAAAGCTAGACGAAAGTAAACTTCACCCGGTTCTAGAAAACTCATCTGTTAATTCTACAGCGCGGTATAAAGTACAGCGGAGCTCTACGATAATCCTCTCTCTAATCTTAGCCGAGAATCCAAAGATCCGAGAAAGCAAGTTGGCTCAAGAGGAAGGTCCTTAAAGAAGAAGGATCTGGTGCGGGAAAAATTTTCTCTTCCTCCCCGGACGATGTGCGTAGTCCTTGAACTATGCCTGGTTCAATCGGACGCGTGTGTTGTCCACCTTGTGAATTCATCTTGCGAATAAGTCCGTCACTTCGTAGAATTTCAAAAGCGCAGTACACCGATAACCTGACCCAAACCGAGATCCGTATAACCTGTATTCATGTCAAGGCGAGAGAGAGGCCAACACTCTCGCCTGGCCTACATCGGCCGATCAAACTCCAACCCCCCCCTCGACTTCGACCCCGTTAGCGACTCATCGTTCTACCCTCTCCGCGACGTTCCGCGCGCGTTTATTCTTCTCTACTTTGCATATCGTCGCGATGCATCCGATAAATATGATTTTCGATTTTTCTCGCAAGCTCATTTCCAAAGATGCGACTTCGTCTTTTAGTGACAATGGGGTTGATTGATGAGAACTCCTTCACCGATTAATTTGACACGATCGCGGTCGAGTTATCTCTGTTGTTTTTTAACGATTTAGTTCAACCAAAAATATTTTTTTTAATAATAATATGTTGAAAATGCAATTCTGACCTCTAACAATAACTCGTATTTGCGTTGAAATTTTGAAAAGTTTAACGTTGTAAAAAGCTGTTTCAATGTATTTTATTTTTTATTCAAAATTATTTCTATTGTCAGAAAACTATTTTATTAATTTTTCTATAAATTTGCTATTAGTTTATTAATTAAAATTTTAATTTTTAAAAAAGATTTGTTGCAAAGATGACGACATAATAAGACTTTCGCAATAGAGAGGAGAGATATATATATTACTAGTTACTAGAGTTTTTATTTTTGATGAATACAAATCTAATATTAAAACAAATAAAGAAATATATATATATATATTATATTTATGTGCTTTTGTGTAAATTAAAATAACTCATTTTAATCAAAACTGTAATAAATTTCCTTGAAAAATCAAATTATTGAGCGAGCATAAAAAACTATATGCAATAATAGTTTTTTTACTTGAGTTTTTGTTAAACCATGTAATAATATCTCTTTGAATACGATGTTGACATGAAAAAAAAATGTTATTCCACTTGTTCGATTTCGTCAAGGGTCGTTGTAATATTGTCCGAAAAATAACCGACTGCGTGCATTGAAAATGAGTCGCGCAGTAAGATTATACGTCCACGCGCGTGATATCAATACGAAAGGAATAAGGAAGAGTTCGTAGCCCTTTTTATCGGATGAAGGATTTTCTGCGTGTGTCGCAAAGAAAAAGTATACAGGGTGCCCCATTTTAATTCCTCCAGTTGAATATCTCGAAAATCAAGCCTAGGAGAGAAAAATGTTTCAGGCAAAAGTTGTATGGTTTCGAGGGGGCCATAAGATGGTACCATTGGTCTGATCTTGAAGAGTCATTTGAAGGTCACGTGAAGGTTACCTCAATTTTTTTAAATGGCACCCCCTATTTTTTGTTACATATTTTTGTAGCTGACTTTAAGAGCTTTCCAAAACACTATGATAAAATGTTTTTTCATTAAAGACTTTTCGAGTTATAAGACTTCAAAGTTGCAATATTTTGACATAAAATACAAGATATCTTGTAAAATATTCATTTCTCGATTATCTTACCCCAATACTTTTATGCACAGAATAATGAGACGAATCAATTAGTGTAAAGAAAACACATTTAATTCCTCCAGTTGAATATCTCTATAAACCTAACCTAACCTGTATGTACGCGTGCGTATATCTACCAGAATGGTATGTTTTGCGCCGGCAGATCTGCATCTGGGTGTGTTGGCACTGTGTGTCTGCAGGTGAACTAACTAGGTCGGCGTCCCAGTTGACGGAGGGTTGGAAGGGGCGGCGGTGAAAGAGGGGGGATGATCGCCGGGCCGGCCGCGAGTTTACCTGAGGGTGATTAGCCGGTGGCGTATCTTCTTTTGTTCTTGGTAGAGTCCACAAACGGCAATATTTCCATTTATCTCTCTTGCTTTTTCTTCGCCTTGAACGAATTTGTCTACGGTTCTCTTGAAAACGTCAGCCTCAAAAGTCATCTCGCATCATCAGCTCCGTTATCCCTCGGTAATAGATATTTCTCTAATCGAACGTTTATTCTTCTTTAGAGAGAACTGGATCGATCTTGAAGGAATTATATCCTCCGTTCTCGGGTTCCTTGAACTTTCGCGGTAGAAAGCCGCAAACGATCGAACAGGTGACTCGTCGCAAGTGAACCTGGTCAGATACAGAGACATGGCCCAGTTTAGACTTGGTTTGTCCAAGGTCGTGCCACGCGAAAAGATAATTACGTATTTGGGTCACAGACGAACGGATATCTGCACAGTTTGTGGTCTCGATAGCACAGACAGGTACAGGTACATGTAGTAGCCTATTAATTTTTATTGTCTAATTTATATACATGTATATCGCGCCGCGTTTTTTACCGACATGGTAAAATTACCACGTTACCGCTTTTTTTTTTATATTCATCAGACATCGAATATATGTATGTACGGTATATTTCGTGCGATAATCATCGTTATGATAATAAATTTACTCGACTCCTACCATAGTTGCTTAGAAAAATATATAATACACTTGCAAAAAAATTAGAGGGCTACTTTCCTTCATATAAAAAAAAAGCCAATTTTCAAGTAGTTGCAACTTTAAAAATAATCGAAATAAGATCAATAAATAAGCGTTTCAAAGTTTCAAGTTTCTAGTTTTAGAATCATTAAATAAATTTCAATTCTTTCTATTTGTTACAAAAATACATTGCAAGAGAGCGACATCCGTCGATTGAACAAATTTTCAAAAGTTTGTTGAATAGAAGGAATTAAAATTTATTTAAAGATTTTAAAAATCTTTCTCTTTCTTTCTCTCTCTCTCTCTCTCTCTCTCTCTTTGAGAATTGAAATAATAAACAATTTTTGAAATAATATACATATTTAGATCCATAAGAAAAACACGCTATTTGTACGGCTCGTCGTGACTGACGGCTGTCAGATGTATCGCTCGCACCGTATTACGGTCAAGTACCCTAATAAGATTTTAAAGAGCTCGGGATTGAAGAGAACAAGTCTCTCGTAAAAGGTCTAAAACGTTTCAGGGACTTTAATAACTTCCTATCTTCATTTAAAAGTTGCCCCATTGAAGAGAGAGAGAGAGGTACTACAATGACATATATATCGTGGACTTGGATCGTTACGATGAATGTAGCCGATGTCTTCCGCGCGATAATCTCTCTCTCTCTCTCTCTCTCCCTCCCTCCTTTCTCTTGATAGTCGTCTTTGTAGTTTTAGATCAAGATCTCGAGTCGCAATTTCGTGCACGATATTCCGCCGTGTTTTACGGTCGTAAGCCGCCGCAAACCTATCGACTCGCTCCGCCACATCTCTCTGTACTCCGCCCTCTCTTTCCATATATTTCGGCTGAAAGGCACTAATTCACATTCTACAAGAGAACTAAAGGACGTAGATACGTAGACGTGGAGACGCATCCGGGTGCGCTTTGCCGGGCGACTTTCGCGCGGATGTTAGTCTTGTTAGCGTCGTTCGAACCTCGCTGTTTCGACGACCGCAACTTGCGCGACACCGACTTTGCGGTAGCTATTATCCAGAAATTCGTCGCGAGAGACGCGCGCGTGGATTTGTTGTTTGCCAAGGACGAACATAAATCAAGCCGGTACTGTAATCGTGATAGCGGCGTCGGTGGACTTCTCGTATGGAAAGGAATTTCAGGAAAGATTTTACGAATGTAACATGCGTAACGTAAATCGGCCAGTTTTTCTTACTACTAACTTACTACACGGACAATAAATTATATTTCAAAAACTCGATCTCGAAAAGAACACTTTATTTTCAACGATAGTACAAAATTATTGGTCTCTCAACAATCGAGAAGAATTGATTTTTGGAAGTTTTAAAATGTGACTTTTTTCTAAAAAAAAATTTATAAACTTAAAAATTTACATTTATTATTCTCCAACACTTTATACATTGACGTGAGAGAGACGTGAGGAACGACTATAGTAATATTAAGGGGATGCTGGATTATCGACCGAGTTCTAACCTAATAAAACAATATATTTGCGTAATATAAAAGTTGCAAATTTCGTTACACAAAATGTTGTTGCCGTAAAACATTTTGTTTTATGTAAGGCTTCTAAGGTCATTTCTAAAAATTCACAAATATTTTTTCATGCAATTCTGACCCCAAAGAACCTATTTTATTTTATATATATAAATTGTAACTTTTACATTAAGCAAATATATTGTTTTGTTACGTTAGAACTCGGTTCGTAATCCAGCATCCCCTTAACCCTTACTCCGTATTGTTATTTTTGGCACCTTCTAACTGTACAGGTGGGTCAGCGTATTTTCGATAAGTTTATTAATATGTAAAGGTGTTTTAAACAATCTGGAAAAATATATATACCTTCTTGGAAAAATCACAGACAAAAATGATCCATCAGTAGGGAGTAAGGTTTAAAAAAGCGATCGATTTATCTTCATGTATCTTGGATATCGATGTCATAAATAGAAACATGCACGATATAATAGATCTATCCGTTCGTGTATTGTCATTGAGATTATAGCCGGCTGCTATAATCTTGATGAACTGCTTCGGTTACATAATAGACTATGTATTCGATCAAGGATAAAGACCCGGCGCCGGCCTCATAATCGAGGGCTGACTTTATACCAACGGACATTCTTTCGTGCCTAATAGCCGGGATATGATCTTTTATTACCGATATCGCACGATAAGGATCGAGACGGCATTCTGTCTTCACGCATCTCCCTCGGGACTATTTTTTTTGCCGACCTCGGGGCGGTTTGAAGCCACTTTGAAGCCTCGAAGAGGGTAGAGGCCAATGGGACACACCGCCATCGCACACCTGTACAGCGCCGGTATTCAGGTCATGCATCTCGGCCACTTGTACTAGGTCACTACCTCCCTCGTTCGTTTCGCGTACCCTTATCCTTCCTTTCCATATTCCCCTCTCCCCGCGCAAAATTCTGACTAGACGTATGCAGGCGGGGTGAAACGCGAAACGGTGTGTCCGAAAGAGAAATCTTTATTAATTAATTAGAAAGAAAGTTTCACACACGACACACCTCTTTATGTAGCTGTACCGCACCTGCAATCGACTCTGGACTAGAAACAAAATAATAAACGTGTGGGAATTGGTGACCCGACGATAAATCGGGGAGTAAGTGATACAGTGTTGTAATCGGGGATGCGTGCACCCAGCCAAGGCCAGATCGAAACTGGCTCGCAGCATGCGAGAAAGCGAGAGATGAAAGCGCGACGACAAGCGCTTGTATATCAAATGTATAATTGACGGCAAGATCATTTTCATTATTTTCTAACATTAACAATTTATATATATTTAGAATTTGTAATTTAAATTTAACCAAGCTGCCCTTCATATTAAATTGAAAAGGTATACAGATAAAACGTCCGATTAAACTTTTACTGAAGACACATCGACGAACGCTAAAGAATCCTTACTGCTTCAAATTTAAATCAGTGTGATAGATTGTAAACGATATACATATACTCTTTGTGGCTTAATCCACGTCGCGTTGGTACAATGTCGAATCTGCTCTCGTAGCGATTTTCCGTCAATCACGCGTGAGTACAACATTTTTTATTCAACATCGTGGACGGCCACGTTGGTCGTTCATGTCACACCGGAAAATATCGAGAAACTCGGGTGGTGGAAAACTCGATTAACCCGGCTGAGCGATGCTACCGTTTTCCTATAGCACCTGGCATCGGCGTCGACGTCGGTGGGCGGGAAGGGATCGCGTCGCGGTGCCGCGCCAGCGGGAGACCTTGAAGGTATTCGAAACCGGGGCAGTGTCCCGAGGAGAGGTCTCACGCAGTCGCAGTACGCGGCGAACAGGGCTATACAATACCGGGTTGTCCTACATAAAGGCTACCGCACCACCAAACCCCTCACGCTCGCGTATCTAGATCAGCTCTACGTTCGGATCCACCACCGAGAGAGCGCGAGCCTTCGTTCGTTATTCATGTATTTTTCCATAGTTGTATTGTCCTTTACCGTGCCTTGCCGTTATTAATACCAACTGACTTTTGTCACTTTAACCCTTTGAGTCACAAATTTTTCTAATTGTCAGTATTTTATAAAATTTGGTATACAGGGGTTTTTGGGGTCGCTGATTACGAATCCGTTGTCAGATTTTCAAAATTCAAGATGGCGGATCCAATATGGCCGACGAAATTTTACTTCCGCCATATTGGATCCCTATATTAAATTTTAGAAATTAATTTTTTTTTCCTTTAGATTTAGATTCTGCGATCTAAAAAAAACCTTCAGAGAAAAAATTTAAAAAAGAATACAACTGTTACTTTCAATTTAGAACAGAAAATATTGTTTTTTATACATCTTTTATCAAAAAAAGGAAGATTTAACAAAAACAACACGGTGGAAAATTCTAAAAAAATTCTGAAAAATACTTTAGAGTGTACTAAGATTATAAAAAAATTGCCGTATTTATTATCATAATAGATTAGTAGAAAATGCATTTTTTCGTAAAAAAGTACTAATTTTGACTGTTTGTTTATGGTATTTTTGCAATTAACAATTAATGACTGTTCATATTTTTTTTACACTTATCGATGTTCTAGAGACTCTGTAGAAACAAAAAATCCGGTATTTGTTGATAAAAAAGTAGTTAAAACAATAAAAAACTACGAAAAAAAAGGTGGGTGACTGGGTAACTCGCTGTGACTCAAAGGGTTAAACGATTATATATACATTTTTAACTTTTAAGTAGCTAAAGTTGAACGCAACTACAATAGGCAAAAAAATTAAAGAGCCACCTTTTTTTATATAAAAAAAGGCCAATTTTCAAGTAGTTGCAACTTTCTTAAAAATAATCGGAACAAGATCAACATAAAAGCGTTTCAAGGCTTCAAGTTTCTAGTTTTAAAATTTTTAAATCAATTTCAATTCTTTCTATTCGTTACAAAGTTATAAGACAGCGACATCCGTCGATTAAACAAATTTTTCAAAAGTTTGTCCAAGAATATCAAATTAAAAAATTCGTAGCACGATTTCATTAATTGGGTGTTAAAGTGCAAAGTTTGCAATAATCATTAATTTAAGTTTTTGAAATGTACAGAAAAAAACTTAACACTTTGATCTTTTGTACGAGTTTTTTCGTTAACTTTCATCGATTTGAATAAAAAAAGATAAAAGTGTAATTTTTACTCGATTTTTAAGT
This sequence comes from Anoplolepis gracilipes, assembly GCF_047496725.1. Classification (NCBI taxonomy): domain Eukaryota; kingdom Metazoa; phylum Arthropoda; class Insecta; order Hymenoptera; family Formicidae; genus Anoplolepis; species Anoplolepis gracilipes. The sequence goes on along the minus strand of NC_132980.1, from coordinate 481,769 downwards.
AAAAATTACGCTTTAAAAATGAATAATGATTGAAAAAAACGATAGCAGCATTTTAAAGTGCCAAATTTTCTCTTCAAACTCTTTTTTTAATAATTATTGTACGATCATTTTGTCGCTAGTTATAAGCGTTCAAAGTCAATAGCTCGTTTTTGCTTTAATAATAATAATCTCGCCGAAAAAAAATCATAGAATATTTGTTAAAATAAAAAATTAAAGCTAAAACTATGCTCTTTAACACCCAATTAATGAAATGGTGCTAGGATTTTTTTAAAATTCTGTATTCTTGGACTAACTTTTGAAAAATTTGCTCAACCAATGGACGTTGCTTTCTTACGATGTAATTTTATAACGAACAGAAAGAATTGAAATTTATTTAAAGATTCTAAAACTAAAAATTTCAAGCTTTTATATTGATCTTTTGTCTACTTTTAAGGAAGTTACAACTACTTGGAAATTGGCCTTTTATTTTTTTGTGTAATGTATAAGATCTTTTTCTCTCTCTCTCTCTCTCTCTCTCACTCACTCTTTTGTGAGTACAATATAAAGAGAAAAAAATATTTTGGCGCAATGAAAAGGAGACCTTTCTAATTAGCTTTTTTAATTATCTTGGAATAATAATAAATTGAACAAGTTTTTTAGCAGTTTCAAGTTTTTAAACATTCATTAAACATTACCGACTTTTCTTTTGTCCAAATCTGTTTGTGTTTAAATACTAACAATTCTCATTGACATTTAAATTTACAATTGATACGGTTTCATCTGTATCAACGGTTCCTCAAACTGCTGATGAAAATACTTTGCGATATATTATAATGGAATTCGTCAGCTGCATGTAATGGCGACGGATATCTGAATCGAACCATTTTAAAGATCGATGATATCCATTCGTTTCCTTCTCGTCTTTCTTTATTTTTGCTTGCACTTTGCGTTATTTCTATGAGAAAATCGGAGATTGCGAAATGCTTCAACAATTTGAACAATGTTGTTCGTATCGACGTGAGCTTTATAGCTTGTAATATATACGAAGATTTTCTATATCGCTTCATTGTAATTTTTTATACTTTAAATGTTGCAACATTTCAGTCACTAGAAATATTCAAGCTCTAAATAATATCTTAAATAATTATTAATTATATATAAATCTGCTTGCCGACATATTAAAGATCTATGTTGTGTTCTATAAATACTATTATCCGTTATTATCTACTACTTTATGTGACAACTTGTAGTATGATTCATTTAGCACCTGTACGCGCCGCAATCTAACAACCACGTTGCGACTCTGGATAACAACTCCACGGCGCATATTTCTTGAGAGAAAAATTTCCTGGAGCATAATAAGCTTGAAAAACGATGACAAATTTGGAGAGGTACTGCATCAAGTAAACTGTCAAGAGGAGTGCAATCCGAGTTCTGTTATATTCTGTTTGGAAAAGATTTTTTTCGTAGATTATTAACTATAAAATGTATAAACGACACATCAAAAATGTTGTTCTTCACAACTTATATAAAATAAATATTATATTTTATAATAAAATGTATCTTAAAACTTTCTATTATTAAAAATAGAGAAAAAGATTTTAAAAAGTTGATACACTACTTTATTTAAATAATGTTAAAAATTAAAAAAAAATTGTACCCAAAAATAATAATTAAAGACTGTTATTAAATTGTACAGGTTATAGATTTGATATTTTTTTCTAACAACGAATGTGAAAATTTAAATTTGAAGAATTAATTTCAAAATTGATACATCCATTTAAAAAACGCAGAAATGTAGTAAAAATATGGAAAAGGTACTGTAACAAATTGCATGTATTGTTTGTTGTGTTTGAAAAATAGAATTGCAATTTTAATTTTAATATATATTTAGATGTCATTATTATAAAAGAAAGAATAACGTCAAAAACTAATACAACAAACTTTTATGTCAACAAGTATTTGAATTTTCATCCACAATATCTCATATAGTATAAAAAAATAGGCTTCTTTATTCTTTTGGCGAACAAAAAATACCATGCTATTTTTTCATTCCAAATTCCATCAAAAAAAAGTTTAATATTCTCTATAAATATATTTTTGGATAAAAAGGATACATACCGATAAATTTCACATTCACCATCATAGAAAAAAAATTAAAACATTGTTCAACACGCGTCCGCACACACGTACACATACACACACGCATTGAATTCAAACGTAAAAATTTTACGATACAAAGAATAAATGAAACATAGCAAAAAGAAAATTTTTCGCTATTCCTTTATATCTGATATCAGGATTCGAAAATATAAGAATAAGATTGATAAAAAAGGGAGATTCAAATAAAATCAAATATATTCGTTCTGATAAAGTATAGTATTCAGTTGCTAACAGTGTACAGGGTGTTCCATTTTAATTCCTCCAGTCGAATATCTCGAAAACCAAGCCTGGGAGAGAAAAATATTTCAGGCAAAAGTTGTATGGTTTCGAGGGGGCCATAAGATGGTACCATTGGTCTGACCTTGAAGAGTCATTTGAAGATCACCTCAATTTTTTTAAATGGCGCTCCCTATTTTTTGTTACATGTAATATTTTTTCATTAAACACTTTGAGTTATAAAGCTTCAAAATTGCAATATCTTGACATAAAATACAAGATATCTCGTAAAATATTCATTTCTCGAGTATCTTAACCTAATACTTTTATGCACAGAATAATGAGACGAATCAATTGGTGTAAAGAAAACACATAGTTACCTTTAAGAAAAAATCTGAATTTGCAACTAGCAGTTACACATTTTTACTTTAACATAATTATGTGTTTTAATTACGTCAATTGATTTGTCTCGTTACTCTGTACATAAAAGTATTAGGGTAAGATAATCGAGAAATGAATATTTTACGAGATATCTTGTATTTTATGTCAAAATATTGCAACTTTGAAGCCTTATAACTCGAAAAGTGTTTAATGAAAAAACATTTTATCATAGTGTTTTGGAAAGCTCTCGAGATAAGCTACAAGAATATGCAAAAATATATAGGATGTTCCATTTAAGAAATTCAAAATGACCTTCACGTGACCTTCATGTGACTCTTCAAGGTTAAACTGATGGCACCATCTTATGTTCCCCTAGAAACCATACAACTTTTATCTGAAACATTTTTTTGAGTTTTCCATATTTTTCGAGATATTTTACTGGAGGAATTAAAATGGGACATCCTGTATATTATAGGCGTGCAGAAAAGAGACGCATAAATCCATGCGATTCACAGAAACTTTCATTAGAAAAGTTTGATTATTTTTTGAGGTAAAGTACATCAGATTTATTTGTCCGTTGGCTTTAACTCTTTTTTTCTCTTTCAAGTTTCTTCCTCTTCCATTTCCTTTTTTCTTTTCTTGCTTAACGAATTTTGGAAGAGATGAATTTGATGCATAAGCTCAGACATTACGTATTTGATTTTATATTTGATATTGGCGTTTTTTCCATCAGCAAACTTTTGTCATACACGACCTCGTGTAGCCATGTCACCAAACATAATTTCCAAGATAATTTTATTACAATCCAATATGAATGTAGATATATAATATTCTCATTATCTTATACAATTATCTTATGCAATTTTCGGTATAATAGTCGTCTATGTCTACCAAACAACAGGCGTGATTTAAATTAATAGTACAACTACGGGGTTCCACACACGCCGATATTATCGCGACATATGAAAACAAAGTCGCATGTATATATATGTATACACGTGCAATTCAAAACCTGAGAACTCCTGATTGTCACGCGACACATTAATTTAGTCTCGTTTCTTCGCTCGTCCCTTTCCCACCCAGTTCAAGTAGGACGCGGCAAAATGTATTTTCTAGTGACCTAATCTGCTTGAAAGTTTCCTCTAGAGGAATCGATAAGATAAGCGGACATTGGCCGACACGGCGCGCATCAATCTCTGTAATTTTTCCGGTTGGGAAAAAGCAGCCCTCGGACTAGGGTGTGCTGATATCGTTGCTTCGACGAGGTCACGGCTTCTCGATTGAAATTCTTTCTACACATTTGACGTCCCGAAGATCGACTATTTCCCTATCTAATGCAAATACGCACGAAATTCTCCCAGAAGTACGCATCTCGTCTTAAAATAGGGCTTAAGGGGATACCCAAGTACCGACCGAGTTCTAACTTGACAAAACAATATATTTATTTAATATAAACGTTGTAATTTATATACATAAAATAAAATAGGTTTTCCCCTCTCAGAATTGCATGAAAGAATATTTGTGAACTTTTAGAAATGATATTAGAAGCCTAGAAAAAAAGTATTCCTTTGAAAACAAATGTTGTGCTCAATTCTGAGAGGAGAAAACCTATTTTATTTTATGTATATAAATTGCAACTTTTATATTAAGTAAATATATTGTTTTGTTAGGTTAGAACTCGGTTGGTACTTTGGTATCCCCTTAATAAACAAGACATATCGACGGAAACAAAATATTTACACGCATTTGCAAGCTTCTTAAATTTTTTACTTTTAATTATTTTTAATGATATGTACGTAGAGTTTTATTTATTAGTAATTGTTTGTCTGGAAACATACTTCTCGCAAATTTCATAATATATTCGATACCTTCTGTGCTATATTATACAGGGTTTTTGATTTTAAATGACGCAATTCTTTTTTTTCGATATAATTTTTGTAGGAAAGATAGATTTAAATAATAACGATTGAATTTTCATACAATTCAATGGCATATTTGACGTTCTCTTTTCTTCAAAAAAATTACACATATTATATGTATTGTATATATAAATTTAAACAAATTATATATATTAAAGGATCACTTTCTTTCATATTAAAAAAAAATCAATTTTCAAGTAGTTGCAACTTCTTTAAAAATAATCGGAATAAGATCAATAAAAAAGCTTGAAGTTTCTAGTTTTAGAATCTTTAAATGAATTTCAAGTCTTTCTATTCGTTACAAAATTACAATGTAAGAAAGCGACGTCCATTGATTGAACAAATTTTTCAAAAGTTTGTCCAAGAATACAGAATTTTAAAAAATCCTAGCACAATTTTATTAATTGGGTGTTAAAGAGTACAGTTTTACCTTTAATTTTTTATTTTAACGAATATTTATAAACGTTTAAAGTCAATAGCTTGATTTTGCTTTAATAATGAATATCTCGGCAAAAAAATAAAAACATCGAACATTCCTTAAAAAAAGAAACTAAAGCTAAAACTCTGCTGTTCAACATCCAATTAATGAAATCGTGCTAGGATTTCTTTTAATTCGGTATTTTTGGACAAACTTTTGAAAAATTTGTTCACTGGACGGATGTCGCCTTCTTACAATGCAATTTTCTAACGAATAGAAAAAATTGAAATTTATTTAAAGATTCTAAAACTTTAAATTTTGAAACACTTTTTTATTGATCTTATTACGATTATTTTTAAGAAAGTTGCAATTACTTGAAAATTGGCTTTTTTTATATGAAAGAAAGTGGCCCTTTAATTTTTTTGCATAGTGTTATATATAGTTTTGTAATAATCCAAATATATAAAATTTCAGGTTTAGTTTTTCTTTATTTTATAATCTTGTATAGAAAATTATTTTTATATTGTCGAAATATGACGTATCTCCCTCGTGAAACGAGAGAGCTTTAAATATATTATATACACACATGTACTTATTTATTTATCATTTTTGCATATATAAATAATCATGATGCTTAACTCTCGTCATGATTATTCATAAATTGCAAAAATAAAATAGCTATAATGTTTCATTTGATAGCTGTTTCTTGAAAATATTTAAAAATTCCTCGTTTTTTTAATTGCTCATGTAAGCGCAAAATAAAATAAAATTCAATAACATGCATCGTTGTTATCATATAAAAATGATTAATTCTAAATTTGTGTGTGATAAAATTTTGATATTTTACTAAAATTAAGGTCAGAGATTTTCAAGGGAATTTTATATCATATTCAATTTGAATTGTGAAAAATGTGTCGTAACTCGGCAAGTCAAAATTTCCACAGTATATTTGTAACGTAAATAGCCTTGTTCTTTTACGCTTGTCCATGACTCTCACTTAAGTTTTATCCGAAACGGAGCGAAACACGCGGAATTAATAAGAATTCTCCCGCCAGGCCATTATACCTCCGATAAAAATCTTTTTATAGCTCCATGCGTAACATTTATGAAGCTCCGAAGAAAGTCGCTGGGTAATTCACGCGCGGGGAATCTCGACGCGGAACTTTTACAGTAAAATGTCTCTCGCAAACAGTAAAATCTCAAACGTTATTCGCACTCGGTGCGCAAGGTCTTATTGCAATGCGCTTCCGCTGAATCCGACTATGTATATTTGACGGCGAGGAGAAAGGGAGGAGACCCTTTTTGTCCAATACGCTGTTCCGAATTGCAAACATTTCAATCCTTTTCATTCTCGTCTTTCCGTCTTTGTCGAAATATCACACACACACACACACACACACACACACACACACACACACACACACACACACACACACACACACACACACACACACACACACACACACACACACACACACACACACACACACACACACACACACACACACACACACACACACACACACACACACACACACACACACACACACACACACACACACACACACACACACACACACACACACACACACACACACACACACACACACACACACACACACACACACACACACACACACACACACACACACACACACACACACACACACACACACACACACACACACACACACACACACACACACACACACACACACACACACACACACACACACACACACACACACACACACACACACACACACACACACACACACACACACACACACACACACACACACACACACACACACACACACACACACACACACACACACACACACACACACACACACACACACACACACACACACACACACACACACACACACACACACACACACACACACACACACACACACACACACACACACACACACACACACACACACACACACACACACACACACACACACACACACACACACACACACACACACACACACACACACACACACACACACACACACACACACACACACACACACACACACACACACACACACACACACACACACACACACACACACACACACACACACACACACACACACACACACACACACACACACACACACACACACACACACACACACACACACACACACACACACACACACACACACACACACACACACACACACACACACAGCGTACAGTAAGTTTTTTCGCTCTCTTTCATTCTCATCGAAACGATGAATGCTTCTTTTCCGCCAAGTTCGAATATTAGACCAAGTCACGTGTTTCATAAGTCTATGGTTCGACAACTATACGAATTATGAACCTCGTATATCGTATTCACAAGAAGCTGAATTTAACAGCATACCAGACAATATAAATTTGAAATCCGTCCTACTGTATTATAAGACATAAATTTTAGACCTATGCATTTCTATCATTTAATAGAGAAGAGTTAGTGTGATAAATCATAACTATACGAAATAGAAATCAATAATTTATATATTTATAGTATAACTATTCGTAGGGGAACGTGAGGGGGGGGGGGGGGGTAGAACGGCACCGCGGGGTACAATGGTGAAGAGTCGATATCTTTTTACAGAGATGCTACCATGTCATGAAATATGTTGCAATTATTGCTATTAGGTGTCTCTTTCTGCGTGCTGTTATCAGTGGTCGCAATATTTTTAGTTGAAAGTTGTTATAAATTATTTAACGCACTTGCTGTGCTCTCCGCGACTGAGTTGTAATTCTTCGATATATTTACATAAGGTAAACAATGATAAAATTCTATTTTTTATTACCGTAAATACATTTATGTTTTAAAATCATCTTTTCTTATTAATTTCATACTGTGTCTATGTAAATATTGATTAATTATAATTTTTTATATGATCAAAAATAAATAAATACGTTTTGAGGCTTAATGAAATATTAGCCCACGAAATGTTGTACTTTTTATTTTTATACTAGAGAAAGAAAGAGAGTATACATAGATGCCGTCTTTCAAAATTTATACCAAAAATTATTACATTAAAGGATATTTTTCCATGTTTTAAAGAGAAAAATATTTATTATAACAAGAGAATTGTTTTTATTTATTAATTTAGAGTTATCATTTAAAAATACAAATCTATGTTCTTATGTTCTACATATCATATTATAATATACAACTTTTAAGAAGTTTTAGACATCAATGTTAATGAAATAAACAAGTTTTGGAGGTAATCCATTATACCCCATTTAAAAAGCATATCACGAAAATCTAGGCTTTTACTAAATCAATAATCTCGTCTATTTAAACTATTATTTTATAATAAACTTGTGTTTTTTCTTATAGTGGATATTCCAAAGAATATTTTTAATAAAAAAAGGATCGATTTATTTTTTTTTAATATGTTGAAAACTTGCTCAATGCTTACGTTGGCCGTTCTACCCCACGTTCCCCTATATATATAAAAATTATTAATTTGTATGTGCAATAATAGCAATAGACCTATGCAATTCTCTCATTTAATAGAGAAGAGTTAGCGTCTCCCGATAAATCATGAGTATAAAATGGAAATCAATAATTTATGCATTTATAGTATAATTATTCGTATCTAAAAATAATTAATTTATATATGTGCAATAATATCATTTTACATCAGTCACGAAGACATAACCAGTATTTTGTGTATCTGTGTACCTTAACGTTATCAAAGTAGAAGGATTTAGCTTTCAATTCCCGTTTCTTAATATAATTTGATTTTTTCTTTAACTTTATTCGTGTTAAATTTTCAAAATTATGCTCATGCGTAATATCTTCTTGCGTGTATTTGAAGGATCATTGAGAAACATTTCGGCACTGTTTCTGCATGATAAAATAGAACGTGGAAGATAAATAGCCGGAGCGAGAAATGAAATTGCGAAATTTACGCGACGCAGAGATGTCGAGTGCTGATTCATGGCACAGCAATTACACGGAGTCTCCCTCTGTACTTTTTGCTTATTCTCTTATTCTCCCATTGATATATAGGGAGGATTCCGATATGTCCGAGAGCGTGTTGCGGTCCACAACACTGTCAGCGCGTATCCGAACCCATAAGACGCGCTCTCATCTTCGGCGCTCTGTGGCAACATCACGGCCTTTACGATTACTTCTTCGTGCAGTCTTGTAACCAACGAGGTATTATTGAGTGTCCCTTGTATAATATTCCCACGATTAGAAGACCTAGTGTTGGAATTGTACAATCTAGGAGAAAGCACAGTAGAATGAATTTCCAAGAAGTTTTTATCTTTCGAGAAGTTTAATATATGTTTTAAGAAGAAGAATAATGAATGCATTTTTTCAGAATTCTTAATTTTAATTTATTCAAGTAAGACAGCTAAGGAATATCTATTTAAAAAAGATGATTTGTCGCATGATGAAATTGTGTAATGGAGAAAGCAGGAAAATTTCGGAATTCTGATGACCTAACCCGGATCTTAAATTAATCTATGATCTAGTTCTCATTTAAATTGGCCTAAACTGTGAAATGAAATCTCGATTCGAAAATTCGAAAGAAATATCGATATGATATGTTTGTTCGCAGTCATTAGTTATTTAACTTAAATTAAATAAATTAGAGGCTCTAAATATTACTAATTGTAAGTAATATAATTATATAAACAATTATTTATTTATATACATACATATATAGCCATGGTCAGAAAGTATTAGGTACCCTTAAATTTTCCGTATTTCTTATTTTGTTAATAGTATATAAATACTAAAAAGATTAAAAAATTTTTTAAAATTCGATAGCACTTTAAAGCTGAAATTTCAAGCTTCAAAATGTTTTTTTAATTTTTTGTTCGCGATCATTTTTCGCCGAGTATCGACATGTCTGAAAAACAGAGATTTAGTTTCAAAATTATGTACATAGGCCAAAAAAAATTGTAGGAGAGTTTAAAAAAATGCTGTTGTTATGGAATTTGACCTAAATTTTTCGAAAGAAATTTTTTTACCGAACTGCAGTTTCAAAAATACAATAACACTTTCAGAAACAAACCAATGTTCTTTTTAGAAACACAAAATAAGAAAAATACAAAAATTTTTTAATGTACTGATAAGATGTTAAAGTTGTTATCGGTAATTTAAAAAATTTTTGTAAAAAACAATATTTTATTTTGTTTTTTAAAATTATGTATTTTTGACATTCGGCAGCTCGATGCAAAAATTTTTCTCAAAAAATTTAAGTCAAGTTACATAAACTACAATGTTTTGCCTGCAAACATGCTTTTTTTAAAACTTTTCTACAATTTATTTTGGCCGAGATACATAATTTTGAAACTAAATCTGTGTTTCTCAGACATGTTATCGATACTTGGTGAAAAATTAAAAAACATTTTGAAACTTGAAATTTCAGCTTTAAAATGCTATCAATAGTTTTTAAAAATTTGTTAATCTTTTTTTATATATTTATATATGATTAACAAAATAAGAAATACGGATAATTTAAGAGTGCCTAATACCATGGCTGTATATTCTCGATATGAATATTATTAGAAATATTGAGAAAGCTAAAAAAATATTATAGAATGAATACGATTTTAATTAAAATATTATCTAACTTTTTTGAAATTTTTTTTTTTAAGACACATGCTTTTTTAGAATAATCGAATCTCAATAAGAAATTATGATATATTCGGAAGGTGTGTATCTCCGAAATGACTGCAAATATATTTTATATTAATATATTATATTTTAATACACAAATTGAGACTCTTCTACCATTCAACTATCTTGTAACTAGATTGTGATAATGCTATACTTCCGTTAAACAGCTGTAGGTTGTACTCTTCCTGTCTCGCTAAATTAATAGGACAGCTGTAAGCATAAGTGTGACGTAGTGTGGATCGCAGCTGTTCCGTCAGTGCGTAGATTATACCCAGCAAAGAGTGTATTGGCTTATCCAATAAACCGTAGATAGTGAAAGTGATATGCAGAGAGACGGCAATGCACGTGCGTGTGTCTATACACATATGCGTGCGCGCAAGTAAAAACTTGACATTTCAAAATCACACGTGACTCTGCGATAATTTCCCATTAATTATTACTAATCAATTCGACCAGACCTTGTTTCCATACTGGATGATCAAGAGCGATCTTTTTCTTCTTTTTTGCGCCAAGTGAAGGCCATCAAGGAAAAAACCGACATTGTGCGTTTTCGAGATTAACTTCGACTTTGTTGGCCGAGAGATAGTTTTATATTTTGAAACGCGATTTTTTTTTTCTTTTCGTCTCCCGATCAACTTCAAATTTTCGAACAAGATAAAAAGATTTTTTTTGTTCCAGAGAAGGAATAGCATAAAAAAAGTTGATACAAGTTTTATTCGAAATTACAACTTTTATAAAATTACGCGATTGTTGTCTTTATTTGATAACAATACTTGTTATTATAAAGTTATAAATTTGATGAATTGTTTTGATGAGAATTATTCAATATTACGAAAAACTTTCATAAAATGTCTTTATTTCATAGCAGGTTCCAGGTTTGTTTTGTACTCGTTTAAAATATATTTCCTTTTCTGAACACATACATTTTTTGTATTTTTTATTAAAAATAATTTTTCAAAACAGTAGACTGTTATTTGTATTAATAATATTAATTGATAAACAAACATCTGTAAAAAAAATGGGAAACATTGGCTGAAACATGTAGCTAAATCTAGCTAAAATGAGTCAAGTATTATTCTTCAATATCGTTTTAATTCGTTTTCAATGTGATTTAATATACGATATAATTAGTATGATAATTAACAAGTTGATATAAAATTTAAATGACAATTATAAATAGAAAATTATGTATCATTATTGATATAGATGAATGTGGGAAGTAGAAAATATTAATAAGCCGCTTGCGACTATGTAATATATGACATTTTATATTCGTTAAAATTGGTAGAGGAATTAGAGAGCAAAGTATTAATTTGAATTATTGAGAAAAAAAGTGTATAAAGTAGTCGCGCAACATTGATTAAAACCTTATCAGTGGCCTTGTGTATTGAGAGAAAAGTTGCCCGATATCAGATGGCGAAGAAAAAAAAAAATTACACACTTGCGCGAATCGCTTTTCGCGAAGTTGACCGAGTGTGTTTATCATCATTATCAATCGTTATTACACGTTGCGTTATGAAACTGGTTCTCCACTTGCATTAGCCTTTGTAAAGTGGCGCAATCGATACTTCTCTCTCGCCGTGAAACAGAAAGGAAAAATACTAATACCACGCGCGCGGGACGATTATGTAATTACATACCTACAAACGGTTAATAAAACGGTTATATGTAGCGCGAGGCTACCTCTTTTTCCATCTCGTCGCAAGTTATTCATGCGCCAGAGCGTATCGACGACCCTGATGTGAACCCTGATGTCCTCCATTCCGAATACGTTGACTATTCGCCCCGGCAAGCGCAATCTTCCCCCAATAATAAAGAAGTAACAAGTTTTGCGCCCGAAAAGAAACAAAGACGTCGATTTAAGGACGTTTAGTACCTATTTTTTAAAATATAGGAATTTAATAAAATTTGCACAGATTGTTCTGATACATGTTCAGAGACTTATAAAAAAAACCTGGAGTTGATTCACTGAAGCAATCAAGTTATAAGGATTTTAATTTGCAATGAATTTACCCGTCGATATTATTATAAATATAATTATTTTATGGATCTAATTATAAGTAAAAAGTATTAATATAATTATAAATATAATTATTTATATAAATAAGTATAAATATATTTATTTCTCTCCTTTTTTTAGCCCTTAAATTGATACGATTACAGATTTTCTATCTTATAAAAAACCTGTGATCGTGTTGATTTAAGAGCTAAAATAGATAGAAATAATATTAGGAATTTATTCAAAATTTGCAAAAGTATAGTTTAAATATAGAGGAAATATTTGATCACATAATTTTGGTCAAGTACTGACTAGTTCAAAAGATATTGTATATAATTTTCTCAATTTCGTCCTATTATCCGAGATGACATATTATTTATTGTGAAAAAAATTTGCAAAAGTATAGTTTAAATATAGAGGAAATATTTGATCACATAATTTTGGTCAAGTACTGACTAGTTCAAAAGATATTGTATATAATTTTCTCAATTTCGTCCTATTATCCGAGATGACATATTATTTATTGTGAAAACGTGGCAACATAGCATTCAGCTGAGCTTTTTTTGACATTTTAAATAACCTATCTTTTCATCTGAAGAAGTTTCTATATACAAACGTATAAGCGAGAAACGACTAGGCCTCATATGTTAATTTGCAATTTGACCAACTTATAAAAAATTATCATATTGCCACATTTCTTTCTTCTCGAAGAAATGACAAATTATTAAATTTATCAAAGAAATAGTTAAAAATCTTCTATATTTTGTCATTATTCACTGTTATAATTTTTATCCTGACATTTTAAATTACTCTGTACGAGTAAATTCTTTTATTTTTATAATTCAAATTTTGTGCTGTAATGTTGAAATCGAGGTACCGTCAATGATAAAAGTTTCTCATTATAATTTAAGAAACACGAAAATTCTCCGAAAAAAGCAACAGAAGTTAAAAAATACATTTCTAGCTATGAATAAATAATAAGATTTTATGCAATCTTTATAATAATCATATATTAAGATATATGAGAAAAGTATATATTTGTCAATTTCGACTACTTTTTGCTCCGATTGTTAGGTGCTAAACATCCTTAACTCCAACTGGAGTCGTAAATAACAGAGAAACGCCGACTTTATCTCCATCTAACCTAACTTAACCCTAACCTAGAGTTCCAAATTTGGGATTCTACCCCTACCTTGCCATCGTCGCCATCGCGTGGACTTTACTTTAAATTAGAGTTAATATCAGATAGAGTATTATTTATCAGACGAAATATAAATATGCCGCTGCAGTCGCCATATTAAGTACCGTACCAATCAAAAAGACGGACGCAGTTGGCGTTTCTCTGTTATTTAGGACTCTAACTCCAACCAGCTCTCGCGTTTATCTCGCAATCGCGGACCGCTCTCCTTCCGGAAACTTGTATCCCCAGCACATTAGTCACGTAAACGTCCGCGCATTATTCAGTGAAAAACTTTCCGAATGTCTCGTCGGGGAGCCGAAATGTTCGAATGTAAGAGGACTTTCGAGCGGATCTCCGCGAAAGTTTCTTCCGTGCCGTGATTCAACTTCCGTGACGCGCGTCCCTATTAGCGCGACAATGACCGCCATTTTTTTACAGTGAATTTTGACGTTATTTTGAAGGTCCTCGTCCATTGTATAACCATAAAGTTATAACCAAGAATACTGCGCGAATCAAACCAATATTCAACGAAAGCGAATTTTCTGTGACCTTTGAAGCAGAAGATCGAATTGATGAATTGGATTTCAAAACTCTTCGAGGTCTCTTTAATTTCCTTTTACTGTCACAATCTCGTTTTTCTTTATGAAAAACTATAATATATAGATTCATATACAGAGCATGTCAAGATTAAAATATAAATTTAAAAACTCAAGATAAATTAGAAAATTTCTCCAAACTTGCCTGTACAAATGCTATCCAAAAAATGATACCTTTAAACATTTTGATATAAAAGTTTATAAAATTAAATTTCGTTCAAAGCTTTGAACACGAAAACAAGTTTAGTATCTTCTCGTACGTCAGTGGCGTACATCACTGTAATATTAATTGTTTCACATTCTTGTGTGCGAATTAAAAAAATTAATTTTTCTTCATAAAAGATTAAACAGGACATTATTAGCATTTTTATTACAAATATAATTTTATTACTGTACACGAACGTCATGTCCGCATATTTTCTTTATTATGGAGAGAATAAATATTTTTAATTAGAATAAATATAAAGTAAAATTATATGTTTAGTTTACAAAAGCGTTAAAGAAATAAAACAATATTTCTCAGTGTTATATCGATACACGATTTACATGCGGTTCTTTGTAAAATTGACGCGTACAGATGGAGATAAATTTTGTATTAGAAGCTATGCAAGATTTCTCGAATAAAGGATATTTAAAGGAACTTTCTTATTTATTTTGAAATTAAATGAGCTAAATTCATATTATGAGCTGTCCGATTCCGAAATACCTTATATATAGAGTCGTGATAATTGTATTTAAATTCCCATGCGTGCACTTAAAAAATTTCTGAAATTCATAATATATTTGATTAACGTTATATATGAAAAAATGCTTTGCTCGCTCGAGAGTTAATTACTTTTATGCAATGAAACGAGTAGAGTCATCAATTAAATGCGGTATCCACCATTTAATATGCATATCCATGCACAGAAGAAAATTTATTTCAACGTGTATTTGGGAATTTATTTTAACACGTAAGTAGTTGTAAAAATTTGAGAAAGATCAATGTTAATGCTTTTGTATATTAATAGTTTAAACAGTTGAAAGTAAATAAAAATTTCCCTAAATTCTCAGATTGTTATTATTTTATTATTTATATTCCTACAGTTTAATTTGCAAAAATATTACAATCATAGACACCTTTTATTGCGAGCATTAACGTGAGCATAAAACTCTTGTTTCGAAGCGAGTTACGAGTCCGCAGCTCGTAAGTAGATGTATTAATGCACGCGATAGCCGGCCTTATCAGTATCGAAGAATTATGTATTCGATGGAACAAGTAATTATCGGCTTGCAATAGCGCACGGGAGGTTCCTTTCTATGCGACCTCGTTGCGTATACACACCATTCACTCTCCGTGCATACAATAATACTTATATACTATACGGTGTGGAATAACACTCGGACCGAACCTGATTCGACATGTTGTCGTGGCTGCTCGATTAAAAGAAAGCGATCAAATTCAATAAACAGCGAGCTTTCGAAACACATATCTCGATACTCATCTATACGTTATTGCGATCTCTGTAGCTGCAGCTTCGATTTGCGAATCCTGTTTCCCTCTTTATTCCATAGAATTTATAGTGCGATTCTTTCCAAACTTGGGCAAAACGGCAATGCCTTTTCGTAAAAATACTTTGCCGTCGCCAACTGGCGAAAATTACGGGGCAGATCAAAGATAAAACGTACACTCCGTTTTCACCCTGTTTGTACCCCGATGATGTTGCGCGGTAAGCATCCTCGATTCGATTTTCAGAAAATCGATCTTTCTCCTAAAAAAAATCGATTTTTTTAAATCGATTCTTTTCTGTTCGATTCTTATTGTAGAATCGATCCTTTCTGTAGAAAATCGAATTTCGATCTGTTGATTTTTGATATTCGTTATTCGATACCGATACTACTGACGATATGCCAACTGATTTAAAACATTATCTTAATCAGCCAATTATTGGGTTACATGAGGATTCAATTGGTTATTGGCTTCACAGTAAGACACTGTATCCATCTCTTCATCTTATTGCAAGGAAATATTTATCAATCGTGGCTACGTCCGTTCCAGCTGAGCGTTTGTTCTCTAAGACTGGGAATATTATTATTGAGAAAAGAAACAAATTATCTCCTCAACACTTACAATGTATATTATTTTTAAATTCCCTATCTGCGCACGAGTGGAAAATTGAATAAATATGTAAAAAAAAATGTTTTAAAATATTTTTATTCTTTTTCTAAATATTTTTAAGTGTCTCCGAAATTAATATCAAATAATCTTACAAATCAAATTATTTTAAAGTAAAACATAATTTACTATAGTTGTGCAAATATAATCCATCTTACAAAATTAGGACTTTTTAGTTTTTGTTATGTAGCTTTGATTTTTTAGATCGACTTTTAGGAAATCGATTCTTTTGGTTCGATTTTTTTAATAAATCGATCTCAGTTACTTCGATTCAAGATCGATTAAAAAATCGGCCATCACTAATCCTCGATGCTCGTACGGGCGACCTTTCCTTCGACGGGGATTTCTCTCTTTGCTTGTTCTCGTGTAGTCCTGAATACGTATTATTATTCTGAGAACGCGATAAACTTTCCATTAACTATTATTGCGCTATTATAACCACTTTCAGTGATAATTATTTACCGTGACATCAATCGCGGACAATGATCGATGACCCTAGAAAAATTGTTTCAAGTTTTTCTTATCTTTGAGCTTTCACGCAAGAGTAATTACTTTTTTTTTTTTTTAAATACATAATAATAGTTTGAAAGGAAAAATGATATACACGTAGTAGAATTGATACGTCATTCTTTAAAAAAAAAAAAAAAAAAAAAACAGACTATAATATTTGCGCAAAGTTATCATTTAGATATTATTTCTCGTTTGGAGAAATAACATTTATGTATTTATATATTTTGGATTATAGTTTATACACGTATGTCCCTGTATCTTGGAAAAAATAATAATTTTGTTTTTATAATAAAGATAAATTTAATCAATGTAAATCCAGCAGATACCAACTATTTTTGTGTATAACGCTGACTGATGATTTTCTTTCAGTCTATTATTCATTTTAGGTCAATTGATCCTGATTTAGATTATCCGAGTAAAAACATTTGTCGCAAAAAACTTTCTGTTTTTAAATGACCTGCTAATTAATTCGTGTGAAAATAAAAAGGTCCATTTTAATAGTAGTACACAGAATTTTCCGGGAAACAAAAGAACAGCTATTCACGTTATCAAATTTACGCTTAAGCAAGTACATGTTTTGCATAGCTCTGCGTTTTTTTGCTTTGTTTGTAATGTAGTGTAATTGGTATTTCCGCCAAGTGCTTCTCGTACACTTTGCATTCGGTTTTTGCCGAATAGTGAATTTCGGTCCTCGCAAGTTTAGCCGGTTTAGCTAAAAAAAACCCCTTCGCGCCGTGAGTTTGATTTACTCGAAACGATAAATTATAAACTTCTCTCTGTTTCAGCGTGGATCCTGGGATGGTTCATGTGCAAAGCGGTCGCTTACATACAGGGCGTTTCCGTGGCGGCCTCCGTATACAGTCTAGTCGCGGTTTCCTTAGACAGGTACGTGCTACTCCTCCCGCCTTTTATATCCACGCGGCGTGACACACGCGGGAAAGCGAGTATCTCACATAACGTTGGCCTCCATTAGTCTAGGTTGTGCCCCTTTTCTTTTTTTTTTTTTTTTTTTTTTTTCGCTACACGATATGCTAATTCGAAGGCGGTGCCGTTTACACCGACCTTCTATTTCTGAAATACCGTACTCGCTGAAGGCGAGATTAAGGTTGCCTTAAACTATAATAGATGAGAGTGGTTGTTCCGTCTGTGTACTGTATTTGAGATCATTTTATTACTGGAACGAATTAATTATCCAAGCAATTTTCGATAAAAAATTTTCACAAGCAAACCTGTTAAACGAGACAGCCGGATAAATTAAGTCCGGGTAATTGCATACAATTATCTGGATAGACAATTTTTGTGTTTTTTATTATCGAGACACTTTCGGCAAGTTTCATTAAAATTATACACAAATCAGATGTTTACGTCTGATGAAATCTAATATTTTCTTGCAACAGTCGCTACCGTGACACAATTATTTTCTCATCAGCAATGCAATGCGATCATAATCATACAATTATAATTATAAACTGCGATATAACGCACACATTGTCGAGATAATATGGCATTAATAAAGTCAACAATGCGTCTCAGCGTGTGTCTCGTGCGATATGTTCGTAATATATGCCGCGTTATTGGCATACCGTTATTACACGCGCGTAGAGACACTTTATTAACTTTCAATAACGCATAATTTTATCTTTATACCAATTTCGTATGAAAATCACGCGCATTTGCATAAATCGACTTTAATACGCGCGCGCGGTTTCATACGTGAAATTCTGGAGACTCTTACAGGGGAGAGAATAAAATGGTAGCTCTCGTATTTTTCATTCACGACGCAAATTATTGCTATCTCACAATGCTATAAAGATACACCTACCCGACTGAATAGATATGAGAAGCTCTCGAAAAACCAAATTTCCAAGCTTCGACGATACGAAGTTATTATTCCCGATTGAAAATATACATCAAATTGGATGGGGAAACTTAAAGGAGCGAAATTTACGAGGACACGTCTGAATTTTAGCAAACGACGACTCGGGCTATCAATTTCACCTTAGAAGACTAGAGGAAGAACGAGAGGCGTCTCCGTCGCGCGAGCTCCCACGGATAATTTTATAGGATCTTTGGGAATCGTGTTCGGCGAAAGAGATTGTGCCCAACTTGTGGAATTGTCTTTTCGCCCACCCACGATTCGTGTACGAATGCATCTCCTTTATTCTCGTCACTTTTGGCGAACGCGCAGCCAAGAGTGCCAGGCCGAAAATATGTATATCTTCTTCCTGCCCTACATGCTGCTCGTTTCACGATGGAAAAAAAAAAAAAAAAAACAAAAAGGACGGAGAACTGGCGCTCGAATTTTTTGAAATTGAAAGAAATGAATCAAATTCGTACATCTATAATGCACGGCAATACGGTTTTGCGTAAACTATCTCAAATTAGATAATATTCTTTTAAGGATGTTTAGTACCTATTTTTAAAAATATAGGAATTTAATAAAATTTGCACAGATTGTTCTGATACATGTTCAGAGACTTATAAAAAAAACCTGGAGTTGATTCACTTAAGCAATCAAAAGTTATAAGGATTTTAATTTGCAATGAATTTACCCGTCGATATTATTATAAATATAATTATTTTATAAATCTAATTATAAGTAAAAGTATTAATATAATTATAAATATAATTATTTATATAAATATAAGTATAAATATAATTATTTCTGTCCTTTTTAGCCCTTAAATTGATACGATTACAGATTTTCTATCTTATAAAAAACCCGTGATCATGATGATTTAAGAGCTAAAATAGATAGAAATAATAATAGGAATTTATTCAAATTTTACAAAAGTATAGTTTAAATATAGAGGAAATATTTGATCACATAATTTTGGTCAAGTACTGACTAGTTTAAAAGATATTGAATATAATTTTCTCAATTTCGTCCTATTATTCGAGATGACATATTATTTATTGTGAAAACGTGGCAACATAGCATTCAGCTGAGCCTTCTTTTGACATTTTAAATAACCTATTTTTTCATCTGAAGAAGCCTCTATATAGAGACGTGTAAGCGAGAAGCGACTCGGCCTCATATGTTGTCAATTTGCAATTTGACCAACTTATGAAAAATTACCATGTTGCCACATTTCTTTCTTCTCGGAGAAATGACAAATTATTAAATTTATCAAAGAAATAGTTAAAAATCTTCTATATTTTGTCATTATTCACTATTATAATTTTTATTCTGACATTTTTAATTATTCTGTACGGGTAAATTCTTTTATTTTTATAATTCAAATTTTGTGCTGTAATGTTGAAATCGGGGTACCGTCAATGATAAAAGTTTCTCATTATAATTTAAGAAACACGAAAATTCTCCGAAAAAAAGCAACAGAAGTTCGAAAATACATTTCTACACTCTAGCTATGAATAAATAATAAGATTTTATGCAATCTTTATACTAATCATATATTAAGATATATAAGAAAAGTATATATTTGTCAATTTCGACTACTTTTTGCTCCAATAGGTGCTAAACATCCTTAAGAAAATAAAAGCAGAGTTTTAACGCTAACAAGTTAGCTTAGACCTCGTCTTCGTTACACGATATGTATGTATATGTGCACTGCGGAATATATCACATCCGTACAACCACAAGGTTCCCTTGCAACAGATAATTAACTGCTATCAGAATCAATGCAGGATCGAAGAGGATAGTGGTTTACCTAGGACATTGATGGCCGATGTTTAATAGGTAAAGTTATGCATTTCGATGTCGCCTACATATGTCGTATCTTACATATGTTACCTCGAAAAGACCTCGGAAAGAAGTGTTGATATGCGATATTCTCGACGTACTTGTATTATACAGATAGATTAATACTTGCCAAGCGATTCTTGACGAATGTAATCCGAGTCGTATAATATCGCGTCGCACATTATCTAACATGGTGCCAATTTAGCAGATGCCGAAAGGAGGAAACGTGACACGATTAATTATGTAACATTTCTCATTGATAAAAGTTTGATTCGCTCTCCGAAAGAGCACCACCACCGGAGCTCTGTCGGGCGGATTAAATTATTCCTCTCCCTAATTTCAGACACTAGCTCTTGATACCGAATGACAGGAACTGTTCTAATCTTCGTGATTGCCCCGATCATCGAGTCGAACTTCCAACGAGCTCAAAGGAACAAATAATTCAGATTGCAAACGATGACAAATTCAAGGTTGCGAAACTTAATCAAAACTAGCGCGATTTTGGTCAATTGAATTTCCACTCGATACGCGAGTTTAGAATCTCTATATTTATTCAACTCTATATTTGTACAATTGATACAGATATATAGCGGAAATCTATGTATCATTGAAAATTCAAAAATCAAATATTGTAATAAAATATTAGCGTTAAGAGAGCTTAAAATGAGTATTTTGAGTAACGAATAAAACATATGGGATTTTATATTTTTAATTTTTAATATTTATTAACTTTACAAAAAAGCTGGAGTTTGATATGCATGATTACTTAAACAAGAAAAGACATCAGATATTTTATACCAAGTAATTATATAAAATATCTGATGTCTTTGCTTTTTTATGCACGTTGAATCCTTACCTCCATTTTTTACAAAGTTAATAAATGTTAAATATTAAAAATTAAAAGTATAAAATTCGATGTTTTTTATTCGTTATTCGAAATATATTTCTCTACAATAATAAAAAAAAATAAAAAAGTATGATCTTCTTTTAATTAACAAATAATTACAATTTTTTGATTAAAATTCGTGAAATTCTATCAACTTTTCACAGACAGATTCTTCACTCTACTTTAAGATGTCGAATATATGCAAAGAACAAAATTTACTGTCAAATCATATTTTTAGAATACAAAAAACGCGCTCTTACAAAAAAGTGTTTATGCGACATTTGAAAAAGTACGAAGAAGGTCGGAGTCGCCGGTTTAGATCTCGGTCGCATCTTTATGAAATGAGTTTGAAATTAAATGGTAAACATCAAAGCCGCAATTTTTTTCCACGTGAAAAAATACACTTATCCCACGCACACGATCGTGTACTCATACACTCGCGTAGCGAGTGCGTGTGTATCAAATATCATTTCTTATAGTGTCTTACATCACTAGAGTGTCTTAATCTAATTCTTCTCGAGATGAATGCTTGAAGGGGTTGAAAGCGCATTATTGGCCAACCGGTGGAACGTTGAGATTGGTATCGCGATACCGATTGGTTGCGCAGCTACCACCACCACGTTCGGTGACCGGCTGACTCAATTGATACGGAATATATCGTCATACTCGATACCGCGGGTCACGTGATCAAGTTTATGGCAATTTTTAAAAAATCGCGCGGGGTATATAAGACTCCCGAGTCGCCGAAACAAGCATAAGCTCACTTACTTTCGACAAGTAACAAGCAATCCACAACAAATCAACATGTTCAAGTTGGTAAGCGAATCATCTAAATTATAATTTCTATCGATTTCTTTCTCTCTGTCTCTGACTCCTTGCAATTTTCTTTTCGATTACAATTACAAAATGCTTCGTGACCGCGACCGTTACGTTTACCGACTACATTTCTATCATTGGCGACTGTACGACTGACTATCGATGAATGAGACGGTAAATGTTATGCAAAATACAAAACGCGTAAATAGAAATGTTTATCGATTTTTAAAACGTCAATTTCCAAGCGACGCATATTTCCACCGATTGCTTTTCTTTCGAGTTTTCCATCGGTCCGCTAGTTTCTATACGCTCCAAGCTCAACCGCCTTTGAGCTGTCAAAAATCATTATAGTGCGCGACGAGAAGATACAGGTTCACTCTCGAGTTTTACATTTCGCGCGCTCTTATTTTTGACACACGGCATTTTCTTTTCGTCGGAGGAGTCTCTCTTACGTGTGACTTGAAGAATGACGTGTCTATAGAGCTCGAGTAAATAAAGATCCTCCAAGTCGTGGCAACTCTTTCGTCGTCGCACTCGCGCCTTTTCCGTGATCGAGAGACGGGCGGCTATATCTCTCTCTCTCTCTCTCTCTCTCTGCATGCACGCATACTAAGGAAAGAAAAAAGATTTTTTTCGGCCTCTCTCCCCTCTTTGACGCTTTTACCGCGACCTTTCCGTGACACGAATCCGCCCTTACGTTTATGCCGTTCACCGGTCTCGCCGCGGTAACGGCACCTAACTTCTCCTTTCAGTAAATAATCTGCGCGAGCAAAATCATTCAAGCATGTACGTATATTGTTAGTCTGTGCGGAATGTAGCTTGCTGCATTTTTTTTAGCATGATAGACCTCGTGATCTCTTGCGCGAAACGATTCTTAAGCTCCGTTCTTAACAATCGATCGAAATGCAAATAACGTGTTCAAACTCTTGCATGTCGCGATACGATACTCGATCTGATCGACTATAAAACCAATCCCAGGAGATTTGCGACCGCTCGAATATTAGTTACGATTTTTGTCGAGACCATTTTTAATTATATCGATCTCTCGATGTAACGATGGCGAGCTTTCGAAAGAAACGCATGAAAGTAAATTCCACGGGAGAATACACTGCTCAACCGACAGACTCATTAGCGTTAAAGAAGAGAGACACTTTTATAAATCCATTTGACAATCTTCTTAATAGGCTGTCTTCGCTGCCATCCTGGCTGTCGCCTTCGCCTATCCCGGGGGCCTGACCGGCATTGCCGTCAGCCACGGTACCGGCCCGATCGTCGCCCCCACCTCAGTCCTCGCGGTTGCCCCGGCGCTCGCTATTGCACCGCAACCGCATGCTGCCGTGATTGCCCAGCCGCTCGCTCCTGTTGTACACAGCCCCCCCGTCGTCACCAGAACCGTTCTGACCGCTCATGCTGCCCCCCTCGCCTTACATGGTTTGCATGGTTAGACTAGAAGAGCCAGTGTAAACTCACCACCACCACCGAGTCTCGCGATGACACAGCCCTGGAAGAAAAAAAAAAAGCCAAAAAAAGCAACGACACATACATCTCCCACTTCCTCGACCAAAATCGTCCTCGTGACACAAAAGGAGAGACCGCGGCTCGAAGAAAAGGCAAACAAAAATTGCACGCCCCCGCCGATTTCGACTCCCCCTTTTACTCGCCATTACGTGAATTATCATCAGACCCACTGAGCGCGCACTGAAACGGACCAATCGGGACTAATACTCCAGGATCGGCCAATTTCTTTCTCCTACATTCGTTTTTTCTTTGTCTTTACCGACCTAAATTTCCGGACTTTCGCCTCGATCATTCTGCCATCATTCCTAAACCCTATCCCCGTATTCTCATATGGAATTTTAATAAAATTTTAATTACAAATCTTTAAAGTCTTATTGATTACATTTCTCTGCGAATCCTTGCGATATCATAAAGTAACAGAAAATAATATCCCCCTCTCCTTTCTGCCTTTTCCTTATATTTATCAATTTTACAATTTATCTCCATGAGTTGAATATAGTGAAGCAGCTTTATTGAGTGTGAGTATATCGCTAAGGACGCAATAAACCGGAGTGGACGTAAACGTACTTTTTTTATCATTCTTCCAATAAAGAGAGATGTTGTTGTAGGATTAAAAACGCATTATTTAACATACTGCATTCTTTAGAGCGCTGTTGTTAGAAGTTTTATGTGCGCGTTTGCTGATGCGACGTTGTAAGCGTTAGCGGCTACATCATACAGCGCGAGTATCTACCATTGTTTATAAAAGATAAAATATTGAGAGAGCACGATGAATCATTAATATAAGATATTGAGAGAGCACAATGAATCAGTACGGTCTCTCAGTCTGTATCCAGCCGTCATTCAGTGCGTACACCATTATACTATACTCTATATACTCAATAAATCCTTCTCTTAATTAATAACATCTTTCTCTCCACCATATCCCACATTATTGACATACCAACGACATCATTGTGTCTTGAAGATACAGAAGGATAGTCCATTTCTTATCTTTATTTTTCGTTTAATGTCTCGATATCAGTAGAAATGAAAATTTTGTTTTTCAGCCTTTGAGTTGTACGGTTGATGTCTCTGCTGTTGTATTCATTCTTAGTCAAGACTTGGATAAGATGTTCTAATTCTTCATTCAGGGACGTAGGTTCAGAAATTGTTAAAGCTTTGTATATTAATGAGCTGATGACAGAATTCTTTGGAGATGTTCGTTTTTCAGGACTTTGTTCTCGAAATGTTCCATAAAAATGTGAACAGAACGCATTAGCAGAATTCTGGGTAAACACATCAAAGTAATTTCCAAACCTCAAAGGAGGACTGCACAATTATTTTCTAATCCCAAGGACCAGAGACCACATTTGAAAACACCAAATGTATACAGGATTCCTTGTTCCTGCTGAAAAGTATACATAGAAGAAACCGGAAAAAAGATGAGCACACGCATTAAAAAACACAACGGTGTACCAAGCACGGCCATTTTCATCAATCAGCCTTAGCCGAACATTGGAAGGAGACGAGACACTCAGTACAATATGACAAAGCAACCAGACTAGCCTTCTCACAAAGCTATTTCGCCAGAAAACATCGGAAAGCTCTAAAAATTCTAAAGCATCCTAACAACTTCAATCGCGGCAAGGGCTATCATACAAACCCTATTTGGCACACTGTTCTTAATTTGCGCCTACACCACTAGAGGGAATATTTTTCCCGTAGATAAAAAATTTCTCGCTAGAGATATAAAGACCCCAACCGCAGGAGCAAGTAATCCTGTATACATCTGGTGTTTCCAAGTGTGGTCTCTTGTCCTTAGCATTAGGAAGTAATTGTGCAATCTTTTTTTGAGGTTTGGAAATTACTTTGATGTTGTGTTTACCCAAGATTCTGTTAATGCATTCTGTTCACATTTTCATGGAACATTTGGAGAACAAAGTCCTGAAAAACGCACATCTCCAAAGAATTCTGGCTTCAGCTCATTAATATACAAAGCTTTAACAATTTCTGAATCTACGTCCCTGAATTAAGAATTAGAACATCTTATCCAAGTCTTGACTAAGAATGGATACAACTGCAGAGATATCAACCGTACAACTCAAAAGCTGAAAAACTAAATTTCCATTTCTACTGATATTGAGACATTAAACGAAAAAGAAAAAAAGATAAGAAATGGATTATCCTTCTGTATCTTCAAGACACAACAGAATGATGTCGTTGGTATGTCAATAATGTGGGATATAGTGGAGAGAAAAATGTTATTAATTAAGAGAAGGATTTATTGAGTATATAGAGTATAGTATAATGGTGTACGCACTGAATGACGGCTGGATACAGACTGCCCTGAGAGACCGTACTGATTCATTGTGTTCTCTCAATATCTTATACTAATGATTCATCGTGCTCTCTCAATATTTTATCTTTTATAAACAATGCGAGATACTCGCGCCGTATGATCTAGCCGCTAACGCTTGCAACGTCGCAACAACAGACGCGCACATAAAACTTCTAACAACAGCGCTCTGAGGAATGCAGTATGTTAAATAATGCGTTTTTAATCCTACAATAATATCTCTCTTTATTGGAAGAATGATAAAAAAAGTACGTTTACGTCCACTCCGGTTTATTGCGCCCTTAGTCGGTAGGGGAGACCGGGGCTGGTTGGCACCATTTTCATAATTTTGTTAATTTGATGATTTAAACAACTAATTATCATGATTAAACTGTACTAATACGATAGAGGAAACTTTTCTTTACATTTTCACGCTAAAAGCAATTATGTATACTGCATAGTTTATTTTGTAATAAGTGAAATCTGAACGTACTGCATTGATTCCAACTTACCCCGATAGTGGGATAAGTTGACACATATCGTGGTGCAAGTTGGCTCTACGACAAATTCCATGATAAATTAATAAAAACATAATAAAAATATAGTAGAATAAACATTATAGCTTTTAAAGTTTGTAATTATTGAATAGTAAAATAGCTGTTGCAAAGAAAGAAATAAAAATCTTTTTAGATATAACTTGCTTCAATATAAAAATATTAAATATAAAGTGTTATGTCGGTTAAATTGTAACATAAAATAATATTTTGAAGTTTCATATATAGTTTCATACATTTCATACGCGACTAGGCACCTAACAATACAACAGCTGACCATGTCTAACCTAACGATATGAGCCAACATGCCCCATAAAAATTGAGCCAACTAGCCCCATCTCTACATACATTTGATTTTAATCGATTTATTATAAAAAAATATTGTTATTATTCAAAATAATATGTCGTAACAGTAACAGAAACCTCTATTTTAACTAATAATACGATATTTAGATTTATTTTCTCCAGCTAAAATATATTAATGCATAATTTTGAAACGTTCAAGAATTTACTTGACTGCTTGTAAATCATATTTTTCCTTTTTTGTTATTATAATACTTGATTGATTTAAATAAAACTTTGGGAAAAGTACCTATGTTATAAAATAGTTATTTTGAAATAGTTTTGCATGTTAGTTTCTTTTATATAAATACATAAATGAAACACAATGTCAACTTGCCTCCGGTCTCCCCTACCCACGTTCAATAAAGCTACTTTACTATATTCAACTCATAGAGATAAATTGTAAAATTGATAGATATAAAAAAAAGTTATGCAGAACGGAAAGGAAGATATTATTTTCTGTTACTTTATGATATCGCGAGGATTCGCAAAGAAATGTAATAATCAATAAGACTTTGAAGATTTGTAATTAAAATTTTATTAAAATTCCACATGAGAACACGAGGATAGTGTTCAAGAATGATGGCGAAATGATCGAGGCGAAAGTCCGGAAATTTAGGTCAGTGAAGACAAAGAAAAGACGAATGTAAGAGAAAGAAATTGGCCAATTCTGAAGTATTAGTCCCGATTGGTCCGTTTCAGCGCGTGCTCAGTGGGCCTGATAATAATTCACGTAATGGCGAGTAAAAGGGAGAGTCGAAATCAGCGGAGGCGTGCAATTTTCGTTTGCCTTTTCTTCGAGCCGCGGTCTCTCCTTTTGTGTCACGAGGACGATTTTGGTCGAGGAAGTGGGAGATGTGTGTGTCGTTCCTTTTTTTTCTTCCAGGGCTGTGTCATCGTGAGACTTGGTGGTGGTGAGTTTACACTGGCTCTCCTAGTCTAACCATGCAAGGCGAGGGGGCCAGTATGAGCGAGCAGATCGGTCTTGAGGACGCTGTGTACAGCACTATTGAGCGGCTGGGCAATCACGTTACCATTCGGACCGGGTGCAATAGCGAGCGCCGGGGCAATCGCTATGAATGAGCTGGGGCCGACGATCGGGACAGGGCCGTGGCTGACGCCAATACCAGTCAGGCCATCGGGTTTAGCGAAGGCGACAGCCAGGATGGCAGCGAAGACAGCCTATTCAGAAGATTGTCATATATATTTATAAAAGCGTCTCTCTTCTTTAACGCTAATTAGTCTGTCGGTCGAGCAATGTATTCTCTCGTGGAATTTATTTTCATGCGTTTCTTTCGAAAGCTCGCCATCATTGCATCGAGAGATCGATATAATTAAAAATTGTCTCGACAAAAATCGTAGCTAATAATCAAGCTCTCGCGAATCTCTTGCGACTGGTTTTACAGTCGATCAGATCTAGTATTATATTGCGACATGCAAGAGTTTAAACACGTTATTTGCATTTCCATCGATTGTTAAGAACGGAGCTTAAGAATCGTTTCGCGCAAGAGATCGCGAAGTCTATCGTCCTAAAAAAAAAAGCAGCAAGCTGCATTCCGCACGGACTAAGGATGTACGTACATGCTTGAATGATTTTGCTCGCGCAGATTATTTACTGAAAGGAGAAGTTAGGTGCCGTTACCGCGGCGAGACCGGTGAACGGCATAAACGTAAGGGCGGATTCGTGTCACGGAAAGGTCGCGGTAAAAGTGTCAAAGAGGGAAGAGAGGCCGAGAAAAATCTTTTTTCTTTCCTTAGTATGTGTGTATGCAGAGAGAGAGAGAGAGAGAGAGAGAGAGACGCCCGTCTTTCGATCACGGAGAAGGCGCGAAAGCGACGACGAAAGAGTTGCCACGACTTGGAGGATCTCTATTTACTCGAGGTTTATAGACACGTCATTCTTCAAGTCACACGTGAGAGAGACTCCTCCGACGAAAAGAAAATCCCGTGTGTCAAAAATAAGAGCACGCAAAATGTAAAACTCGAGAGTGAACCTGTATCTTCTCATCGCGCACTATAATGATTTTTGACAGCTCGAAGGCGGTTGAGCTTGGAGCGTATAGCAACTAGCGGAAAACCGATGGAAAACTCGAAAGAAAAACAATCGGTGGAAATATGCGTCGCTTGGAAATTGACGTTTTAAAAATTGATAAATATTTCTATTATACGCGTTGTGTATTTTGCATAACATTTACCGTTTCATCGATAGTCAGTCGTACAGTCGGCAATGATAGAAATGCAATCGGTAAACGTAACGGTCGCGGTCATGACACATTTTGTAATTGTAATCAAAAAGAAAATTGCAAAGAGAAAGAGAGAGAAAGAAATCGACAGAAATTATAATTTTGATGAATCGCTTACCAACTTGAACATGTTGATTGAATGTGGATTACTTGTTACTTCTCGAAAGTAAGTGAGCTTATGATTGTTCAGCGACTCGGGAGTTATATATACTCCGCGTGATTTTTTAAAAATTACCATAAATATGATCACCGTTCACTTCTTTTACTAAATGCAATCAGAGAAATTATATTCAATTATGTAAACAGAGCGTGTTCCCGTTATATGTGGGATTATATTATTTCTATGATGCGTATCTGTAAGTATATGTTTGTCTGTGTGTGAGTGTTTGCTAGAACTTCTCGGCGACCTCGCGACAAAGACGCGACAACGCACAGTGAGCCAGGA
This sequence comes from Anoplolepis gracilipes, assembly GCF_047496725.1. Taxonomy (NCBI): domain Eukaryota; kingdom Metazoa; phylum Arthropoda; class Insecta; order Hymenoptera; family Formicidae; genus Anoplolepis; species Anoplolepis gracilipes. The sequence continues at coordinate 451,770 of NC_132980.1, read as the reverse complement.
ACTGCAGTTCGGTGGCCAAAAGTCTAAGACTCATTTGGTTTATATAAAATTTATTTTACAAAGATTATTTAAGTTACTAATTTCAAATTTGATATTAAAATTTCGAAATTTTAAATGGCAAAACTAATATGGCGACCATATTATTTTATAGACTATGGAATATTTAAAAAATTTATTTTATGAAGGTTTTTTAAATCACTGATTTTGAATTAAATATTAAAATTTCATAATTTAACATAGCGAATCTATTATGATAACTAAAATATTTTAAAATTTATAGGAAAAAAATTATCCAAGTCTAAAATTAATAGTCAAATTTTTTAAAGGACTCAATATGTTATGTTTTGGATTGACTGTATTGATACATAAATTAATCGGTAATTAAATAATAATAAGAAAAATAATATAAATTAATAAAAATAATTAATAAATAATATCAATATTAATTTTTATTAATAATTTTTATTATTAATTGGTATTTTAACCAATAATTCTGCAAGTGATGTATTCCAATTTTTTATTTGTAGTGTCAAAGGAAAAATATTATTAATGCACTATTTTTTGCGAACAAAATACTTGGACGTATAATAAGTATGCATTTATTAAGGAATTACAGTGTAATACCAGCGCAGTGAGAGTGGCACTCGATGCGGCGACTGATCAACGGTCGATCGCTTGGTGTGGTAACCTTGCGCGATTATTCACTTTTTATATTAAATTCAGTACTATTTATAAATACGGGCAAAAATTAGCATATCTATTTTAAAGTATAGATCATAAAATGTACATTAGTATGTCGATTTTTTTGATAACTGCTGGAATCTCGGGGAATTTACATTCGGCAGCAAGTGCTTTGCTGAAAAATCTGATTATATGTTATTAGAATGTTGCACTATTTTATGAAATGATAACTATTTAAATCAAATGGTCATTTTCTTTATTTATTTATCTTTAAGGATGAAAGAGAAACGGAAATAATTTTAATCTTTACGGCTGATATTCAAATACACGAAATAGTTTAATCATAGGCAAGACAAAAATTAAAATTTAATTTTCGACTTTACGCCACTGTCAATTGAACAGGAGTTGATTAATCATCAAATAATTTTCGTAAAAACTACATCAACTATTGCTAATTATAATGATTTGCTTTTTTTAATCGAATTCTGAAATCGACTTTTGGCCACTGAATCAAGCTTGCTGGCCTACTGTGCATTGTCGCAAGGTTGACAGGCCGTTGCACAGTGGGCCAGCAAGCTTGATTCAGTGGCCAAAAGTCGATTTCAGAATTCGATTAAAAAAAGCAAATCATTATAATTAGCAATAGTTGATGTAGTTTTTACGAAAATTATTTGATGATTAATCATCTCCTGTTCAATTGACAGTGGCGTAAAGTCGAAAATTAAATTTTAATTTTTGTCTTGCCTATGATTAAACTATTTCGTGTATTTGAATATCAGCCGTAAAGATTAAAATTATTTCCGTTTCTCTTTAATCCTTAGAGATAAATAAATAAAGAAAATGACCATTTGATTTAAATAGTTATCATTTCATAAAATAGTGCAACATTTTAATAACATATATAATCAGATTTTTCAGCAAAGCACTCGCTGCCGAATGTAAATTCCCCTAAATCCAGCAGTTATAAAAAAAATCGACATATTAGTGTACAATTTATGATCTATACTTTAAAATAGATATGCCCATTTTTGCCCGTTTTCATAAATAGTACTGAATTTAATATAAAAAATGAGTAATCGCACAGGATTACCACACCAAGCGATCGACCGTTGATCGGTCACCGCATCGAGTGTCACTCTCACTGCACTGGTATTACACTGTAATTCCTTAATAAATGCATACTTATTATCCGTCCAGATATTTTGTTCGCAAAAAATAGTGCACTAATAATATTTTTCCTTTGACACTACAAATAAAAATTAGAATGCAACGCTTGCAGAATTATTGTTTAAAATATCAATTAATAATAAAAATTATTAATATTCATTAATTAATATTAATATTATTTATTAAATATTATTATTAATTTATATTATTTTTTATTATTATTATTTAATCACCGATTAATTTACGTATCAATACAGTAAATCTAAAACATAACATAATTGAGTCCTTTAAAAAATTTGACTATTAGTTTTGAACTTGGATAATTTTTTTTTTATAAATTTTAAAATATTTTGGTCATCATAATAGATTCGCTATGTTAAATTTTGAAATTTTAATATTTAATTCGAAATCAGTAATTCAAAAAACCTTCATAAGATAAATTTTTTAAATATTCAATAGTTTAAAAAACAATATGGTCGCCATATTAGTTTTGCTATTTGAAATTTTGATATTTTAATATGAAATTTGAAATCTGTAACTTAAATAACATTTGTAAAATAAGTTTTATATAAACCAAATGAGTCTTAGACTTTTGGCCACCGAACTGCGGTTCCTAGCCCACTGTGCACTAGAGGGCATAACGGAATATATTTCCCCTAAATAAAATACGTTTTACAAGATACCCCAATCCAAGAGAGCTCAGTATCGGAGCTGCAAACTGCAACGTTTGCGAAATGTCGGCATTACGTTGTCCAATCACGCGACATCCGATCGGAAGTCCTCAATTTAGACGATTCTAATGGCCACGAAAGCCTCAAAACTAGAAAGTGTCAGAACGTTCGCGATTCGCAAAAAATGTGACAAATGTATTATATATGTAGGATAATCACACACAGTACACGCAAAATATATGAAGAGAGAATTTTAGATGTGACTCAGATCGCTCCCCGGTGCTGAATGCTGGAATGCTCTCCTGTCTGTACAGGCTTAGGCTTTTGTGTCCTTCGAGCTTATCGTGCGGCGTCTTCAAATTACCAAAGGATTAGATAAAAGCGCTAGTCGAAACTCGTGGGTCTCTTTCGCTCATCGATAGCACAACATCGCTCATACCGCAATGAAATCGGAAGCCGTTGTCGCGATGTTATCACACCTTTGTCTCGAGGTTGTCACGTCTTTGTCTCGAAATTGTCACGCCGTTGTCGCGTCTTTGTCGCGAGCTCGCCGACAAGTTCTAGCAAGCACTCACACACAAACAATTTACAGATACGCATATAAGAAATAATATAATCCCACATATAACGGGAACACACTCTGTTTACATAAATAAATATAATTTCTCATTACGTTTAGTAAAAAAAGTCAACGGTGATCATGTTTATGGCAATTTTTAAAAAATCACGCGGGGTATATAAAACTTCCGAGTCGCTGAAACAAGCATAAGCTCACTTACTTTAGAGCAGTAACAAGCAACCCACAACCAATCAACATGTTTAAGTGGATAAGCAATTCATCTAAATTATAGATTTTGTCGATTTCTTTCTCTCTCTTTCTCTTTGCAATTTTCTTTTTGATTACACTTACAAAATGCTTCGTAATCGCGACCGTTACGTTTACCGATTGCATTTCTATCATTGGCGACTTTACGACTGACTGATCGCTGAGACGGTAAATGTTATGCAAAATGCACAACGCGTATAATAGAAATGTCCATCGATTTTTAAAATGTCAATTTCCAAGCGACGCATATTTCCACCGATTGCTTTTCTTTCGAGTTTTCCATCGGTCCGCTGGTTTTTATATGCTCCAAGCTCAACGGCCTTCGAGCTGTCAAATATCATTATAATGCGCAACGAGAAGATACAGGCTCACCCTTGAGTTTTATATTTCGTGCGCTCTTATTTTTGACACACGGGATTTTCTTTTCGTCGGAGGAGTCTCTCTCACGTGTGACTTGAAGAATGACGTGTCTATAGAGCTCGAGTAAATAGAGATCCTCCAAGACGTGGCAACTTTTTCGACGTCGCTTTTGCGCCTTCTCCGTGATCGAGAGACGGGCGGCTATTTCTCTCTCTCTGCATACACGCATACTAAGGAAAAAAAAAAGATTTCTCTCGGCCTCTGTCCCCTCTTTGACGCTTTTTTCCCCGCGAACTTTCCGTGACACGAATCCGTCTTTACGTTTATGTCGTTCAACGGTCTCACCGCGGTAACGGCACTTAACTTCTCCTTTCAGTAAATAATCTGCGCGAGCAAAATTATTCAAGCATGTACGTACATTATTAGGCTATGCGTAATGTAGCTTTCCGTTTTTTTTTTTTTTTTTTTTTAGCACGATAGACCTCGTGATTTCTTGCGCGAAACGATTCATAAGCTCCGTTCTTAACAATCGAAATGCAAATTATGTGTTCAAACTCTTGCACGTCGCGATATGATACTCGATCTGATCGACTGTAAAACTAATCGCAGGAGATTCGCGAGCGCTCGATTATTACCTACGATTTTTGTCGAGACAATTTTTAATTATATCGGTCTCTCGATGCAACGATGGCGAGCTTTCGAAAGAAACGCATGAAAGTAAATTCAACGGAAGAATACATTGCTCGACGGACAGACTCATTAGCGTTAAAGAGGAGAGACGCTTTTATAAATATATATGACAATCTTCTGAATAGGCTGTCTTTGCTGCCATCCTGGCTGTCGCCTTCGCTAAACCCGGTGGCCTGATCGGTATTGGCGTCAGCCACGGCCCCGTCCCGATCGTCGGCCCCAGCTCATTCATCGCGATTGCCCCGGCGTTGCAAGTTGCACTCGGTCTGAATGGTAACGTGATTGCCCAGCCGCTCCATAATGCTATACACAGCGTCCTCAAGACCGATCTGCTCGCTCATGTTGGCCCCCTCGCCTTGTATAATTAGACTAGGAGAGCCAGTGTAAACTCACCACCAGCACCAAGTCTCACGATGATACAGCCATGGAAGAAAAAAAAAAGCCAAAAAAGCAACGACACACACATCTCCCACTTGCTTGACCAAAATCGTCCTCGTGACATAAAAGGAGAGACCGCAGCTCGAAGAAAAGGCAAACAAAAATTGCACTCCCCCGCCAATTTCGATTCCCCCTTTTACTCGCCATTACGTGAATTATCATCAGGCCCACTGAGCGTGCGCTGAAACGGACCAATTGGGACTAATACTCCAGGATCGGCCAATTTCTTTCTCCTATATTTGTCTTTTCTTTGTCTTCACCAACTTAAATTTTTGGACTTTCGCCTCGATCATTCCGCCATCATTCCTGAACCCTATCCCCGTATCCTCATATGGAATTTTAATAAAATTTTAATTACAAATCTTTAAAGTTTTATTGATTGACATATCTCTGCGAATCCTCGCGATATCATAAAGTAACAGAAAATAATATCCCTCTCTCGCTTCTGTGTAACTTTTCCTTATATCCATCAATTTTAGAATTTATCTCCATGAATTGAATATAGTAAAGCAGCTTTATTGAACGTGGGTATATCGCTAAGGGCGCAAAAAACCAGAGTGGGCGTAAACGTATTTTTTTTTATCATTCTTCCAATAAAGAGAGATATTATTGTAGGATTAAAAACGCATTATTTAACATACTGCATTCCTCAGAGCGTTGTTGTTAGAAGTTTTATGTGCGCGTTTGCTGTTGCGATGTTGCAGGCGTTAGCGGCTGGATCATACGGCGCGAGTATCTAACATTGTTTATAACAAAATGGTATCGGTCCATCGTTGCAGCGTTAGCGGCTATATCATACGACGCGAGTATCTAGCATTGTTTATAAAATATAAAATATTGAGAGAGCACGATGAATCAGTGCGGTCTCTCAGGGCAGTCTGTATCCAGCCGTCATTCAGTGCGTACACCATTATACTATACTCTATACACTCAATTAATTCTTCTCATAATTAATTACATGTTTCTCTCCACCATATCCCACATTATTGACATACCAATGACATCATTCTGTTGTGTCTTGAAGATACAGAAGGATAGTCCATTTCTTATCTTTTTTCCTTTTTCGTTTGATGTCTCGATATAGTAGAAATGGAAATTTTGTTTTCCAGCCTTTGATTTGTACGGTTGATGTCTCTGCTGTTGTATTCATTCTTGTTCAAGACTTGGTTAAGATATTCTAATTCTTCATTCAGGAATGTAGGTTGAGAAATTGTTAGAGCTTTGTATATTAATGAGCTGATGACAGAATTCTTTGGAGATGTGCGTTTTTCAAGACTTTGTTCTCGAAATGTTCCATGAAAATGTGAACAAAACGAATTAACAGAACCCTGGGTAAACATCAACATCAAAATAATTTCCAAACTTCGAAGGAAGATTGCACAATTACTTTCTAATGCTAAGGACAAGAGACCACACTTGGAAACACCAGATGTATACAGGATTCCTTGCTCCTGCGGAAAAGCATACATAAAAGAAACTGGGAAAATGATTAGCACACGTATTAAAGAACACCAACGGTGCACCAAGCACGGCCATTTTCATCAATCAGCCTTAGCCGAACATTGGATGGAGACGAGACACTCGGTGCAATATGACAAAGTAACCAGATTAGCCTCCTCACAAAGCTAATTCGCCAGAAATCATCGGGAAGCTCTAGAAATTCTAAAGCATCCTGACAACTTCAATCGCGGCAAGGGCTGTCGTACAAACCCTATTTGGCACACTGTCCTTAATTTGCGCCTACACCACTATAGGGAATATTTTTCCCGTAGATAAAATATCTCTTGTAAGATATAAAGACCCCACCGCAAGAGAGCTCAGTATCGGACCTCTTAGGCCTGAAGATGCAAACTGCAACGTTTTCGAAACGTCGGTATTACGCTGTCCAAGCACGCGGCACCCAACCGGAAATCCTCAATTTAGACGATTCTAATAGCCGCGAAAGTCTCAAGTCTAGAAAGTGTGGGAACATTCGCAATTCGCAAGAAATGTGACAAATATATTATATAACGCGGACATGCTCCGTTTACATAATTGCATATAATTACGTTTAGTAGAAAAAGTGAACGGTGATCATGTTTATGGCAATTTTTAAAAAATTACGCGGGGTATATAAAACTCCCGAGTCGCTGAAACAAGCATAAGCTAACTTACTGTCAAGAAGTAACAAGCAATCCACAATCAATCAACATGTTCAAGTTGGTAAGTGATTCATTTAAATTATAATTTCTGTCGATTTTTTTCTTTCTCTTTCTCTTTGCAATTTTTTTTTCGATTACAATTACAAAATGCTTCGTGATCGCGACCGTTACGTTTACCGATTGCATTTCTATCATTGGCGACTGTACGACTGACTGATCGATGAGACGGTAAATGTTATGCAAAATACACAACGCGTATAATAGAAATGTCTATCGTTCTTGAAAACGTCAATTTCCAAGCGACGCATATTTCCACCGATTGCTTTTCTTTCGAGTTTTCCATCGGTCCGCTAGTTTCTGTACGCTCCAAGCTCAACCGCCTTTGAGCTGTCAAAAATCATTATATTGCGCGACGAGAAGATACAGGTTTACCCTTGAGTTTTACATTTCGCGCGTTTTTATTTTTGACACACGAAATTTTCTTTTCGTCGTCGGATTCTTTCTCACGTGTGACTTAGAGAATGACGTGTCTATAGAGCTTGAGTAAATAGAGATCCTCCAAGTCGTGGCAACTTTTTCGTCGTCATTTCGCGCCTTCTCCGTGATCGAAAGACGAGCGGTTCTCTCTCTCTCTCTCTCTCTGCATACACACATACTAAGGAAAGAAAAAAGATTTTTCTCGGCCTCTCTCCCCTTTTTGACGCTTTTCTCCCCGCGACCTTTTCGTGACACGAATTCGACCTTACGTTTATGCCGTTCAACGGTCTCGCCGCGGTAACGGCACCTAACTTCTCCTTTCAGTAACTAATCGGCGCGAGCAAAATCATTTAAGCATGTACGTACATTGTTAGGCTGTGCGGAACATAGCTTGCTGTTTTTTTTTTTTTTTGCACGATAGACCTTGCAATCTCTTGCGCGAAACGATTCTTAGGCTCCGTTCTTAACAATCGATTGAAATGCAAATAACGTGAAAAACTCTTGCACGTCGTGATATGATACTCGATTTGATCGACTGTAAAACCAATTGCGGGAGATTCGCGAGCGCTCGATTATTAGCTACAATTTTTGTCGAGACAATTTTTAATTATATCGGTCTCTCGATGCAACGATGGCAAGCTTTTGAAAGAAACGCATGAAAGTAAATTCAACGGGAGAATTCATTGCTCGACGGACAGACTCATTAGCGTTAAAGAAGAGAGACGCTTTTATAAATATATATGACATTTCTCTGAATAGGCTGTCTTCGCTGCCATCCTGGCTGTCGCCTTCGCTAAACCCGCTGGCCTGACCGGTATTGGCGTCAGCCATGGCACCGTCCCGATCGTCGGCCCCAGCTCATTCATCGCAATTGCCCCGGCGCTCGCTATTGCACCCGGTGTGAATGGTAACGTGATTGCCCAGCCGCTCAATGCTGTTGTAGACAGCGTCCTCAAGACCGATCTGCTCGCTCATGCTGGCCCCCTCGGCTTGCATCGTTAGACTAGGAGATCCAGTGTAAACTCATCACCACCACCGAGTCTCACGATGACAGCCCTGGAAGAAAAAAAAGAAAGGACACACACATCTCTCACTTCCTCGACCAAAATCGTTTTCGTGACACAAAAGGAAAGACCGCGGCTCAAAGAAAAGACAGACAAAAATTGCACGCCTTCGCCGATTTCGACTTCCTCTTTTACTCGCTATTACGTGAATTGTCATCAGGCCCACTGAACGCGTGGTGAAACGGACCAATCGGGACTAATACTCCAGGATCGGCCAATTTCTTTCTTCTATATTCGTCTTTTCTTTGTCTTCATCGACCTAAATTTTCGGACTTTGGTTTTGATCCTTCCGCCATCATTCTTGAACCCTATCTCCGTGTCCTCATATAGAATTTTAATAAAATTTTAATTACAAATTTTTTAAGTCTTATTGATTACATTTCTCTGCGAATCCTTCGCGATATCATAAAGTAACAGAAAATAATATCCTCCTCACCCTTCTGCCTTTCCTTATATCTATCAATTTTACAATTTATCTCCATGAATTGAATGTAGTAAAGCAGCTTTATTGAACGTGAGTATATCGCTAAGGGCGCAATAAACCGGAGTGCGCGTAAACGTACTTTTTTTATCATCTTTCCAATAAAGAGAGATATTATTGACATACCAACGACATCATCCTGTGCACATGTATACATGTTGTGTGTGTGTGTGTGTGTGTGGCATGCATGTGCATCGAAATTAGTACCGGAATATCCAATTTTACGATTTTTACGAATCTCTCTATGCATCCTCTTTCTTGAAATATTTTTACTTGACTTTCAATGCGCTCACCTTATCAGTCACTGAATTTTGCATTTCGGACGAGATGTAGATGCTAAACGAGGAGTATGAAACTACCGAACGCGCATACTTGATAATTTGCAAAAGTTAAGATGAGAACTGTTGAATCAACAGAAGTCGTATAAAGTTGATTTAATTACTCACCTCGCGCGCTTTGTCTGAAGTAATTAATTTTACGAGAAACTTCTTGTCGTATCAACGTTGTCCGAAATGAACTCACTTGACATCTGATATTTCCTAATTTTATTTATCTTATAGAATATATAAAGGTTCTTTATTTACACACAATGAAATTGCACAAGAAATGAATATTTTCTATTTGCGCGAGAAAATATTGAAAATTATATTTTCTTAGTGGCGATATAAAATGCATTTTTTGTCTTATACAGTAAATTAACAATAGTTACGTTGCATGATTGTATCGCGCAAAATATGATTATCACCTTAATCTTCTTTTTAGAATAAATTTAAAGGCATAATAATAATAATAATAGAGTTGCTTGACACGGTTTGTCACTGTAATATCTTTTATCAGATTTATAGTATAATATATATATATATATATGTATTATATACGTTGACATGGATTAATGCACTTATATGCACGATATCTCTTGCACGACAGAAAAATAAAATAAATTTTCCGAATAATTTCGCGAAGATTTATGTGTGGTACAACAATGTTTTGTCTTTAGCTGACAGTTTTTAAATTATTTCGTATGCATAAAAGAGACAATCGATATTTTTGGATGACTAGATAAATGAAATAATGTAATAAATTCTGATTGAAATTAAATTTAATTGAAATTAAATTCTAATTTTAATTAAATATTTGCATAAACAGAACAATGTAATAAATTCTAATTGCAAATTACATTTTAATAATTTTATGACAAAATGATTAATGTGATTGATATTCGCTACTCTTAGGTTGTGGAAGAGTCGTTGTGTTATTTTATTTATCTGATAACTTTTAATATTCTTTGTGACCTCATGAAATTGTTTATAACTTTTACACATTACACGGTTTACTTTGCCTGGATCTCGCTCTTATTAATTTACTTTTTTGTATGACTTTGAGTCAACTAATTATAGATGCTCATGAAAATTAAAAAATGCTAAAAAATGAGCCATAAATACCGAGCGCGTATCTGCTTCTTAAAAGCAACGATGTTATTTTCCACATTATTTCCGTATTTGCTTTAAGTTATTCGAATATAATTGTTTATTATGTCATAACATATACATAGCTCGCGCACGGAATGCGAAATTAAAATTCCATCCGTCATCCCGATAATGTATCGCGTTAACGTATTAATGAGTATCGCTAACCTAACAGATAAAACGGATATATTTGCTCATGAAAACGGCGAGATTATGCGGTATACAATGTGTATCGTTTCATAAATATTACCGAGACAAACGGACAGCAGAATTGATAGCGCTTTCGATAGCGCTTAGTCTGCCAAGCTCAGAAGAGCTTCTTTCCCTTAGACCGAAAGAATTAACCGGATGCTGGGGACACGCTGGCAAGAGCGTTGTCGGAGGAAATGGGAAATCTTTATAGAGTCAACGAGCATACTGCGACACACTGTTTGCACAAAAGCATACTTTATTCGAAAGACATTTCACGCAAAATTATTTGGCGCAACGCGCCATACGTTATACGCGCGACATTGCGCGCTGGCGTTGACGTTGACGTTGATCCCGACCGATCGATGCTTGAAATCAATATCAGTAGACGTAGACCGGACCCGGATAGAACCATTTGCCGTTGTAATACGCCAGAGGAACCGCCACCGGATAATACGGATAGACCTTTGCGTAGGGTGACGGGTAGACCAAGGGGTAAGGAGTCAGCAACGGTGCACCAGCCGGTTTCGGAGTTGGTGCGCACCACGTGACTGCCATCACCATCGCGATCGTTAGAATCTGCGAAGAATAATTGCACTTTTTTTAAAAAGAAAAAAAAAGTCGCGAAATCGTGCGACTCTTTCTTTTCTCAAACTCTGAAGCTTTATTTCTTCTCTCCCCACCCCCCCCCTCCCTTCCTTTCCTCTCACGCCGTTTTTACGGGAGTTGTGAAAAATGTCGAGAGTGTGCTCCTCCCCCTCTCCCCCACCCCCGAGTAAATAAGTGAGCCGTATTTAATTCCGACCGCGACTTTGATCGGCCCGTTTTTTGCGACTCGCAAGCTTCGATGTCATTCCGTTCCAATTAATCACCGCGATGTCACGTGCCAAGAACGAGCATCGATCCTTTTCGGTTTCTTTTTCTCCCCCTTTGTGGATCTATGGTAATAGCGCACTGTGATGACTTTTTTCTTCTTCCAGTAATTCAATAATTATTGCGTTTCGCAAATTATTATTGATTTTTAGTTTTGCAATAACGTTTCCCTTGATAAGTGTTTTGAAACAAATTTTCACACGCTGTTTTGTGGCACAAAGTGTCGGAACGTTCGCAAAAAATGTGACAAATATATTATATAACACGAACACGCTCTGCTTACACGATTGTATATAATTTCTCTAATTGCGTTTGTTAAAAAAATTGAGCGGTGGTTAAACAACTTTCCTCTTAAGCACTTGCGTGGAACGTATACGATTGTCGTGAGTTCACTTTAGACGATTTACAATTCGCGATAAGATTTGAGATAGAATTTTATTTATATATAAATTTATGTATCGCGTTAGCTTTTTATAGTTTATATCGAAAATTAAAGATGCAAACAAATTAATGCCAAACGAGAATTTTACGCGATATGTAAACACTAACATCCCGCGCGCATCGATACTTAAAAATTAACGCCACGGAAGTGAATTGATCTATATCTCATGCTTGGTATTAAATCGAACACACGTACACGTACACATACGCATATACACAATGTACGAGATGGATATACTTGCCAGTTTGAACATGTTAAGCGTTTTATCAGCTTTTTTCGTTGGCAAACGCACAGGACGATACTACAGTTGCAACTGCGGGAAATCGATCCCTTTATATATGTGGATGCTCGCGGTCCCGGGATCATCATCGCGAATACTTCTTATTGTGATCGTCCCTCCTCTCATGCGACAATAGATGACCTTGGACGAGACAGATTGCTGCGATTTTTCCAACTCTGCTCTTGGTCGGCTCACTCGGTACGAGAGACTCGAGGGGAAGATTCGTTGCATTACATGCACCTTCTATCGCGATAAGCGCGGCGTAACTGCAGCCGCCGTACGATTCCGGAAGTGACAACGCGTCGTCCGTGAAAACATTCGTAGATCGGTATCGATGTCGGCGTTGATTTATGTTAAGGTTTTCCGACGACAAGTATTTAAAGTTTATTCATCGAATCGACGAAGGTCGCCGACGACGCCGATGGCGCGGATAAGGAGAAGAGGCTCGTAATCGCACGTAGCAATGGCGAAGATCTGCGTGGATCCTCTCTCGAGGACCGAAAAAACGACGCGGAAAACTGGCGATTCGATAAATCCGGAAGTTTTATGCGGAATCTTCATTAATTAATAAGAAACCCAAGTAGCACATATTCGTTTCAAAAACGTGTCACAAATGTTTCTGCGAAACGTTTTAAAACCGGCTTTTGAAATGTTTCTGATTGGTTAAAATGTCCCCTTAAAAAACGTTAAGGAAAACGTCATTTTTTAACAAAAAAAAAAAAGTTTAAGAAACTGTCAAAATACGGTTTTTTCCCTTTATTTGTGAAAAATTTGTTTACCCACAGATTCAATAAAATAATGCATATATAGATATAATTCATTTATTTTCATCATGTTCTGAATCTCTTGTCGAGATTACGTCACAAGTCAAACTGACAAAAAAAACATAATTTAAATTATACTTTTAGTACCTGTTCTTTTAGGCTTTATATACATGTTATGAAAACTTGAATACGAGTTAAGTCTGAACACGCCACGTAGCGGCAAACAAAAGAACACGTATATTATAAAATAGATTTTTTTTGTCTTGTCGAAAAGATGATCAAAAAGACATCTTATCGTCGACTTAAAGTAATTATGACTTTTAGAAGACATCTTTTAGTTTTCTGTGCTATCTGGGGATCTTCTTAATAAGTACAGTCTTAATAATGTGTATATACATAATTTTGAATTAAAAAATTAATTTTTGTTCTATTTATAGAAACGTAAAAAATACGTTTCTTAAAGCATGATTTGAAAAATGTTTCTGTTGAAACGTTTCTTATTGGTGCTTGACGGTTAAAAAATATTGAATACGTTTAGAAAAGGTTTATAAAACGAACATGTGCTACCTGGGAAGCACCCCATTCTCCTCTCCATGACGAGCGTTCCGCTTCGATGACTTCTTCGGGTCTTCTTCGCTTGTGGAATCTCCTCTGGATTTGAATGTGCTTTGTCACTTTCGATTAATGGGAATTTCAAAACGAAAGTAATGTCGTAGTTACGTTATCATTCCGACGTCGTCGTCCTCATCATCTCGTCGTCGTAATCGATGATCCGTCCGTCGTTATTGTTCTAGGATGATCTATCCCGCGACTTCTTATCCCGTTAGACACACGGGTGAACGCCATTTGCGTGCTCATTCGGAAATTATTGGATGATCGTTCTTCGAGCGAAAAAGAAAAGGAGAGAGCGAAAGAATGTCTTGTAAAAATATTCTTTTCATTTCTCAGCACATTTACGTGGGAGCTTTCACATTATTCGCCAATTTCTCTTCATAACCTTTGTTAAATTGAAAAATTATATTATGTTTATTTTTTTTCTTATAAATAAAATAAACATAATATAACTTGTATTTATCATATATATGTGTGTATATTATATAATAAAAAGTTTCAAAGTTTTAAATTTCTAATTTTAGAATCTTTAAATTAATTTTAATTCTTTTTATTTGTTACAAAATTACATTGTAAGAAAGCGACGTTCGTCGATTGAACAAATTTTTTAAAAGTTTGTTCAAAAATACCAAATTAAAAATCCTAGCACGATTTAATTAATTGGGTGTTAAAGAACAGAGTTTTAGCTTTAATTTCTTTTTCTAACAAATGTTCTATAATCTTTTCGCCGAGATATTCATTATTAAAGCAAAATCGAGCTATTGACTTTGAAGGTCGTACAATAATCATTAATTTAAGTTTTTAAAATGTACAGAAAAAAACTTAACACTTTGGCCTTTATACGAGCCACTGGAGTGCTTTTTACTTGTAAATGTTGTAGAGTTCATGAAAATTTTTTCCTTAACTTTCCTTGATTTAAATAAAAAAAGATAAAAGTGCAACTTTTACTTGATTTCTAAGTAACAATTACGCTTTAAAAATAAATAATGATTAAAAAAACGAAAGGATCATTTTAAAGTACAAACTTTTCTCTTTAAACTGCTTTTTTAATGATTATTGTACAATCATTTTTCCACTAGTTATAAGTGTTCAAAGTCAATAGCTCGATTTTGCTTTTAATAATGAATATCTCGGCAAAAAAAAATCATAGAATATTCGTTAAAAACTGAAATTAAAACTAAAACTCTACTCTTCAACATCCATTAATGAAATCGTGCTAGGATTTTTTTTTAATTTGATATTCTTGGACAAACTTTAGAAAAATTCGTCGCTTTCTTACAATAAAATTTTGTAATAAATAGAAAGAATTGAAATTTATTGAAAGATTCTAAAACTAGAAACATTTTTTTATCGATCTTATTCCAATTATTTTTCAGGAAGTTGCAACTCCTCTTTTTATATGGAAGAAAGTAGCCCTTTAATTTTTTGGGATAGTGTATATATACTTTTATTTGTAAAATTATGTTTTAATTTATGTATACACACACATACACACTTATGTATTAGCATCTTCTATCAAAGTCTCCCTTTTAGAGGATGCTTCAATGTTGTTTGCCCTACAACAATAATAAATGTAACTCGTTCATTCAGTCAAGGTGATCGAGGCAAATCGATATCGAATAAAAACATACGTTCCGACGCACCTTTCCTAGGTAATTTGACTTGTTTGTTGAACAGTAAACAACTCTCGCATGCGTCACATAAAAGATATTCTCTCGCGTATATCTATTCTCAAGCAACTTGCATATCCGTTAGACCGTGACGGGCGTGAGTGTCTTTCGAAAGAGCGAATGGAACATTTGTCGGCAATTCCAGATGTAAAATCTAAAAATGGTAACGGCTATACGGGTGAGTTGGCGGGTTTGCGCCTAAACCTGTCTCGTAAAATAGTCGCGTTCTGCATTCTTCGTGAAATGATACGATAAATCAGACTGTTATCTATAATCCCCGACTATATTATTCCGGTGGTAGAAATTTATCATTGTGACGAAAAGAAGCTTGTTAACAATCAAACCTGTGGAACCGCTTTGTCATCTGAAACTTTTAGTCTCTCCTTTCATTCGCGATTTCCTCGCGGTAAAGGTCATTTTCCCATTAGAAGCGTGTGACGTTTCGACTCGTTATTTCTTAATTTTTGTGCCGTTACTTAAAGATATTTAGTACCTATTTTTAAAAATATAGGAATTTAATAAAATTTGCACAGATTGTTCTGATACATGTTCAGAGAATTATGAAAAAACCTAGAGTTGATTCACTGAAGCAATCAAAAGTTATAAGGATTTTAATTTTCAATGAATTTACCCGTCGATATTATTATAAATATAATTATTTTGTGAATCTAATTATAAGTAAAAGTATTAATATAATTATAAATATAATTATTTATATAAATAAGTATAAATATAATTACTTCTGTCCTTTTTAGCCCTTAAAATCATACGATTACAGATTTTCTATCTTATAAAAAACCTGTGATCGTTTAAGTGTGTTGATTTAAGAGCTAAAATAGATAGAAATAATAATAGGAATTTATTCAAAATTTGCAAAAGTATAGTTTAAATATAGAGGAAATATTTGATCACATAATTTTGGTCAAGTACTGACTAGTTCAAAAGATATTGAATATAATTTTCTCAATTTCGTTCTATTATCCGAGATGACATATTATTTATTGTGAAAACGTGGCAGCATAACATTCAGCTGAGCCTTCTTTTGACATTTTAAATAACCAATCTTTTCATCTGAAGAAGCTTCTATATACAAACGTATAAGCGAGAAACGACTAGGCCTCATATGTTAATTTGCAATTTGACCAACTTATAAAAAATTATCATGTTGCCACATTTCCTTCTTCTCGGAGAAATGACAAATTATTAAATTTATCAAAGAAATAGTTAAAAATCTATATTTTGTCATTATTCATTATTATAATTTTTATTCTGACATTTTAAATTACTCTGTACGAGTAAACTCTTTTATTTTTATAATTCAAATTTTGTACTGTAATGTTGAAATCGAGGTACCGTCAATGATAAAAGTTTCTCATTATAATTTAAGAAACACGAAAATTCTCCGAAAAAAAGCAACAGAAGTTGGAAAATACATTTCTACACTCTAGCTATGAATAAATAATAAGATTTTATGCAATCTTTATAATAATCATATATTAAGATATATGAGAAAAGTATATATTCGTCAATTTCGACTACTTTTTGCTCCGATTGTAGGTGCTAAACATCCTTAATTCAATGATTAAAATTAAATTTAAATTGAATAATAATTAAAATTGTGTCAACTCTCTCGATACTTTTTCAGATGTACTATTCCGAATAATTTCAACAACCATTTGTCTAGCAAGCATAAATACAAATTTTTAGAATTATTTTCTTCTTGAATATTTAGATGCCGCGAAATTTTAAATTTTCTAGAAAAAAATATGGAATTTATTTACGCGTTAATTTTCGAAGATGTGAAAGATCGACAGTTACTATAGAGTTTTTCGATGTACATTTTTCAGGTTTCTGGCGATCTGGTGGCCGCTGAAATGCCAAATTACAAAACGACGGGCCCGCATGATGATCGTCGTGATTTGGTTCATCGCCCTGACAATGACGTCACCATGGTTGCTGTTCTTCGATCTGGTCTCCATCTACGAAGACGAGCCCGATCTGCGTCTCTGTTTGGAAACGTGGCCGCATCCCGAGGACGGCTCTCTCTTCTTTCTGATCGGCAATCTGATCCTTTGCTACGTGCTGCCGATGATTCTCATATCTCTCTGCTACATTCTTATATGGATCAAGGTGTGGCGCAGGCACATACCCACCGACACCAAGGACGCCCAGATGGAGAGGTTACAGCAGAAGTCAAAGGTGAAGGTGGTCAAGATGTTGGTCGTGGTCGTCATACTCTTCGTTCTTTCCTGGTTGCCTCTCTACGTGATCTTCGCCGTGATCAAGCTGGGCGGCGACGTGGTACAGGGAGAAGACGAGATCTTGCCGATTGCTACGCCAATCGCCCAGTGGCTGGGCGCCAGCAATTCCTGTATAAATCCGATCCTCTACGCCTTTTTCAACAAAAAGTACCGACGCGGCTTCATCGCCATCCTCAAGAGTGGTCGGTGCTGCGGCAAGCTCAGGTATTACGAGACCGTCGCGATGATGTCCTCCTCGACGAGCATGAGAAAGTCCTCCTACTACGTCAACAACAACAACAACAATTCGTCGACGAGACGCGCCTGGCATGGGCCGCCGGTTCACCAAGACAGCAACGTCTCTTACATATTCAACCATACCGGCGTGTAATCGCGATTGTTTGAGTCGAGGGTGCCCTAAGGTGGTCTCGCTTTATTGTGCAGGTTTAATAATATCCGCTCGAGATAAACGCGTTGGATAAATTGAAGAGAGAAGGAAGGACGTGGCCTTCGTATCTGACGGATCTCCAGCCAACGCGCGATTGACTGGAAGCCGAAATCTGGCCAAAGTCAGCCGGTCCGAGAATTACGGATCACTCGGTGATCGACACGATTGTTACTTCGGGCCGGAAGTCAGCGACGGAAAGATGGTCGAGAGATACAAGACATTTCTATGAAGACAGTAAGAAGACGTGCATTTCCCACGGCAGAGGCGACGACAGTCGTCGTCATTTGCTATTGTCCTTGAGGAAGACGTCGTCGTTTTTTGAATTTTTGTCACAATATGTAGCCGCTGCGTACATGTAATACAATAGTTGTTAAGAAAAGTTCGCTGAACAATTGTTCGCTTAGATAAGACACGATTTGTGTCTGTAGCTTTTTCCGGAATCATTCAAAGACGCGAAAACGGCATTACGCTTCAACGAACCTCACGATTTCTTCTACACACATGTATTTGTATTTTGCCATTTTGAAGGATACGGGAAGGTAGTTTGTTAGGTCTATCAATTAAAGCGCGCGAGTTTGTTACGATTTCGGCCCGGCGGCGCCATGCATCATTCTTTGTTCCGTCGGGTTAGGTTGGGTTGTCACGTAATTAGTGCGACAGCACTAAGAGTGGCGGGATGATGACTCGCGCGGGCAGGCGGATGCGCGCGAGTCGACTCGTTGTCTCTCGACGGCAACCACGGCTCGTGATAGACAATTAGTCGCTGTGCGCGACACTCGTCGCCGGAGCAGCTGCGTAATTAAGAAGGCGGAAGCGGAGGCGTGCGGAGGCACCACTTTACACGGTACGCTCGATCGAGCAGAGGATGAGTCGACACGACGAATGCGGCGTAGCTTAAGCATTGATTTCGGTCCATTGGGGCTCGCAGTCTTTGACAAGTGATCTTTCACTGGATTTAAAAGGATGCTGGATTACCGACCGAGTTCTAACCTAACAAAACAATATATTTGCTTAATATAAAAGTTGCAATTTATATACATAAAATAAAATAGGTTCTTCGGGATCAGAATTGCATGAAAGAATATTTGTGAACTTTTAGAAATGAGCTTAGAAGCCTAGATAAAATAAATTTCGTTACAGAAAATGTTGTTACCGTAAAACATTGTAACGAAATTTGTTTTATCTAGGCTTCTAAGCTCATTTCTATAAGTTCATAAATATTCTTTCATACAATTCTGACTCCGAAGAACCTATTTTATTTTATGTATATAAATTGCAAATTTATATTAAGCAAATATATATTGTTTTGTTAGGTTAGAACTCGGTCGGTAATCCAGCATCCCCTTAACGATATATATTGTGGTACATGTAAAATATTTGATTTTTATTCACGCAGATTAATTCATATACGATCTCACGAATGGATCATTTGTTTGTACGGTTTGCCGATTTTTCTGATGAAAAGCCGTGATTATTCGTAAGAATCATAGCGTTATATCGATGCATCTTTCTTTCTCCGACATTGTATTTTATTCTATAATATAATATAAATATGACAGAATGGAGAAAGAATTTATTTGGCCAGTAAAAAAATGAATTAATCGACTCTTTGTAAACACTACCTCCACATGTAGATCAGCAATTTACTACTGTCTGTACTTAAAATAATATATACACTCTAGGATTACGTATATATATAATATATATATATATATATATATACATATATATTTTCTTACCGAGAAACGTTAATAAAGTTGGTACTTTTGTCGTTTATTGAACGTTTAGATATTTACAGCTTACGC
The DNA here is from genome assembly GCF_047496725.1 of Anoplolepis gracilipes. Taxonomy (NCBI): domain Eukaryota; kingdom Metazoa; phylum Arthropoda; class Insecta; order Hymenoptera; family Formicidae; genus Anoplolepis; species Anoplolepis gracilipes. Next base: position 431,985 of record NC_132980.1, on the reverse strand, counting down.
GAATAATATAATAGAAGAGATCCACGCGAATGTATGAGATAATAACACAAAGGCCTTTTTATTTTTCAATGCTTTTTTTGTAGATTTGTTTAGATGCTTCTTACACGTTTATTCGGTAAATATTAGTCGCCGAGTGAGCGGTTTGACTTGTAGAGCGGATTAATCGAATTATTTTCGCATTTGCACTACGTTTACACAAGCATAATTTGTCTGAATCGGCTACTTGTTACAGCTCATTATTTGTCATAAAGAGTCACTTTTGCCCGCGTTTTAACCCAAGCATCCGTAATTATCTGCTCGTTATACATTTTAAGATTTCACGACGATCGATTTCTCCGCGGACACGTTTCGCGCTCTCCTTCGGAAGGGAAAAAAAGGGGAGCAGAATTACTCTAAATCCTTATAGTTGTAAATCGATAAGCGCGAATCGCCGGATTTTACGATAGAGCAATTATTTTCGTAAAAGTTTTTATACAAAAGAGACGAGAGATGAATCATAGGTGTAACACGTATGTACGAACTATTACACGGTGGTCCCGAGACGCTGGTCAAATTCATATCCAGCTTAGTAGCGTGACGTCGCCATTAAGTCGGGCAGCGGCACGATTAAAATCCGTAACGACGATAATAAAAGAATGAGAGACACACGTACGAGAGATGCGACGTAAAACGGCAACCAGTAGCGATAGCTGATTGAAAAGAACTCGATAGGGAGAAGCGTAAGAACAATCTTGGGACGGATATGTACAATATAATATTTTGCCGTAAACGGAAATAATCTCTTTAAATTTACACTAACGCATTTTTTGATTGCATCGGCAACTAAACTCATCAAAATTATGTCGACTGGCAATAATCTCGGGTTGCGATTGTATACGTGTGTATAAAACGGCGAAAATATGCAGATGTAAGAGCAATGAATATAATAAATGAATAGTATATATATATATATATATATACAGGGTGTCCCATTTTAATTTCTCCAGTCGAATATCTCGAAAACCAAGCCTGGGAGAAAAAAATGTTTCAGGCAAAAGTTGTATGGTTTCGAGGGAGCCATAAGATGGTACCAATGATCTGACCTTGAAGAGTCATTTGAAGGTCACCTCAATTGTTTTAAATGGCACCCCCTATTTTTTGTTACATATTCTTGTAGCTGACTTCGAGAGCTTTCCAAAACACTATGATAAAATGTTTTTTTATTAAACATATTTCGAGTTATAAGGCTTCAAAGTTGCAATATTTTGACATAAATACAAGTTATCTCTTGTAAAATATTCATTTATAAAATATTCGATTATCTTACCCTAATACTTTTATGCACAGAATAATGAGACGAATCAGTTGGTGTAAGAAAACACATAGTTATCTTTAAAAAGAAATCTGAATTTGCAACTAGCAGTTACACATTTTTACTTTAACATAATTATGTGTTTTAATTACGCCAATTGATTTGTCTCGTTATTCTGTGCATAAAAGTATTAGGATAAGATAATCGAAAAATGAATATTTTACGAGATATCTTGTATTTTATGTCAAAATATTGCAACTTTGAAGCCTTATAACTCGAAAAGTGTTTAATGAAAAAACATTTTATCATAGTGTTTCGGAAAGCTCTCGAGATAAGCTACAAGAATATGCAAAAATATATAGGGTGTTCCATTTAAGAAATTCAAAATGACCTTCACGTGACCTTCATGTGACTCTTCAAGGTCAAACTAATGGCCCCATCTTATGTCTCCCTAGAAACCATACAACATTTGTCTGAAACATTTTTTCGAATTTTCCATATTTTTCGAGATATTTCACTGGAGGAATTAAAATGGGACACCCTGTATATGTAGGCATGTAAGCATGTATGAATCTATATTCGCTCCGTCAGCATATATATATTACGTGTGTATCCACCGTTGTTATTAAATATATACTTACGCAGACACATACCACGTTTATCGTTCCATCTCAAAAATATCTCCTTTACATACTGTAGATTGTTAATTGTTATTATCGGTCGTCAATCGTGAAATATTTTTAGTATACGCACACGCTTTAATGGATTTTCATCATTACTTGTGAATGATGATTTTAGACGTTTACGTTATGAAATAATTAATTAAGACACAGGTCATGAATCCCGAGAGAGAATTTTTGCATTCGATTTCTCAAACTGTCTTAAATATATCATGGCAATTATCGGATATAACAGACATGTTATAATTGACGCGATAAAAATTACATTTGTAAATTAGATACACACGCAAGGAAATGTTGTAATATATTTAAGGAAAACATTTATAATGAGGCTATTCACATATAAAGCCGATTCGAGATGCTGATATATTTAAATATTTGGATATGTGTGTGCGCGTGTGTTTGCGTGTGTGTGTGTTATCAATTAAATTTTGAGAGATTCAAATAATTCTATCAGAGATGAAACGAATGGTCGAATAATTCAAGTATTTCGAAACACACATATTTTTAGATGATTAAATTATCATTCTGTATATTTCGATATTTACTAGATATTTGTGATATTTCTGACCAATCTAACTGTACATATTTGAATAAACAAATAATACAATACAGAGAGGATATAACTGATACTTGATATATATATATATATATATATATATATATATTCAGTTGCTTAAAAAATATTCAACGTATTTGATGAAAAATCTTACGGATTAAAGTTTATTCGATTTTTATCGGAATAACACACAGGATTAGTGGAACATTTATACTCCTAATTCATTAGTTAAGTCCTGTTTCACCGAGACTTGCAAGGATGCAATCAAAAAGTTTCCGGACTGACACTATAAAAAGTAATTGACTAATCCTATTCACGATTATCTCCTTCAAAGTAATCTCGTTACGTATTAACTCTTAATGGCGGAAGAGAAGAAGATCCATACAATCTCGTTGATGAAGATTTCTCACACATACAGACTCTTTATATCTTTTTCAAAAGTGGTCGTTGGATAATGTAATGCTAATTACTTGTATTGGTTATCCAGGAATAGAAAAAAAAAATTTTTTAATTATTGTTTTGAATTCGAATGATGTGAAAAATTTATTAAGCGGAGATAATCGTGTTCAATTGGGCAATTATTTAATCGCAACACGTTTGGTACAGTTGGCATCAAAGTAGTCGAGACACTTTTTTCAATAATTTTCGCAATGCGTCCGATAACGAATAAGAGATTTTATCTCGATTCTTTCGATGCCGACTATACATTGTTCCGTATATATGTGTTCGGAAATTCACCATCTCGCTGTAATTGCGACGAAAAAAAATTGTTACAACTGTAATGATACTTCACCTTTAATGAACTTTTGAATAATGCGTTTCATACGGAGACTAATTATATGTCGCGAACATCCGTTTGCGATTCCATCACACTGTTATTACAACTTTTTGTCACAGCGACTTGTTACGTGTTGCACATTTTTACGATCGGTTCTCACCTGACGGTGAGACAATTTCATCAAAGTGTTACGATATAATTACAGCGATGTAAGCACCGGTGAAAATATAGAGCCGTGTTCAGACTAGCGTCTCAAAATGTAGTAAACTTGATGACTAATATTTTATTAACTCCAACTTTTTCTTTGTCATCGAGAAAAATTTTATGGCAAAGGTTTGCGTGATAATCTGTACTAATTGATAATTTAGAAAAGAAAAGATGGGTAAAAGCTCCAATAAAGTGATCCGTCAAGCTAAGCTTTCGTCAACCTTTACCAAAAGATGTGTGACATGTATAGTAGGTATAATAGGGTCATTCACAAAAAAATAAAATATTGTAAATATATTCTTTTTATTAAGTTTAAGTAATATAAATGCCGAATATACTATAAAAAATAATATTTAATACGTATATATTATTCAGTATTTAATTAAAAGTCATTCAAAATTTGAAAAATATATCACGTGTCTTTAAACGTGATATGACGTCACGATATATGAGACAAGTTCAGGTAACTGTATGGAAATATTTGTTTTATTAAATTATTTTTATGAATTTGCATAATGAAACGACATCAAGGATTTGTGCAAGCAAAACTCGATAGTTTACCGGAAATAACAGTGATATTGCTGCATTTGAAGCAAATTTTACTCGCATATAATTTTCTAAATCTTCTTGCAATTGAAATAGTTAATATTAAATGTTATTTAACTTTGTATAAACTATAAGTATAAATGCAGAAACAATGTAAATTTTGCCATTTTAAACCTTCATAAATAATATTTTACACATATATAAAGGTTATGATATATTCATAAATATATTATTCGTATAAAAATAAAACTACAAAATTTAAATTAATATTTCGGAAATATATTATACATATAATTATTATAACATTTACGTCAAAATGATCTTCGCAGCAATAAAAAGGTGCAATTAATGATGTTTCATTCGGATCACGTCAAACTTGTTTTATCCAAATTTTTCATGTTTCTCCTTTTGGAACACTCACAAATATTTTAGAAAGAGTTTTTATTGTTGTACTTAAACATCTTGGCACGAAACAGTATTTATATGTACCTTTTCGTTTTATAATTGCGAATTCTTCCATTATTCATTTCTTATGATGTAAGCTGTATTATATATCGTGACGTCATGAGCTAATGGCGCGCTTTCTGGCTCTTTTCAAACGCTTCTTATTTTTAAATTATTTTTATGTTGTTATAATGATTCTACCGCATATATTAATATTTTTTATAATGTTTTTAGAATCTCTAGTTTTATTTGGAATAATAAAAAAAAATTGAAAATGACCCTATTCTGCAAATTGCATCAAAGAATATTTTTATCATAAATCTTTTATATAATATCAATTTGCCGATATGTCGATGAATTGTTTGCAAAGATATGTCGAGAAGATACCGTGTGAAATTAATTCCGAGAGAAGCGAGAATCTACATAGAGAATCTGCGAAACCGATGCTTATAGAAAGGTTAATCCGTCTCGTATAAGTTTTATTTTTTTCGATGGCGCATGAGATACGCGAGGGAAGACGGCGAAAACGTGAGCTAGCGTTTCTCTCGATAGACTTATAAGCAATCTGTTGTACGCAATTCTTTATTAATTGCACGCCAGACACTCCCTGTTACATCGTTGTTAGATATATGCGCGAAAGAGAAGCAGAGATTGTTAATAATCACTGCTTTTCAAGCAGGATGCGAATTAAATTAAACGTTTAATTGATAAAACATATTTACGGTTATATTATTAGCGATGGCTACGCAAAATAGTCGACTATGTTTAATGATGAAACAGCCGGAGTCCGATGACGCGAGAGAGATTTTCACGTCGAGATACCGAAGGTGCACGTTTGTTCGCAGTCGTGAGATGATGCCTTTGTACATTTCGATACTTTGTTTGCTCTTGTATAAATAATACTATTACATACAGCTTTGTGCGAAAATCGAGTGTATGTGTGTGTGTGTGTATGTGTATATGAATGTTACTCTTCGCGAGCGCTCACTGTGTCATAAAGTCATAAATTATCAGCATGGTGAGAAGGTTAGTGTTTTCTTTTGTCATTAAATTTTTTTAAGATTTAGAGAAATATTAGAAAAGGAGGCAGCTTTCTTTTATTAACAACATATTTATAGGAATTTTTCATTCAAGTCTTGAAAAAAAAAAAACTTTTTTTCCTTCGCACACGCTATTTTTTTTTTAAATCACTTTTAAATTAATTTTACTTAAAATAGAACTTGACATTTACGATATTTCCACTAATTCTGCACTAATCTAATAATAATACACTACGCAAAAAAATTAAAGAGCCACTATCTTCCATACCCAAAAAGGCTAATTTTCAAGTATAGGTGCAACTTTCTTAAAAATAATAATCGGAATAAAATGGATAAAAAAGCGTTTTGAAGCTTCAAGTTTCTAGTTTTAAAATTTTTAAATGAATTTCAATTCTTCTCCTATTTGTTACAAAATTACATTGTGATAAACCGACGTCCGTCGATTGAACAAATTTTCAAAAGTTTGTCCAAAAATGCCGAAATAAAAAAAATCCTAGCACAATTTCATTAATTGTATGTTAAAGAGCAGAATTTTAGCTTTAATTTCTTTTTTTAACAGCTCAAAATCGAGCTACTAACTTTGAACGCTTATAAGTAGGGAAAAAATGATTGTACAATAATCACTAATTTAAGTTTTTGATATGTACAGAAAAAAACCTTTAAAAATAAAAAAACATAAAAGTGCAATTTTTACTTGATTTTCGAATAACAATTATGCTGTAAAAAATGAATAACGATGGAAGAAACGATAGGAGCATTTTAGAATGCTAACTTTTCTCTTTAAATTGCTTTTTTAATAATTATTGTACGATCATTTTTTCACTAGTTATAAGCATTCAGAGTCAACATCTCGATTTTGTTTTAATGATGAATATCTCGGTGAAAAAAAATTATAGAACATTTGTTAAAAAAAGTAATTAAAGCTAAAACTCTGCTGCTTAACCCTTTGAGTCACAGCGGGTCACTTAGAGACCCAGCTTTTTTTTCGTAGTTTTTTATTGTTTTAACTACTTTTTTATCAACAAATACCGGATTTCTTGTTTCTACAGAGTCTCTAGAACATCAATAAGTGGAAAAAAAAGAATGAACAGTCATTAATTGTTAATTGCAAAAATACCATATATAAACAAACAGTCAAAATCAGTACTTTTTTACGAAAAAATGCATATTCTACTAATCTATTATGACAATAAATGCGGCAATTTTTTTATAATCTTAGTACACTCTAAAGTATTTTTCAGAATTTTTTTTAGAATTTTCCACCGTGTTGTTTTTGTTAAATCCTCCTTTTTTTTGATAAAAAATATATAAAAAACAACATTTTCTGTTCTAAATTGAAAGTAACAGTTGTATTCTTTTTTAAATTTTTTCTCTGAAGGTTTTTTTTAGAACGTAGAATCTGTATCTAAAGGAAAAAAAATTTAATTTCCAAAATTTAATATAGGGATTCAATATGGCGGAAGTAAAATCTCGTCTGCCATATTGGATCCGCCATTTTAAATTTTGAAAATCTGACAACGGATTCGTAATCAGCGATCCCAAAAACCCTTATATACCAATTTTATAAAATACTGACGATTAGAAAAATTCGTGACTCAAAAGGTTAACACCCGATTAATAAAATCGTGCTAGGATTCTTTTTTAATTCGGTATTCTCGAACAAAAATTTGAAAAATTTGCTCAATCGACGACCGTCGCTTTCTTACAATGTAATTTTGTAACGAATAGAAAGAATTAAAATTCATTTAAAGATTCTAAAATTAGAAACTTGAAACTTTGAAACGCGTTTTTTTTTATCTTATTCCGATTATTTTGAAGGAAGTTGCAACTATTTGAAAATTGGCTTTTTTTTATATGGAAAAAAGCAACCCTTTAATTTTTTTGCGTAATGTAATATATATCGTAAAGAGTGTAATATTACCTACTTTTGAAAATTTGCACAATGTGTGATTTGTTCACCGGTTAGATTGATATTTCTGTTGCACGCGTAGTCGATTTAAAGTCGAATACGAGCGATTCGATTTACAGTTTCGCTTTGTAACCTGAGAGTCACTTGTAATATTAAATCCTCTTAGCAAGTATATATTATACATATATAGTACACTGAAAAATATATCATTCCTTCTTCTCTTTTCATTATTTTGCTTTGACGGTTACGTGTTATATGGATAGGCAGCGATGTCTGTATAACAATGAAATAATAGAAACATACTAGATAAGGAGACAGGATTGCGAGAGCGAAGTGTCGATAAGTGTTTTTAGCGTTGTATCAGAGCGTGTGCATGTATGTCGTATGTGTATAATGTACCAATCAAGATGTTACCAGTGTCGATGCCTCTTTACTTATTGACAAAAATAATATGACGAAATACTTGCCGTATTTTTTTTAAGTCGAATATACGTAAATACTACGAAAGGTAGTCTTTGTTTGTTGTACATGTTTTGCGAATAAATGTATATACATACATACATATATATCTATATATATCTATATATATATATATAGATGGTTTGTAAACGGCCGGCGAGATTTGGCGTTATCACGCCCATCAGCCGAGGCGCACGTTCTCTGTCCACTGTTCGACGTAGCAATAAATTCTAATTATCCTTTTGTCCAACATTTTTATAGCGAACGCCGTGGTAATGTCGAATCGCGTCTCGTGTAGCTGAAATGTATCGAGTTGCGAGTATAAGTATACGTATTTTCTCAAAAAAAAAAAAAAAAAAAAAAAAGGAACATTAAAATATATATATACATAATAAAATATTTATCTCTATTGTATACTTCTTCATATAATAATCATCTTGATATCCTCCGCGTCCATAGTTATCGATTAAAACATTTTTTCTCATTTACATGCGCGTAGAAAATTCAACTGCACGAAATCATTAGCAAATATTGCCGCTGCTGGTAAAAAGCCGGAACGTATTCGCGAGAAATGTTGGTCGCTAAACGAACGCTCGCAAAAGGACAGTCAAACTTTAATGGAATTGAACGAAATAAAAATCCACGCGAACAAGCAGCACGAATATAATGGCGAAATGGAACAAACACAGGCGGAGCGGAAAAGAAACTCTAATTCGACGCGAAAAGGAGTAATAAGGACAAAATTAAAGAAGAAACTAAATACGAAACAACCGCGTGACTTGCGTTAGTGTATCACGTTACTCATCCAACGATAAAAGAAACTCGCTAACTCGTCTTATCGATCTCGTTAACATCGCTAAGATCGATACTCACTTCTGACTAGTGGTGGGCGATTTTTTAATCGATCTTGAATCGAAGTAACTGAAATCGATTTACTAAAAAAATCGGACCAAAAAAATCGATTTCCTAAAAATAATGTGTATATATATAATTGAATTAAAAAAATTAATTTTTGTTCTATTTATAGAAACGTAAAAAATACGTTTCTTAAACCATGATTTTAAAAATGTTTCTGTTGAAATGTTTCTTCTTGATGCTTGACGGTTAAAAAATATTGGATACGTTTAGAAAACGTTTATAACACGAACATGTGCTACCTGGAGTATTTTGCTACAGATTGTTTGCTACAAAAATTTAATTAGCTCAAGAAGAAATCAAACAATAGAACATACATTATTCTAAAGTTTATGTACTAATATTATAGAAAAAGTTAAAAGGAATACAATACATTTAAACTTTTGTAAAACATCTCCGTCTCGCTTCAAAGTCTCCAGGAACTAGTGATGGGCGATTTTTTAGAAAGAATCGATCTTGAATCGAAGTAACTGAAATCGATTTACTAAAAAAATCGGACCAAAAGAATCGATTTTCTAAAAATCGATCTAAAAAATCAAAACTACATAACAAAAACTAAAAAGTCATAATTTTGTAAGATGGATTATATTTGCACAACTATAGTAAATTATGTTTTACTTTAAAATAATTTGATTTATAAAATTATTTGACATTAGTTTCGGAGACACTCAAAAATATTTAAAACAAAGAATAAAAATATTTTAAAACATTTTTTTTTATATATTTATTCAATTTTCCACTCGTGCGGAGATAAGGAATTTAAAAATAATATACATTGTAAATGTTGAGGAGATAATTTGTTTCTTTTCTCAGTAATAATATTCCCAGTCTTAGAGAAGAAACGTTCAGCTGGAACGGACGTAGCCACGATTGATAAATATTTCCTTGCAATAAGATAAAGAGATGGATACAGTGTCTTACTGTGAAACCAATAACCAATTGGATCCTTATGTAACCCAATAATTGGCTGATTAAGATAATGTTTTAAATCAGTTGGCATATCATCAGTAGTATCGGTATCGACTAACGAATATCAAATATCAACAGATCGAAATTCGATTTTCTACAAAAAGAATCGATTTGTATAAAAATCGAACAGAAAAGAATCGATTTAAAAAAAGATCGATTTTCTGAAATCGAATCGAGATCGCCCATCACTACTTCTGACGCACATTTCCATGCTCCGACCGTATACCACAAGGTGGGCCACCTGTCGAAAATTCCAAGCTTAATTCGACTAACCGCAACAGAATGTACGCTGAATGTACCGGATGAGAAACGCAATTTCCACACAACGTGCAAAGAACGTTTGCGATGATGAAATGTTAGACTGAAATAGAGGCAACCGAACAGGAAATTTAACAAGATTCGCACATAAAGCATATGAAAAATTTTCGTCAAATAAAAAGAATTATATAAAATGTCTAGTTGTAAAAGGAATAAATTATAATTGCATATCAGGCGAGAAAACTAAAGCTCGCAAACAGGCTAAGGATATCTGTTAACTCGCTACAAAATTCTCGTTTTATACAGCCAAAATTTCTCGTTAAGCGGAATCCATTGAAAGAGTTTAACTGAGACCAATGCCTGCATTTTCAAAAAAATTGTACAATTGCATCAGGTGAAAAATTATGGAAATTGATAATCACATAGAGAGAGAGAGAGAGAGAGAGAGCGATGTCTTTGAATAAAAGATTTCAACAATTATTATTACAAAATTAAACAGCCAAATTCTAGTAATTCTGTAATACACATTATTTATAAAAGGTAAGAATAAAAATGTGTGTTGCCATTTAAAAGTTATTGTTAAAAGAAATCTGCATATTGAAAATCAATTTTTAATGTATCAATAACGAGAATCAATACAATTCAATATAAAACAAATGATAGCATTTGTCCTTTAGCAAAAGCTTCCTCTTTGAGACAATGCATCGAACTGTATACATATCACATTAATAAACGCGCATTAATAAATATAATGAAGAAATTAAATTGAATTTAAATTAATGAAATTAAATCTATCGTGAAATACAATTAACAGACAGATAATTACAGTATTCTTTTTAAACATTTCAAACATTATTATTATAATTATTATTTAAATTATTTAAAAAATATTTTACCGTGTAACAAAAATAACAATCAATAACAAAAATTTTATAATTTACGTTATCCGAGATGAATGCGAGAACAGTTGATAAACTACATCTGTCAGGAAGAATTAAATAAATATTTCTTCATTGCAAAATTATTTTGCAAATATATATATATTATTTTTATATACACACTGTGCACACGTACTGTATCACAAACAGTGTTTAATTAAAATGTTATAATTCTCTCTTTTTTTCTTAATTCTATAATTTGTTGTCTTTTAAAAATTAAAAATATATCTAAATGTACGATAAAAATGCTAATGGTTAATGAGCGGAAATCAGGTCATACAATACATCGCTGCTGAATTGCAGAATAAACGCTTATATTATATTTTACACTCGTTCGAACCGAATTAAATGTGATAATATATGTAGATTATAGATGTCCGGTCGTCTAAGCAATTAGTCCGAAATTACTTGCCAGAGAGAAAGAGAAAACGGAGAGAGCAGCTCATAAAACGGATTACAACGTAAAGCAAATAATCATACTTACAGACTAATAAACTACTCTTGACTCTTTATTAAAGTGAAATTTAAAATTTATGTTTAACAACACGTAAATGGAATGAAGTTCTATTTCCTACCTTGAGTTCCTGGTAATGGGCAATCTCGATTCGATTTTCAGAAAATCGATCTTTCTCTTAAAAAAAATCGATTTTTTAAATCGATTCTTTTCTGTTCGATTCTTATACGAATCGATTCTTTTTGTAGAAAATCGAATTTCGATCTGTTAATATTTGATATTCGTTAATCGATACCGATACTACTGATGATATGCCAACTGATTTAAAACATTATCTTAATCAGCCAATTATTGGGTTACATAAGGATCCAATTGGTTATTGGTTTCACAGTAAGACACTGCATCCATCTCTTCATCTTATTGCAAGGAAATATTTATCAATCGTGGCTACGTCCGTTCCAGCTGAACGTTTCTTCTCAAAGACTGGGAATATTATTACTGAGAAAAGAAACAAATTATCTCCTCAACATTTACAATGTATATTATTTTTAAATTCCTTATCTCCGCACGAGTGGAAAATTGAATAAATATATAAAAAAAAATGTTTTAAAATATTTTTATTCTTTGTTTTAAATATTTTTGAGTGTCTCCAAAATTAATGTCAAATAATCTTATAAATCAAATTATATTAAAGTAAAACATAATTTACTATAGTTGTGCAAATATAATCCATCCTACAAAATTATGACTTTTTAGTTTTTGTTATGTAGTTTTGATTTTTTAGATCGATTTTTGGGAAATCGATTCTTTTGGCCCGATTTTTTTAGTAAATCGATTTCAGTTACTTCGATTTAAGATCGATTCTTTCTAAAAAATCGCTCATCACTAGGAGACTTCCTGGAGACTTTGAAGCGAGACGGAGATGTTTTACAAAAGTTTAAATGTATTGTACTCCTTTTAACTTTTTCTATAATATTAGTACTTAAACTCTAGAATAATGTATGTTCTATTGTTTGATTTCTTCTTGAGCTAATTAAATTTCTGTAGCAAACAATCTGTAGCAAAATACTCCAGGTAGCACATGTTCGTGTTATAAACGTTTTCTAAACGTATCCAATATTTTTTAACCGTCAAGCATCAATAAGAAACGTTTCAACAGAAACATTTTTAAGATCGTGGTTTAAGAAACGTATTTTTTACGTTTCTATAAATAGAACAAAAATTAATTTTTTAATTCAAAATTTTATATATATATATATACACAATATTAAGATGTCTTCTAAAAGTCATAATTAATTTTAGTCGACGAAAAGATGTCTTTTTGATTATCTTTTCGACAAGACAAAAGATCTGTTTTATTATATTCATATATGCATTATTTCATTGAATTTGTGGATAAACAAATTTTTCACAAATAGAGGAAAAAAAACCGTATTTTGACAGTTTCTTAAATTTTTTTTTGTTAGAAAATGACGTTTCCCTTAACATTTTTTAAGTAGACATTTTAACCAATCAGAAACGTTTTTAAAAGCCGGTTTCTAAAACGTTTCGCAAAAACATTTGTGACACGTTTTTGAAACGTATTTGTGCTACTTGGGTACGTGTTTGTTGACTTAAAAGAATTTAAATTACGCAAGTACTGTTCCGTTGCACGAAATGTTAATAATATATGATACGTGTCAGAACTGAATAACATACGGAGACGGAATGTAACTTAGCGACGACGATCTTTGACTGACATTTTTTCGCAACCTTTACCAACGCAGCGTAGCATTTCTTTATTCCTTTCTTTCTTTCGTAATCTCCACTCTTCTATGCAAATCTTTTTTTAGAATCTTGTGAATATAACAGCTGTAGAAAAAAAGATTAAAGAATGCACGTCTTTATATCGATGCGTTTTTTTATTATTCAGATATATAATTCAAACATACACATATCTTTACATTATTACATTACATATTCTTTTCCGCGAGGAGGGCGAAGGGCGTGTGGTCTGTAATAACGCAATCCTCCTAATGATACTTTCTCCTATATAGCGTGATAGGCGAACAAGATTATAGAGGAGGAGAAATAACTAGATCAAAGATCGTGCAATTGCCGTGGCACTTATACCGTTATTACGTATCTCTATATCTATTATTGCAACGTGTGATACCACGAATCTCGTTAATACAGGATAAACGTGAAAGTGACGGTTGGTAAACGATAACGATGAGAAAGCCGGATAAATATCTGTCGATACGAATGACGAGAATTTTAATGAAAACTATCGGCTTCTGGCCTGCCGAGTCAAAAAAGGAAAGATTACTTTTGAACGGAATTTTGGTCTATACATTATTCGCGGTTGCTTTAGCTTTATGGATAGAATCAACCGAATTGTACTTGGGTACAGGCGACTTTTTAGTGAGTACCAAAACTCTTGTTAAATCCAAATGTAAATTCTTTTATCGCGACGGATAAAATCGAAAAAAATCAGGAAATCGAGATAAAGTAATCGTATTTTTTAATAACAAGTTTAATATACACTACACAAGAAATTAAAGGGCCATTTTCTTCCATATAAAGGCTAATTTTCAATTAGTTGCAACTTGCTTAAAAATAATCGGAATAAGATCGATAAAAAAGTGTTTTAAAGCTTCAAGTTTTAGAATCTTTAAATGAATTGCAACTTTTTTCTATTTGTATTTAATAAGAAAATTACATTGTAAGAAAGCGAAATTTGTTCGAGAATACCGTTAAAAAAATATTTTAAAGAAAAATTAACACTTTAAATTACTTCTAATACTTTTTTTTTTAATTATTATTTATTTTTCAAGCGTAATTGTTAAAAATCAAGTAAAAATTGCACCTTTATGTTTTTTTACTTAAATTAATGAAAGTTAACGAAAAAACGCTAAAATTTTCGTAAACTCTACAACATTTACAAAAAAAAAACATTCCAGTTACTCGTACAAAAGGCCGAAATTTTTTTTATACATTTCAAAAACTTAAATTTATTGTACGATCATTTTTTCACTAGTTATAAGCGTTCAAAGTCAATAGTTCAATTTTGCTTTCATAATGAATATCTCGGCGAAAAAAAATCAGAGAACATTTGTTAAAAAAAGAAATTAAAGCTAAAACTCTGCTCTTTAATAAAATTAATTCAATTAATAAAATCGTGCTAAGATTTTTTTAAATTTAATATTCTTCATTACAATGTAATTTTATAACAAATAGAAAGAATTAAAATTCATTTAAAAATTCTAAAACTAGAAACTTGAAGCTTTGAAACGCTTTTTATTAATTTTGCTCCAATTATTTTTAAGAAAGTTGTAACTACTTGAAAATTGGCCTTTTTTAGATGGAAGAAAGCGGCCCTTTAATTTTTTTCCGTAGTATATTTAGTTAATTTTTAAATTTTATATACAAATTATTTTTATGCTCATTTTTATATTTTATCTTTTTTTTTTTTTTTTTTTTTTGTATTAGAAACTAGATATTAATAACAAAAATAAAAAACTATATCTATATATTAGGCTATCGCATACACTGCTTGCACTGCTACGCCAGTGGTTATAATTTTATTAAAAGTATGCTTTTTTCTTCGTCATCGGAAAGAAATGCTGAAAATGCTGAAATACACCGAAGACAACTTTTGGTACGTTCAGTACGATGCGTTTGGCACCAGGCTTATGGAAAAGATCGATAAAAGGGGACTAATATTATTGTTCACGTTTACGTTCTTCGTTCAAGGAGCCGTTTTCACGTATTTGCTGGCACCTATAATCGGTATTTTACATTTGCATCATCCGTTTGTAGAGAACAAAATAGTGCAGATCTCTCGTGTTCTCAATTATTCTTTTTTTTTTTTTTTGTAGCATTCATTACGCGAACGGATATCTTATTTATCTCCCATGTTACATTTTTTTTTATAGAAAATAGGGGGAAAAACGAAAGCGAGAGAATACTCATTTTTAATATCTGGGTCGGAATTCCGACAAACGTCTCGCCTAACTATGAAATACTTTTTTTTTTTGAGGTAACCCAGCGTATTTATGCACCTGCTTATTATATAGAGATATTAGAGTCTGAATTAATTTTCCAGCAAACATCTTATAATATTATTTATCACTCTAGATTCGAGCGTGCGTAATTTTTTAATTATATTTTGAAGAGAATTAACGGAAACCATAACGTTGCACATCCGACGTGTTAGCTATGTCACCTACTTGTATAATTTCAATTGTTCTTTGTTAAATATAGCGCAATCTCTTTTTCCCTAAATCTACATATGATTTTACAGACTGTAGCGCTAATTCACTCGGGCCTATGCTTCTGTTGCTTCGATAATCTCTTAGGTCTGCTAAACATGCACACCGCTGCTCAATTTAAAATGCTTCAGCATCGTTTGGAAACCATTATCCAGAAAGTCGAACGAGAAGGAACCGTAGAATTGGTCAGTCAGAAAAGAAAAAACCAAGTATACGAAGAAATTATAGATTGCGTCATGGTACATCACAAGTTAATCTGGTACAGTGAACAAATGGAACGTCTCTTCATGTATACTACCCTCTGTCAGCTCATGGTATCCGCCGTCTTGCTTTGCGTCTCGGGTTTGCAAATATTTTTGGTAAGTATATAAAATATGTGTGCTTATTGTGCGAGAGAGAGAGAGAGAGAGAGAGAGAGAGAGAGAGAGAGAGAGAGAGAGTGTTTGTGTAGAAAAAGAAGGAGCTGAGAAGAGAAAAAAAAATAGATAAAATATCAATCTTTATCTGTGTGCGATTCTGGCACAGTGAGTTGTGCGTCTGCTTTCTGTGCCTAAGATCTCGGGTTCAAATCCGACCAGAAATTTCAAATTTTTCTTCCATTTTATTTGATCGCCACCTCTCGGATGGAAATGGCAACCCACCGAAAAGTATCTTGCCACAAAAATTTCCTCTATCTAGGCCGTTTGGAACCGGCATTAAAACAGTAGATTCCATTGACTGTAGATAGACGTACTCTGCGGTTGATGTTAGAGGAATAAGCCAGATGGTTGTATAGGAAGGGGGTGGGTATAGGAGGGTTGTAAGAGGTTGATTTACACGGCAAACCCTTAGGGGAGTCCGGGAGAAACCAAATACAATACAATACAAATACAATATAAATCTCTATGTTACGTGGCTCGTTGATCTTTTTTGACGTATTTCTGTTGAAAAAGGGCCGAGGTACGGTCGTCAGACGAATGATATTTATCGCCCATGCAATCGCATGTTTCTTCCAACTGTTCCTGGTTACGTCGACGTCCAACGATTTGATAACCGAGAGTCGCGCGATAGGAGACGCGGCGTACAATGTCAATTGGCAAGTTTTATCCCACAAGGATAACAAAGGCGTCAGAAATGCTGTTCTGATGATCATGATGCGAGCAACGCATCCTTGCTCCATATCCGCCGGTGGGTTCTTCCCGGTATCCCTCGAAACGTTTACGACGGTAAGTCTGATATAAAAATTGTGCGATTATACAGATAAATATATGTAGCTGTAAATCACGCGTAAACATGCGATATCTAATCTAAGTTTTCTTTCAGGTGTTGAGCAGCGCAGTATCCTATTTTACTTTGCTTCGCAAATTTCTCGCGGAAGGGATAAAGAATTGAGAATATAGGAAATTTAAAACTATTTAGGCAATAAATTTTGAAGAAATGTTTAGAAATATTATATTTACAGTCACAGTATAAAAATATTTAAGTTTTGACCAGAAATACCTTATACTGTAGACTCGTGCATTATTTTAGATTTTATGTACAATAACATATGTTTATATAATATATAAAATGTACATATGTATTATATGTATATTATACAGTTGACCAAAAGGATTGTTTGAGTTTTCTGAAAAACGAAACATGGTATTTTTTCCAAAAGAAATATTGTAAATATTTTACAACTTTTGGTTTACAAAATAATCTTTATTTCTATTTTCCTAAATAGTGTTTAGACAAATGTTTGCCTAAGAAAATAGCGTTTGAATACAAATAAACAAATGGGAGCCATTTGACCAGCCAGATAGCATTTGCCTAATCGAAAGCTATTTTCCTAAAGTAATCATTTGCCCACGATATATATAAAAAAGCTTTCTTACGATCTAATCGATTAATCACGTAAATTTTATTTACAAATGTAACTGGTTTATCACTCTGTTTTGCATTGTAAGTGAACATCCAATTTGCGATGAGATTCGATGGCTCGATTGACGGCAAAGAGAAAAAGCTTAATGTCCACAGTGGGGAGATCAAAACTAATATATGCATCATCGATTGATCGCTTTAGCAAGACGCACTATGGTAGCTTGTCACCAGCACGTGGTAAGCTCGCGTCAATTTTCCTGCCTGTTAGCATAATGGGCTTCCATTTACGGCGAGATAGCTCCGTCATTCGAATGTACTTAGGATCGTAAGGCAAGGCGTCAAAAAAATTACGATTTGGCACATGAGGTAAGAAGTACCGATCAGTCAGTATTATAGGTTTTTATAAAAAAATTGGGCGATCTTTAATATACATTGAAGTACTGAAGGAACGGCTATACACTTGCACGCCGCATTCGGTTATGCTATTTGGATAATTAACTTCACCATTCTCATTTAAAATTATATTACGTAAAAGTAAAGTCAATGTTAACAAAGGTATACGACTCTTCTTTGACAAACGGAAATAAGAATTGTATTTTTTAATTTATTTTGATGTTGCAAAACGTGCAATTTATTTTATTCTGTATTTTACCATTTATTTCGGGATAGAAGGAATCTAGGGACAAGGTACGTTTATTTACAATTAGTTCTCTTAGCAGTTTTATCACTCAAAAAGTGTCATGCTCAACGTGTGTGGAATTGTGACTTTTGTGTTCTAACGTGATGCAATAATGAATTTATTTTATTTTATTGATAGAAATTTTTAAGGATGATTAGTACTTATTTTAAAAAATATAGGAATTTAATAAAATTTGCACAGATTGTTCTGATACATGTTCAGAGACTTATAAAAAAAACCTAGAGTTGATTCACTGAAGCAATCAAAAGTTATAAGGATTTTAATTTGCAATGAATTTCCCCTTCGATATTATTATAAATATAATTATTTTGTGCATCTAATTATAAGTAAAAGTATTAATATAATTATAAATATAATTATTTACATAAATAAGTATAAATATAATTATTTCTGTCCTTTTTAGCCCTTAAAATCATACGATTACAGATTTTCTATCTTATAAAAAACCTGTGATCGTGTTGATTTAAGAGCTAAAATAGATAGAAATAATAATAGGAATTTATTCAAAATTTGCAAAAGTATAGTTTAAATATAGAGGAAATATTTGATTACATAATTTTGGTCAAGTACTGACTGGTTCAAAAGATATTAAATATAATTTTCTCAATTTCGTCCTATTATCCGAGATGATATATTATTTATTGTGAAAACGTGGCAACATAGCATTCAGCTGAGCTTTCTTTTGACATTTTAAATGACCTATCTTTTCATCTGAAGAAGCCTCTATATACAAACGTGTAAGCGAGAAGCCGCTAGGTCTCATATGTCAATTTGCAATTTGATCAACTTATGAAAAATTACCATGTTGCCACATTTCTTTCTTCTCGGAGAAATGACAAATTATTAAATTTATCAAAGAAATAGTTGAAAATCTTCTATATTTTGTCATTATTCACTATTATAATTTTTATTCTGACATTTTAAATTAAAGAAAGTTACTCTGTACGAGTAACTTCTTTTATTTTTATAATTCAAATTTTGTGCTGTAATGTTGAAATCGAGGTACCGTCAATGATAAAAGTTTCTCATTATAATTTAAGAAACACGAAAATTCTCCGAAAAAAAGTAACAGAAGTTCGAAAATACATTTCTACACTTTAGCTATGAATAAATAATAAGATTTTATGCAATCTTTATAATAATCATATATTAAGATATATGAGAAAAGTATATATTCGTCAATTTCGACTACTTTTTGTTCCAATTGTAGGTGCTAAACATCTTTAAAGTATTACTTACGCGACAAAAATAGGTATTCGATTTTTGAAAGGATATGATCATCGAAAATGACTATGACTTGAATTTTCGCATCTTTCTTCAGTATATATATATTAGCTTTCGTTTCCGTCTACGCCATATTGACGAACACTATCTCTTAAACGTTCTCGTAAAGCGATACTGATGTACAATGTCGAAAGAGATATTTTGTAAATAGAAAATCAATGAAGGAACAAAACGGAGAAGAGTCTATCAATTCTGTTTATTCAAATTTGCGATTCAAATTTTCATATCACTTATCGTACTAAAAATTCATTTATACAATAAAACGATACACAAAATGTTATATAAAATACAGTCTTATTTAATTACAAATTATCTAAGCAGATGTTAATAACAACTAATTTTTGGATCAGATTCTACATTACTAATTTTTTTATGTTAGCAATTGTAAGGAAAGCATTCCATTTGGTTATTGGTTGCAAATTATAAAAAAAGAATGTATTACATCTAATTAAAAAAATAATCTAAATTAAACTGAATTTCTCTTATTTTTTTGGAATATTTGTTTTTTTTTTACATAATAAAAATTACACTAAATAATCAAATATTGTTGGAAATTTTTTACGATTTAGATATGTGTGTATATAAATATCTAAAGAGTCTTAATTTAAATTAACATTAGAACTTTATAAACGTACAATATGCGCGGGATATTTATTATATTTTGTATTATATGTTTATATATATATATGTATTATTAAGTCTAGTTTTCATTTTTTTCAAAATCAACTAAATTAAAATTACACACACTTAATATGTAAATTGTCAAATGCGTCGTTCATAATAATTTTTCTATACTTTTGATCGTACTCTATTGATTTCTAAAGAGTTTCTTATTTATTAACAGAGTTAATTATTTCTTATACATTTATATGATTCTCAGTGAAAGATATACTTTTGGGTCTTTGCTCGAAATGTCATATGAAAAATGGCGATAATTGTGGCTTTAATTAGTTTTAGTGCTAAAATGTTAATAATTTCTTTATGTCTCGTGTACAACTCAGCATTCTTATCAATGACCCAGCTACGTCTCGAGATTTACAATAGATATATCTTTATACGG
Source organism: Anoplolepis gracilipes (assembly GCF_047496725.1). NCBI lineage: Eukaryota > Metazoa > Arthropoda > Insecta > Hymenoptera > Formicidae > Anoplolepis > Anoplolepis gracilipes. Next base: position 411,399 of record NC_132980.1, on the reverse strand, counting down.
ACGTATGAAAAATAAATTTCGAACGGACGTTTAGTCCATTATAATTTTTATAATTTTTTGAAATAATTTTCCTTCCATCATATTCTACTAATTTTTAAAGAGTTTTATTTATTAACAATGTTAATTACTTATCACACATTTATATGATTGCCCGGTAAGAGGTCTTTCCAAAATGTCATCCAAAAAATGAGGATAATTATTAATTTAATTTAATAACCAATCAGCATCATGGAAAAGGATAATAATGTAAACATGCCGTTTTTAAAGAGGGATTATTTAGTCAGTAACGTTTTTCACGGCAATAACTAACTCAAGCATTCATTGAAATGTCTACACATTTGTCATTTGTACCTATATCTGTATAATTTGTGAAATAGTAAAAACCTAAATTATATGATTTAAATTGTGACTAATTTTTATGATCAAATTATCTATTATAAAGTTATAAGGTTTTTCATAAAACCTATTATAAAGTCATATATTTAAAAATTATTAATATTAAACAACAAATTATTATAGAGCATTAAACAAAAAGGAATAAAATAAAATAAATCTTTAGAAAAAGATATATTTTTAATAACAATATATATATATATATATATATATATATATATAAGGATTTATATAAAATTTAAAATATACTTTTTTAAATATAATAAAAAGAACAAACTAAAAGAAAGAGAAATTCAAAATATTTTATATATACCTACGCAAACGAAAAAGGTATAATTATATTTTTTGTAAATAATTGACAAAACTAAAGATTTTTGCAAGATTCCTTTAGTTAATAAAATTCAGATTTTCTTTCAATGACCTTCCTACAGCCTATCTATTTCACGATATATAGTTAGACACAAAGCTAAGCACACATACACACCCACAATTATTTATCAGACAATAACTAATCACTAAATCTGATTAAAAAAAGAGTTTAATTACCTGTGCTATTTTTACACAATACAGTTGCAAATAGACATTGAGTTTACGATAGAGCTCGTAGTCTGGTTACTAAAGCGGAAAGCGAAGAAAGCAAACTATGCAGTGTCATGCAGCGAAGATGGAATACATATATGCATTATTGATTGATCGTCTTAACAATAGCGACGCGTATGATTGTAGCCTATTACTAGTATGAGATAAGTGCGCACCAATTTTCTGTCTGTTAGAATAATAGACTTCCACTTGCACCAAGATGTAGTTCGGCTATTCGAATCTACTTAGGGCCACGGTGGCGTAAGAAAATCACGAGTTTCGGCATGACAGGAAGTAAGGAGTACCGATCGGTGAGTATTACCCGGGTGTTCATGAAAATGGTAGGTCTCTGGTACGTCAAGACACCGCGGGAACAACTGTTCCTGCGCGTCGCGTTTAGCTATGCCGTTTGGGCGATTGTCTTTGCCATTATCGTCGAGGGCGTCGATCTGTATCACTGCATAGGCGACTTTTACGTAAGTGACGTTTCTCTCGCACATGACGTTTTTCGCACAGTTTTTCCTAGACAAGTGGTAGAAGCAAAAATTGTATCGTTTCATTTAGTTTTATTTTTATTTTTATATAGGGTAAAGTAGCCTAATCCCAGGTAGCACATGTTCGTTTTATAAACGTTTTCTAAACGTATCCAATATTTTTTAACCGTCAAGCACCAATAAGAAACGTTTCCACAAAAACATTTTTAAAATCATGCTTTAAGAAACGTATTTTTTACGTTTCTATAAATAGAACAAAAATTAATTTTTTATACAAAATTTTATATATACATATTATTAAGACTGTACTTATTAAGAGGATCCCCAGATAGCACAGAAAACTAAAAAATGTCTAAAAGAAGTCTTCTAAAAGTCATAATTACTTTAAGTCGACGAAAAGATATCTTTTTGATTATCTTTTCGACAAGACAAAAAAGATGTATTTTATAATATACGTGTTCTTTTGTTTGCCGCTACGTGGCGTGTTCAGACTTAACTCGTATTCAAGTTTTCATAACATGTATATAAAGCCTAAAAGAACAGGTACTAAAAGTATAATTTAAATTATGTCTTTTTTGTCAGTTTATCTTCTGATGTAATCTCGACAAGAGATTCAGAACATGGTGAAAATTAAATTGATTTCATCCATATTTGTATTATTTTATTGAATCTGCGGATAAACAAATTTTTCACAAATAGAGGAAAAAAATCGTATTTTGACAGTTTCTTAAACGTTTTTTTTGTTAGAAAATGACGTTTCCCTTAACGTTTTTTATTTAAGTGGACATTTTAACCAATCAGAAACGTTTTCAAAAGCCTGTTCTAAAACGTTTCGCAGAAACATTTGTGAAACATTTGTGAAACGAATATGTGCTAATAATTGTATTTCTTGATATTTATTTTAAATCTTTTACCACGTATATTTAATCGATTTCGCTTCCTTTCCGCACAATCTGCATAAACTGTTTCCTTACTCTTGCTAGAATTTATTTTCACAAGTTGTTCAATTATCTTGTCCTTAACATTTATTCGTTTACACACATACGCATCATGTAGTATTTATGTGAAATAACATACGTTTACTTATAATCAATTTTTCACGATTTTATTACTCGTAGGCTGTTACATCCAATTTGTGCGCAACGTTGCTGTTAATAATGATACTAGTAAAGTTGGGTAGCTTCATGTTCTATCGCGATATGATAATGGATTTGATCAATTTCGCTGAAAAGAACTTTTGGAATGTCACTTACAATGAAATTGGTACCAAAATTATGAAAGGGTACGACAGATTAGGGATGATTATGGTCTACACTTTTACATTGATTGTTTTCATTGCGACATTCAATTACATCTTCGCACCTATTTTCGGTATAATTACGGTTATTGCTTGTGCCGCATTGACATACGTTATCTTTCAAATTTTTTACGTAAAACGATGCTGTACAGCAAAGGAGATTTCTTTTACTTTTTATAAATAGAAGATCAAGGGACGAACGAAACAGAGAAGATTTTACCATTTAAATTGTGGATCAATTTTCCATATCACTCACCATATTACGAGGTTACTTATGTTATACAGGTAATAGTGGATAAAAAATAATTTTTTAAATTTAATGTATATAATATTTATATATTGTATTTATTAAACATTTCACAAAACGTTACTTTAAAATTGAATCGAGTCCTTCAAATTTGCAATTATCTCTCTTTAAATATCTTTTAAATTTAAAATTTAATTTAACTTATTTTCTTCTTTGACATATTAATTTTTACAATAATAATTCTCTTAAGTAATTCAAATATTTATACTTTTTTTATTTGCTTATTTATAATAAAATCAAGTTTAAAATTCATTGATACGTGTGCATTTGACTGAGGAGAATCGAATGTGTACACACAACACACACACACAAATGTATAGTGTATTATACATAATTTATAATTAATTATATTAATTTAATTTTATTAGCACTGTGAATATAATGAATATATGTATATAAATATTAATTAAACACACATTCAACCATGTTAAATTTCGCTAGTTTATTTACATTACTAGCTTTTTTCAATCATACTAAAATCTAAATTTCATTATCATCTTGTCATCTTGTAGTCACTTTCGACGATGCATTCGGGTTTATGTACTTGCTGCTTTGACAATTTCGTGAGTACGTTTAATCTCCATACGGCTGCGCAATTCAAAATTTTGGCCCATAAAGTGGAAATGGTCGTTGAAGATTGCATCAATAACGTGATCGGCCAGAAGCACGTGTCTGAAACGGACATGGCGATGTTAACATTTAGAAATTTACAAGATTGTGTGCAGAAGCATATCATGCTCATACATTACGTGCATAACATGCAACGTGTGTTCGCTATTATACTTCTCGGACAATTGCTGCTATCCAGTATAGTTATTTGCGTTGGTGGATTCCAGTTTCTCGTAAGCCTTTGAATTTTAATTTTTGCTTTGTTTTATATCTCGTTGTATTTTTTTACCGATTAATTTTATTATATTTTACTTTACTGCAACGCATTTTTGTGAAATTACTGTATTTTATATTAAAATTTAATGTTTTCTCAATTCTCACTGATTTGTTTACAACTGTTATAATTTATAAGTCTAACAGTCTCACAGTTATTAATATGTGTCTAAAAAGATAAACATATTTAAAAATTTTTTAAAAATATTGTATAACCATAATAAAGGGAAAAAATTGAATATCTTGAAAATTTATGAAAATCAACATATATTTTTGGTATATATTTATTTTTAATAATTCAAATTAATCGCTGCATTTTATCACAGTTGCTAGAAATGAAAGTAAAATAGTGTAAAGGATTTTCTTTTACTAAGAGTGTTTTTCCTCCTAAAATTTTTTGCAAAACATTTTTTTGCAGGCGACGGAGATAGCTATTAGAAAGTGTATTTTTGCCTTCCATTTTATGGGCGCTCTTACCCAGTTACTTATTTATACATGGACGTGTAATGACATAATCGTGCAAAGCACAGCTGTCTCCGATGCCGCTTATAACTCCAAGTGGTATCTCTTACCAAATAATGGTCCAGGAAAAGCAGTAAAAAGTGGATTAATTATAATCATGATCAGAGCACGTCGACCATGTACATTAACTGCTGGGAGATTCGGGGTTATGTCTTTGGACACTTTTACCGGGGTAAGTGTGATTTGATAAATTTTTTTCTTTCCCGACAAAAAAATTTATTTATTGTAAATTGTAAGTAGCGCCGCGCTATCTTTTTGATGCAATCTTAAACAAATCACACTTATTTTTGTCTCATTGTAAAATAATCAATAAAAAAGCAGGATAGTATCCATAGTAGCAACAGTCTGAGCACTTACCTCATTTAAATTTGTTAAATTTATAACTCGCAACAAGTAGAAAATAAGTTTCTGAAATAGGCAATTAATTATCCAAGAAAATAAAAGCATGTTTCATTTTTAATAATTATATTATAGAGAGAACATATCGTTTTTTCCTTTTCTTCAATTAATAAATTAATTTACATCTCGAGATTTATGTATCACGGATCAAAACAAGATTAATGTAAATTAATACTTTCAACTTTATTAAGATAGGTGAAAATTATTATCGACGGAATGGTCGCTATTATAAATAATTTTTATTGTAAACGATGAACTTTTTTTATTTTTATATAAATAATAATCTAAATTATAAAGCAAAATTTCTTTTTATAGCTTTATATCAATAAATTAGATTTTTATAAAACAATTAGTTTTTTCCAATATTCTAATCATTCTAAACTATTTCATAATAATTAATTTAAGTAATTTTAGATGCCAACAAGTTGGAAACAAAAAAATAAAAATTTTTTGATTGTCAATTATTTGGCTAAAAATTAAATTCTCATATTCTCACTTTGATATTTTGCATTAGTTTTAAAAACTGAACAATTATTATGTATTTAGATATCTAATTTTCCTACGAAAGTCAATACATAAAAAGATATATTTAATATCCGTTATATCTTATTTTATTTTGCTATTTCAATTTTTACTTATGAATAATATAATTTATGCGATAATATGATATAAGAGTAATTATTAATTTATATATATATATGCAACAGATACTAAGCACTGCAATGTCATACTTTACACTGTTACGACAAATGAGCGAAGGAGATATATAAACTTAAAGTATAATTATAGAAGAGATTCCTAGCATCAAATCACCGACAAGGTACTGTTAAACCATGCTAGCCATGGATAAATTTTTATCACAATCAAGTGGGCTTGATGGGCCCCAAAATAACAAATACGAATATTTTATCACAAAGCATTCGAAAATCGATCGTTCTACGTATATCGAATTTTATTTGAATTCATTCCTTTCTTTAAAATAAAAAAAAATAATTTAATGGTAATAAAGAACTTGCATTATATTATATTGCTTTATATTGTATTTATTGTATAAAATACAAATATTTGCAAATTTTCAGACAAATGTTTAAAATAAATAATTTAAAAATTCAAAAAAGTTTGTTTAAAATATATATAAACTTTTGTAAAAAAATTGTGCATATAAAAACTCATACATATGTATATCGATAATCTATATATATCACGCATATATTGTGTATAATATATTAGATATCGGTAATTTAAATATTTCATAAATATTTTAATCATAATGTTAAAAATTATTTTATATACAAATATACATTTTATATAACAATATATATATATTTATATACAAATATAAATTGAAATGATTCTAAATAGTCTATTAAATATTCTTAAAATTTTTGCAAAATTTATAATATTTAATATGTATTATATTATTCAATAATGTAATGTAAATCATTATTATATTTCAGGTGTTGCAACATCATTTACAAGTTACTTATACGTGTAAAAAATCTGCAAACTAATATTTTTTTAGAAGATGCAGAATGTTTTAGATAAATATACCAGATGAGATATATGCCATGCAAATATTACTTGTTACAAACACAGAGGCCAAAGACAAATTAAATGCAAATACAATCAATTTATATTTTATAAATTACTTACCGCCGCATATTGTTGCTCTGTACATTGTCCAAATCTCCTTTTCCTCTTTTGCTCATTCTGCCGTTTCTTCGTAGCACTCATATTTACTCACAAAAAACATGATTAATTATGATTAATCGTATATGCAACGATCGTGAGACACTTTACACTCCCGGTCGCGAAAAAATCATAGAAGATATTTATATACTATGATTTTTATAATACTTTGATTGTTTTATAATTTCTAAAAGAACGTTAACTTATAGTGGCTTTTTCAAATAGGGCTGTTTTTAACAATACCTCGTTTGGTGATTAATTAAAAAAAATTAATCCAGATGCACTTGGTTTATATGTATAATGTAGATGCCTAATTAAATAATACAGATATATATGTGTATTTGTGTCGGTAAGTTAGCAATTTTTATTGATGTTGTAGGAGGAAAAAATACCTTTGTGACATTTTTTTCCATTTTAAACTCGCACAAATTATATATTTTTTAAAGTAATTTTCAATATAATTACAAGTTACAATATATTGTAGACTAAACAATATTTTAAAATTATATTTAAAAATTGAGCATTAATAATGAGATAAACTTATGTAAATAATAAGTAAAAAATTAACGTAGAATATACGTAAACAATTAGATAAAGCAACAAATTATCTCATAAAAATAGATTTGAAATTATTTATACAGAGTCTTGTGATCTTCAATGGGTCACTGTTCGACGTATGATATAAGAGGTAAAATACCATACATTGAATGGGAACTGAAAAGTGTGCAAGAACCATCAGTCGGCAACTATGTCTTCCATCTAAATTTTCAATAAAAATCCGAAAAAAAACAAAATAAATATCATTTTTACATTTACTCGTTAATATGATATCAACTTATCATCATTATAATAATAATTTAATTTATAGTTTAGTTCATCCTGTGCTTACAGATATCATTTTCTTTTTATTTGCTTTTCTTTGTGTTATTTTTTATTCATAAAGTATATATACCTATATCTATAGAAAATAAAGAGATCTGCAAAAAAGTTTAGATAAAGTTTTTTTATAATAACTTACTTTTTTCTACAATTGTTGTATAATTAAAATTTAAATTGATAGCATTAAAGAATTATGTAACATTTTATTCACTATGCCTTGCATTCACAATTAAAAATAATATATTTGATATATTATTCATTTTCTTCTTCTCCCTCTTCTTTCTCTTCTTCTTTTTCTTCATCTTTTTTTTCTTCGTCTCCGTTTTCTTCGTCTTCTTTTTCTTCATCTGCTTTTTCTTCTTCTTCTTCTTTTTCTTCGTCTTCTTTTTCTTCTTCTTCTTCTTTTTCTTCATCTTCTTTCTCTTCCTCTTCTTTTTCTTCATTACATAAATCTTCTACAAATTTTTTGAACATTTCGCATGGCTCGCTATTAATCTTCTCGTATCCGGGTGCAAATGTTTGTACTTTTTCCAACCAATTAGAAACATTTTCATAATCTTCCAAGTTGAATCCCAAAGCCTAGCATAATAAGTTTGTTGATAAGTCTGAAGATTGATCTTAAAGATAAATCTTAAGTAGAATTGTAATAATAATTATCAAATTATCAATTGTAGATTCCAAGGTCAATAAAATTATTGAAGGAGATACAATATATAAAACAATATAGGGTGTCCCATTTTAATTTCTCCAGTGAAATATCTCGAAAAATATGGAAAAAATGTTTCAGACAAAAGTTGCATAAGTTTCTAGGGGGACATAAGATGGTGCCATTAGTTTGACTTTGAAGAGTTATTTAAAGGTCACGTAAAGGTCGCCTCAATTTTTTGGTCAAAAGGTCAGACCAATGGTATCCTCGAAACCATACAACTTTTGCCGGAAATATTTTTCTCTCCCAGACTTGGTTTTCGAGATATTCGACTGGAGGAATTAAAATGGGACACCCTGGATATAATTTGTAAAAAATATGAAAGAACAATGTGTTACGTGAAAAGATTAATACAACAGCTTATCGTGTTATAATTTACTCTAGAAATAGTTGATTGTTAACTTTGCATAACATCCAACGAAATACCACCTCTGCTGTAGTAACAGATGCGACCAAGGAAAAATCAGCGATCGTCAAATTATGCCCAGTCACGTAATCATGGCCTTCGAGGAACTTGTCTAGGATTCGAAAGGCCTCCGTCATTTTCTCATATTGTGTAAGGTCGTACGTATCAGTCTCCTTTCTTACCACGGGCATCTGTGACAGAACTTGTCGTGAGATTGCAGTCGTTCTATATATTTAAAAATAATTATATGTATATTACGTACGTAATAACCAAACACGCTGGCGAAAAGCCCAAGATCAAAGTATAATCGTTGATCGATTAGAGCACGTGCCCCTAGATTGCGCGGATATAATGTATCATTTTCGCCGTACTGATCAACCAAATAAGATATAATAGCTCGACTAAAACATCATACTTTAATCAACAAAAGAGAAAAACATGTGTTGATGTCATTCGAGTGTTTGTACAAACCTTTCTGATATCTTGAGGTCATCATCGATTAGAAAAGGAATTGTTCTTTGTGGATTTATCTAGAAAAAAAAGAGACTTGTGCGTTCCATATATTAACTAATTTACATATTGTTTTTTAATGTTTTTTAAATTTAGATTAAAATAATATTTCGTATACAATATTATTTATATCTATTATTTATTTATATTTTATCTATTGTTTCCGTTAATTTATAGAAATGCCAATTTTTATACCTGCTCATATTCCGGTGTCAAAGTTTCACCAGCCATCGGATTCAATATTATCAGTTCCATTTCGAGGCCAATCGCTTCTGCTGTGAGCAATACGGCTCGACACGGTGGACTCGGAGGAAAATAATACAGTTGTATAGACATAGCTGGCCTATTCAATTTGTTTTATAGGTATACAAGTTTTTTTTACTTATGTTAGTAAGATAGGCTTACAAGTCACACACTTTGTTATCAATTTCAAATTGTTTCATGAGTAAAATATTTCGCGAAAACGAATGCACGTGCGATTCCGGATTCGTGCAAAGACTGAACTGAAAGGTTGCAAGCTTCTTATAAATCAATATACACATGTTTCAGTATTGTAGACGTAAGTGATGCCTGACCTTTATACTAGAAATAGATGGATAGATAGCTCTTTATTTTTTTATATCTAAAAGTTATAAAGTACAATTTAAGTAAGCATTTGAGAAAAAATATATATCTATGTAATTTTTTAAGAATGCTAAGAATAACTTTTACGCAATGACATTAATATAATATATAGCATTATACATATATTTTATATATTACATTTGATGCATAAATCGAAGGTGGAAAAAGGGAAGATTTTTTTGTAGTTCAAAGTTTTTTTGATTACATTTTGTGTATTTCGGTGATTATCAAATACGACCATCATAAATGAAAATTTTCATGCTATTACTTAAATTATTACTTAAATTACTTTATATTACTCAAATAAAAGTTTAAGTTTACTCCCCAAGACGCTTAATGAAAAACTTGTACAAGCAATGATCTCTCTCTATATATTTCCAATTTTTACATATAAATGAATTCTTGCACATAAATATATATTTCTATAAAAATTATCAATAAAATATACAAGTAGTAAATTAGGATTATAATGAACATAGTGGAAAGAAATGCAATCTTTACCGAATTCATTATATTAATTCTTAACTGATGCTTGATACAACTTTCGAGACTGAGCGTACTTATACATAACATATAATTCTGCAGTGCTTGATAACGTAGAATTTACTGTTAACAGGATTTTCAAGTGAGGAGAGAGGAAGATTTTGGTTTGATCACTTGTCGTAAAGACTTTTTGTTCATAACAAAGCCACGCCGCAAGTTTGGTCAAGATTCTCAAAGGTAGGACCCCTCAAACTATGCTAAAAGTTTTCCATTGTTAAGTGACCAACACAGAGATGTAAGAATTTATAACTTTTACCTTTGTAAAAGATATATATTATATATATATATATATATATATATATATATATATATATATAATATATATAATTTATAATGCACTACGTAAAAAAATTATAAGGCAACTTTCTTCTATATAAAAAAAGACCAATTTGCAACTTCCTTAAAAATAATCGGAATAAGATCAATAAAAAAGCTTTTCAAAACTTGAAGTTTCTAATTTTAGAATCTTTAAGGATGTTTAGCACCTACAATCGGAGCAAAAAGTTATCGAAATTGACAAATATATACTTTTCTCGAATATCTTAATATATGATTAGTATAAAGATTGCATAAAATCTTATTCTTTATTCATAGCTAGAGTATAGAAATGTATTTTGGAACTTCTGTTGCTATTTTTTCGGAAAATTTTCGTGTTTCTTAAATTATAATGAGAAACTTTTATCATTGACGGTACTTCGATTTCAACATTACAGCATAAAATTTGAATTATAAAAATAAAAGAATTTACTCGTACAGAGTAATTTAAAATGTCAGAATAAAAATTATAATAGTGAATAATGACAAAATATAGAAGATTTTCAACTATTTCTTTGATAAATTTAATAATTTGTCATTTCTCCGAGAAGAAAGAAATGTGGCAACATGGTAATTTTTCATAAGTTGATCAAATTGTAAATTGACATATGAGGCCTAGTCACTTCTCGCTTACACGTTTGTATATAGAGACTTCTTCAGATGAAAAGGTTATTTAAAATGTCAAAATAAGGCTCAGCTGAATGCTATGTTGCCACGTTTTCACAATAAATAATATGTCATTTCGGATAATAGGACGAAATTGAGAAAATTATATTCAATATCTTTTGAACTAGTCAGTACTTGACCAAAATTATGTGATTAAATATTTCCTCTATATTTGAACTATTCTTTTGCAAATTTTGAATAAATTCCTATTATTATTTCTATCTGTTTTAGCTCTTAAATCAACACGATCACAGGTTTTTTATAAGATAAAAAATCTGTAATCGTATCAATTTAAGGGCTAAAAAGGACAGAAATATTTATACTTATTTATATAAATAATTATATTTATAATTATATTAATACTTTTACTTATAATTAGATGCACAAAATAATTATATTTATAATAATATCGACGGGTAAATTAATTGCAAATTAAAATCCTTATAACTTTTGATTGCTTCAGTGAATCAACTCTAGGTTTTTTATAAGTCTCTGAACATGTATCAAAACAATCTGTGCAAATTTTATTAAATTTCTATATTTTTAAAAATAGGTACTAAACATTCTTAAGTGAATTTCAATTCTTTCTATTCGTTACAAAATTACATTGTAAGAAAGCGACGTCCGTCGATTGAACAAATTTTTTCACACGTTTGTCCAAGAATACCGAATTAAAAAAATTCTAACACGATTTTTATTAATTGGGTGTTAAAGAACAGAGTTTTAGCTTTAATTTCTTTTTCTAACAAATGTTCTATAATCTTTTCGCCGAGATATTCATTATTAAAGCAAAATCGAGCTATTGACTTTAAACGCTGTTATAACTAGTGAAAAAGTAAACGTACAATAATCATTAATTTAAGTTCTTGAAATGTACAGAAAAAAAAATTTAACACTTTGGCCTTTTGTACGAGTCACTGGAATGCTTTTTACTTGTACATAAATGTTGTAAAGTTCATGAAAATTTTAGCGTTTTTTTCGTTAACTTTCATTGAGTTAAATAAAAGAAAAGATAAAAGTGCAACTTTTACTTGATTTTTAAGTAACAATTACGCTTAAAAAATGAATAATGATCGAAAAAAACGATAAAAGCATTTTAAAGTGTTAACTTTTCTCTTTAAACTGCTTTTTTAATAATTATTGTAAAATCATTTTTTCACTAGTTATAAGCGTTCAAAGTTAATAGCTCGATTTGGCTTTAATAATGAATATCTTGGCGAAAAGAAATCACAGAACATTTCAAAAAAAGAAATTAAAGCTAAAACTCTGCTTTTACATACCAATAATGAAATCGTGCTAGGATTTTATTTTTATTTTGCTATTCTTAAACAAACTTTTGAAAAATTTGTTTAATCGACGGACGTCACTTTCAGACAATGTAATTTTGTAACAAATAGAAAGAATTGAAATCGATTTAAAGATTCTAAAACTAGAAACTTGAAGTTTTAAAACGTTTTTTTATTGATTTTATTTCGATTATTTTGAAGAAAGTTGCAACTACTTGAAAATTGGTCTTTTTTTATATGGAAGAAATGCCCCTTTAATCTTTTTTATTTATTATTTACTTATTGTTTACTTATTGAGAATTACATATATTTTGCAGTCGTGCTATTATGAAGTATCTGGCCAATCAATACGACAAAGATGATTCTCTTTATCCAAAAGATTCAAACAAACGAGTTTTAATTGATCAGAGGCTAGATTTCGACTTAGGAACTCTGTATCTCCGTTTGGCGATGCTTACGCAAGTTATCTTTAGATCGTACAATTGATAAATCATATAAAATTATTAAAATCAATGTATACGCAAAGATTATTGCACGTTAATTTTTTAAGGAAGTTGCAAATTGGTCTTGAAAATTGGTCTTTTTTATATGAAAGAAAGTGGCCCTTTAATTTTTTGTGTAGTGCATACAATAATATTTTTTCACATCATATGTGTGTTATATACAGGGTATCCCATTTTAATTCCTCCAGTGAAATATCTCGAAAAATATGGAAAATTCGAAAAAATGTTTCAGACAAAAGTTGTATAGTTTCTAGGGAGACATAAGATGGTGCCATTAGTTTGACCTTGAAGAGTCACATGAAGGTCACGTGAAGATCATTTTGAATTTCTTAAAAGGAACACCCTATATATTTTTCCATATTCTTGTAGCTTATCTCGAGAGCTTTCCAAAACACTATGATAAAATGTTTTTTCATTAAACACTTTTCGAGTTATAAGGCTTCAAAGTTGCAATATTTTGACATAAAATACAAGATATCTCGTAAAATATTCATTTTTCGATTATCTTATCCTAATATTTTTATGCACAGAATAACGAGACAAATCAATTAACGTAATTAAAACAAATAATTATATTAAAGTAAAAATGTGTAACTGCTAGTTGCAAATTCAGATTTTTTCTTAAAGATAACTATGTGTTTTCTTTACACCAATTGATTTGTCTCATTATTCTGTGCATAAAAGTATTAGGGTAAGATAATCGAGCAATGAATATTTTACGAGATATCTTGTATTTTATGTCAAAATATTGCAACTTTGAAGCCTTATAACTCGAAAAGTGTTTAATGAAAAAACATTTTATCATAATGTTTTGGAAAGCTCTCAAAGTTAGCTACAAGAATATGTAACAAAAACTAGGGTGCCATTTAAAAAAATTGAGGTGACCTTCACGTGACCTTCAATTAACTCTTCAAGGTCAGATCAATGGTACCATCTTATGGCCCTCTCGAAACCATACAACTTTTGCCTGAAACATTTTTCTCTCCCAGACTTGGTTTTCGAGATATTCGACTGGAGGAATTAAAATGGGACACCCTGTATGTATAAGTTCAAATATAAAAGAGATTCATATAAAACGGCGGAGGTAATAACTTAGGCCAAAATGATTGCATTAATGTATGAACCTAACTCTTTTTCTGACAACATACTACAAACAGAACTTTACGGCTCTCCAATCAATAACAGCACGATGAGCAATTAGTAGACATCCATCTATGTCACAATAAATAATCATAAAATTTTTACCGAATAAAAGTATATCCGGGAACCTTGAAATTTTTTATAAATTATGAGTACAATTTGAGACAAACATTTAATGCTTGCTCTCATTCGGCAGTGATGATGTGCACGAGTGAACAATTAAAAAAAAAGTAGAAGACACTGAAACATCTTCTGACCGATCACCTTATGATTATCTGTTCAAACCACTTAAAGAAACTCTCCAGATGACCAGAAGTTCGACACGAGTGAAGCAATAGAGTTGTTTGTGTGCGAGTAATTCGCAGAGTGTCCTCTTTCTTTCTTTTCATCCAAAACGTATAAAAATTGTCACATCAATAACGACTATGTTCCGATCATGAGGGTGAATACATTGGAAAATTACTTGGTAAATTAATTGGAAAATTAATTAATTAACTAACTTTCATGTATATTTTCCTTTCATTAAGAAGTTTTTGTAAAAAAAATCTCATTTAATTTCAATCACCCTCGAATTATATAATAATTTCCTCCTTCTCTCTCTCTTTCGTCTCTACACAAGATTTAAAAATAAATACTTCAAGAAATATTTCATAATTTATGTAACACAAAATATTTTAAAAAATGATAAAATATTTAAAATATTATTTTTTTAAATTTTAGTTCGATACACATTTGCTATGCAGAATGATGAGGAAACTTGATTTATATATAAAAAAAATTAATGATTTCGGTTGAAAAAATTGCACACAATAATAATTATTATTATTACACAATATTATCGTTTCAAGTTTATTGAATTATTATTACATTCTATATACGATATTATATAATATTATTGACCGTAGAGAGGCCATTAGTCTGATGACGAGATGCGTCGTCCCTGCATGCCCGTTGTATCCGGTTTGAAAATGTCTATTTTCAATTATAACTCAGAAACTAAGCTTCAGATAAAATTTTGTAAAAAGAAATATCATCTTAGAATTCACTAAAAAATATGTCATTTTAAAAACATCAGGTTGTTTTGAATCACCCAGTATATATGACAAAAATAAGTAAGGTATAAGTTTGGTAAGTGAGATGTATATACATATACACATTTTTTTTCCTCTTTTTTTATATTACGTTATAATTTTATATTATTTATAATTATATATACTCTATCTAGAAAAGATAAAATTATTCATATAATTAATTATTTTTATAATATTTATAATAAAAAGTATATAATATTTTTGAATTTCTTCTCACACAAACATACATTTATTTCTGACAGTTCTTATTTTTGTTTAGAGTGTCGTACTATAATTTTAAATTTATTTTATTTTTTTTTAAAGTTTAAACTTAATTAAAAACATAACTTATTAATAATAAAAAACACATTTCGGTTTTATCTAGAAATTAAATTTTTATTTTTTACTTCTTGCGCAAAAACTCTCAAAATATCTTTTAAATTTTTTTAATTTATATTAATTACAATAATTATATTTTTTTTAAGTTGCATAAAATGAAAGCTGTATAAGTATAATCGATGTGATATGAAAATATATGCAAAGAAGGAAGAGAAATATATATAGATAAAAGTTAAAATAAAAATAGTAAAAATACATAATCAAGAAAAATTAATAAAGATAGTAAAACATTATATAATGCTTTCATTATGCAAGCATTAATCAATGTGAAAAAATTACTTCTTCTTTGTACAACTATCAGCAAAATCTTTAAATAATTTTAGGGCCTTGTCTTCGATCTCATGATATTTAACAGCTTCATCCTGAATCTTTGCAAACCACTTCAGAATGTTGCTATATTTACTCAAATCATAGTCCATAATCTGTAAGAAAAAAAAATGTTACCAATTAAGTTATTAGTTTCATAATATAACATTTTTTTACAATAAAGTTTACAGTCGTGCGTATGTTGGCAAGCTATATATTATATTTTCAACGAATGTGGTATAAATTTAATATGCAATTAATATATATAATTAATATATGTTTTAAATTTAAATGTATGTTAATAAAATTGAATAAATTTGAAAAAGACATAAAATATGATTGAATTAATTCAGTGTAGAATAATAGGAATATAAAAAAGCGAATTTTTTTTAAAACATAATCTTTTGTATTATCTCTCTAAACCCACAAACATACTTTATTCTTTTTCAAAATATTATTGTGCAAATTCGTTGTTTTATCAGTAAATCAGTGATACACTTGAGAAACTAATTACTTCTTACCTTAAAGTTAGAAACAGTAACGACCAGAGCAATGTCAGCGAGAGTTAAAGTTTTTCCTGCCACATAATTTTCACCTTCTAAAAATTTATCCAAGAAAGACAACGCGCTATTCATTTTATCATATTTTGCTTGGTCTGGAACAACGCCGGTAAAGAACCATGTATACTGCAATTAACGTGCAATAATCATTACGTATACATCGATTTTAATAATTTTGTATGAATTATTAATTGTACGATCTAAAGATAACTTACATAAGCATCGGTAAACGCTGGATACAGAGTTCCCAGGTCGAAATCTAGCCTCTGATCAAT
Organism: Anoplolepis gracilipes; assembly: GCF_047496725.1. Lineage (NCBI taxonomy): Eukaryota > Metazoa > Arthropoda > Insecta > Hymenoptera > Formicidae > Anoplolepis > Anoplolepis gracilipes. The sequence continues at coordinate 394,649 of NC_132980.1, read as the reverse complement.
TAAAGCTCGTTTCTTTGGATCTTTTGGATAAAGAGAATCATCTTTGCCGTACTGATTGGCTAGATACTTCATGATCGCACGACTGCAAAATGTATATAATTCTCGATGAGTAAACATTAAGTAAATAATAAATAAAAAAGATTAAAGGGCCACTTTCTTCCATATAAAAAAGGCCAATTTTCAAGTAGTAGTTGCAACTTTCTTCAAAATAATCGAAATAAAATGAATAAAAAAGCGTTTCAAAGCTACACGTTTCTAGTTTTATAATCTTTAAATGAATTTCAATTTTCTCTATTTGTTACAAAATTACATTGTAAGAAAGCGACGTCCGTCGATTAAACAAATTTTTCAACAGGTTGTTGAAAGAATACCGAATTAAAAAAAGATCCTAGCACGATTTCATTAATCGGGTGTTAAAGAGCAGAGTTTTAGCTTCAATTTCCTTTTTTAGCGAATGTTCTATAATTTTTCTTTTGCCGAGATATTTATTGTCAAAGCAAAATCGAGCTATTGACTTTAAACGCTTATAACTAGTGATAAAATAATCGTACAATAATCATTAATTTAAGTTTTTGAAATGTAAAAAAAAAAATTAACATTTCGGCCTTGTGAACGAGTAATTGGAATGCTTGTTACTTGTAAATGTTGTAGAGTTCATGTAAATTTTAGAGTTTTTTTGTAGAGTTTTTACTTTAATCAATTTAAATAAAAAAAGATAAAAGTGCAATTTTACTTGATTTTTAAGTAACATTACGCTTTAAAAATAAATAATGATTGAAGAATGATGGAAGCATTTTAACTGCTAACTTTTCTTTGTTTAAATAGCTTCTATAATGATTATTCTATCATTTTTTCACTAGATATAAACATTCAAAGTCAATAGCTCGATTTTGCTTTAATAACTAATATCTCGGCGAAAAATATCACAGAACATTTGCTAAGAAAAGAAATTAAAGTTAAAACTCTGTTCTTTAACATCCAATTAATAAAATTGTGCTAGATTTTTCTTGTAATTCGGTATTCTTGGACAAACTTTTGAAAAGTTTGTTAAATCGACGGATGTGTTTTCTTACAATAGAATTTTGTAACAAATAGAAAAAATTGAAATTTATTTAAAGATTCTAAAACTAGAAATTATTGATTTTATTCCGATTATTTTTAAGCAAGTTGCAACTTCTTGAAAATTTGCTTTTTTTTATATAGAAGAAAGTCCATTTAATTTTTTTGCGTAGTATATATTACATATATCTGTAGAGAGATTTTTTTAAGTATCTCAATCTTATGTGACATTTGCTTGTTAAATATCAAAATATTGAAGTTTTCTACTTTACCTTTCCCACAAATAAAATCCATTGTCATCTATTGTAGGTATTGTATGTTGTGGATTCATCTACATTTAGATACATAATAATAATTAGTTAAGCGAATCATCAAATTTCAACTTGAAATTTCGCAATACATTTTCATTGAACAAGTATTTTACTCAACTAATTGATAGAACACAGAAGCACGCACACACACACACACACACACACACACACACACACGCACGCACGCACGCACGCACGCACACACACACACACACACACACAACAAAAACTTTTACTTGTTAAAAAATTCTTAAATATTATTAATTTTTATAACCCTTGAGCAACACGCATGATTTACGATCGCTCATCAAGGCCGCTAATAAAATTGTGCGTCATTTCTGAACGATAAAAAGTTATGACTTGCAGCTTGAGAAGAAAAAATTTTGAATGTATTACTTCCACTACGAATAAATAAATAGATAACAACCGATAGATAAGGAAAAACAAAAATTTTAAGATACTCATGTGCGTATAAAATAGAGTAGACAAATACTGTGATGCTCGAGGACTAAACACTTAGGTATATAAATTATTTTCATCAAAAATAAAATTTTTGAATTTTAATTTTTTTATAATTTGTTTGTAATTAAAAATCTTCTAGTGCTTATGAAGAAGTTTATTATTTCAAGCTACCTTAAGATATTCGGGTTTTAAGTGTTCGCCGGTCGTAAGAATAGTATTTTTCACGTTTAGATCCACTCCTAACGCTGCCGCTGCTAAACACACGGCACGACACGGCGGACTTCCGGTAAGTTGGTAAAGATCGATAGGCATCTTGAAATCTGCGAGAACACACAATGTACTATTAATAATGTAGCCGGCGTAATCGTCGCCTGTCGGACGCTCGCACAATATGAAATAATTTTTTAAGGGTAAACCATCACGGGTTTTTTACGCTTCTGCCCATATAACTGACGTCAATTATAAAAGAAAAGAATGTGTAAAGCTAAATAACCTACAGTATTATTTCAAACATATATAAAATTTAACGTGCATCGTTTCGCGTTATTGATTATTTATATATCAATTGTAGAATTCTACAATACAGTATACTAAAGTTTTACACAATCATTTTTGCACTCGGTAGATACGTGACAAATAATTCTAAATTTCATCTTAAGGCGATACCGAAGTACCGACCGAATTCTAACCTAACAAAACAATATATTTACTTAATATAAAAGTTGCAATTTATATACATAAAATAAAATAGGTTCTCCTCTCTCAGAATTGCATGAAAGAATTTTTGTGAACTTTTAGAAATGAGCTTAGAAGCCTAGAAAAAAAGTATTCCGTTGTGCTGCACAACATTTGTTTTCAAAGGAATACTTTTTTTCTAGGTTTCTAAGCTCATTTCTAAAAGTTCACAAATATTCTTTCATGCAATTCTGAGAGAGGAGAACCTATTTTATTTTATGTATATAAATTGCAACTTTTATATTAAGTAAATATATTGTTTTATTAGGTTAGAACTCGGTCGGTACTTCGGTATCCCCTTAAAAATGATACGGACACTCGTCGAATTCCTTGTAAAATCGCGCACAAATTCGTTGAAATAATGTCAATCTTTTTAGCAAGCTCCCGTAAATTATTCATGGCAGGTGAATAGAAATAAAGGAGTGACAGCGAGAAAGAGAGAAATGTCACAACAAACTGTACCTAGAGATTGCAGTCTCCGAAGTCGCGGCAGCGAGATTATACTGTGGACTGTCTATACAACTTGCTTGCTCCACCTATTTATATAGTATGTGTTACATGGGCAACATGCACAATATTACGCACACTAAAGCAAGATAAATTATACCCGTCACCGGTTTTCAATGCTAAATACGACTGTGAGTATTTCAAGTTCTCTCTCCATCGTGGCTTTTATGATTGATAATTGTGCTATTTATATCATAGCAATAAATGTTAACAATCTTACAATGAAATAAAGCAATGTGTCGATGTATGTAATCAAGAAAATATTGATATAGCGTAACATTTTATTTTATATGAGTTGATATTTTTATGAGTTATCGCTGCTTATCAACTTTATTATCCAATTGTTCCTGTTTTTGAAATGTTGAATATATTTGACTTTGAAAAATTTCGTAACTCGTTCGAAAAAAAGAAATAAGATTTGCATAAGTTTATTATTCACATTTAAATTTTGCGAAACGGAGTACCTATCGTTTTTCACGTGACTACTGACAAATCGGTCTTATATTTGACAAAAGAATTCTGATCTAAATCTCGCAAGTTTAAATTTTATCAAATTTGATTACGCGTTGTGTTTTAATTTATTAACGGTTTTTTAAGTATCTACTCTTTCATCCGCTAATTGAACCAGCGACTCTAATTAGCTCCAGCGTGCCCATGTGACGTCACCGTGTGAGAACTGCTGATCATGCTTCTCTTTATACTGTGTAAGGAAAGAAACTTTAAAGTTTCATCATTGCCGTGTTGCTCGATAAATGACTCAGCAAGATTAATCTCGATCAAAGAATACAGCAAAAACAAATAACGCGCTTATCTTATTCACGCCTGCCTCAGTGACACAACAGTAATTCGTTAATAGATAACGTATTATTTACCTGATATTAAAATATTATACGTGCACGTCATTTATATTCTTTTTATATCATACAATATATTATTTAATAAAAATTTCAAAATTAAAAAAAAGTCTGTGACGCACAAAAGTACAATCTAATGCATGTAAATATATTAAAAAAAAAAAAAAAATTTTTTTTTATCTAGTTTTTATCATTCAAAATGTTGACGACATTTAACTCAATATCAGAAAAAATTCATAATTTGATTGGAAAGATAAGACCGATTTATCAAGAACATGAGTTACGTCAAACGATAGGTTTTGTAAGAGAAAATATTGAATAATGAATTTATGAAAATCTCATTCTTTCAATATTTGAAAGCACAAAAAAGATGTTTTTTTTTTTTATATGGAAAGAAATATTTTTTTAATATCTAGTTTTTATTATTTAAATTGATGATGACATTTAACTCGACTGGAAGGATAAGATCGATTTATCAAGAACATGAGTCACGTCGAAAAGACTCCTAAGTATTTGAGTTGTCAAAAATGTACATAATTTTTGCACTGTCAGCTATTCACAGTGTTGTGCTTAAATAATTTAAAATAATCTAGATATAGATAAGATAAAATATATGCGTCTGTATCTGAAATAAGATAAAGATAATCTTAATTTAAATATATCTATCTTAAAAGCTAAATTAGTTGAATGTTTTATCTAGATACTTTTAAGATAATATTCAAAATTACAATTTATATAAAAATAATATATTTCAGAAAACTATAAAAAATATAAGCATATATTTCAGCTTAATACATTAAAGGTTTAGAGTTAAATTACAAATTTTTATTTTTTAAAAACAATGGTTTTTCGAACATATTATCAGATAAACGATTTCTTCGAGGTACAAATATCTACCGCAACTGAAAAGACGCTCCACTGGCGCGGATGATGGTAATGTTGTGTTATATTTTATAGATATATGATATATATGTGTTATATTTTGTAGATATAATATGAATGCAGAATGAGAAAAATGGCACTGATTACATTACCTTAGATATTTTATAAAAGATACTATTTTTTTAAATCTGAGCTACAGATAAAGATGTCATATACTTTAATTAAATAGATAAAAGGTAAAATAAACAATAAAGACATTTAGATAAAAATCTAGATAATTTTATTTAGATAACGGAAAACACTGGCTATTCAACATATTAATGCAATTTCAAGAAGAGAGTACTATGATTGCCTTTGTTCTCAAAAGAAACGATATCATGCTCGCATCACATAAATATAAAATTACTCACACACTATTAATTCTATCATTAATTACACCTTATCTCATCTTCGATTCGATTTCGATTCAAATTCACTCACCTCTGTAAGTCGCACAGCCGGATATTTTTGCGAAATCTCGCCTTTCTTAAAAACCAATGAGAGACTATTCGATAGCAATGAAAGCGCAAATTTGAGCGTGCTTTTCGAGATTCCTTTGCCACATATACATATATAAGTACAGCAGATATGGTAAATGAATGCTAAAAGATTGTTAATATCCAAAGTAAATGCTAATATGAAACTAAGAGAAAAATCGACAAGTTCAACGCTGAGATATTGATAATTCTTAAAATACAAGCAATTTTAAATATTGGCCTCTTCAAGTTATAATTAAAATCCGGCTCTTTATTTAATTATAATCAGACCTCATTGCTTTCCAATCGAATGTATTAATATTCAAGAGTTGAATATTAATTGTAAGTGTATCAAAAAATGAACTCTTTTCTTATATAACTTAGTTAAGAAATCCTGTAAATAATCTATAATTTAATGTATTATAAATTTGTATATATCGTATACAAAGCATTTAGAACGCATTACCTCTCTGGTTCTTTCATTATGCAACACTTTAATTTAACACGTAATTATAAAATAGTGCATTAACCGTTCATATTTCATAAACTCTGCAACTCCATAAATTTTCAAACATTTAGTGTTTCAAAGTTTTAGTGTCATCAATCAAGATACTAAAATTTGTCGTTTTTTTTAAATTTAAATTATTTATATTAAAATAATTTCACATTTATATATAAATTAGAAAAATGGTAATAATTTCCAAAATATTTATAACACGAATAATAAAACAAAGGTAGGCTATAGAGGGCAAACGTAACACACAAATAATGGTTATAAAACATCCTGTGAATAATAATAATAATAATCATTTATATTTTTATATTATTATATTTAAACCTTTATTTTATTATTTAGAATTAAAGAGAGCCGATTTATTTTATTTATTTACTTATTAATTATAATATGGAATTAACACAATAATCTCAATTTATAAAATACTGGTGTATAATAACTATTATATTATCTTTGCGTTACATAAATATATCTAATCTATTTTGATAGAAATTATGCAAATGCAAACATGACCGATTGTTGATTGTGAGTAGATGGTATGAAATTATGATCTGTTCTTATCTAGTAGTAGTGTACAGTACGTGAAGAACTAATGTGTGGCATACACGAGACGAAATAACGTAAAATATAAATACGATTCCAAATTAGCATACACTGTATGTACATCCAAGAAATATATTTGATCAAAGCCGGATGGGCAATTTTAATCGCCCGAGGTTGACGGTTTAGCAACTTCCTCGGAGAATACGAGATGCATTATACGTTATCGCATAAGTAGCTCTATCAAGTTATTAACCAGTTGTGGCTCAGGCAATGTTTAAACTTTTAACGCAATTATACTTGGGAATTTTCTACAAAGCAAAAATTATTCATCACGAAACTAACATAAAATGGTTGAGCTAATGTCGATTATTACGTAAGCGATTAAATTGAATTTATCAGAACTTTTTCACATATTACACTGTTAAAACTGATTTATGCTATTTATAATAATGTTTATAAAAATCTTTATATGTAGAAAATATTTTTATATAAACATATTGTTATAAAACTCAAGTTTAAAAATATTGTTGTTAAAAATAAAAGTTTTCTATTTTGTAGTTATTAATTATTAATTAATGATTAAAAAGTATATTAGAATATTTCATCCTTTCACCTTTGTTATAGGTGAAGAAGGTACATATATAAAATATTAATATTATATATTAAATTTACATATATATTAATTTTATATAATTTTGAAACTTTAATTATAATAATTATTAATATTTGAATAAGATTAAAAAGTGAAGTGATTGCAAACGTAATGATTTGTGTTCTATTTTAATCTAGTATATTATACGTACGAAATTTTATAGACATTGATACAATTGATAGAAGCTTGATAATATAAAGCCATCCAGGTTATAAACGTAATGGGCAATAATGGGCGTGGTAATAATTAAAGAGATTATGACAAATTGTAATTTTACATATATTAATTGTAAGAAAATATATGTACATACTAATGAATGGATTTATTTCTACGATGTATTACAAATTAATTTTCTTACAGCTTCAACAACATTAAAATGTATTTGTAAACACATTTTTTAAAATTATGTTTGCTTATTTTAGTTCATTAATTAAAAGAACAATCTAATCGTGTATGTGTGCTCTACAAAAAGTAGAAACTGATGTATGTATTATATTAAACAATCATACGTGTTAAAATTAATTTAAGATACACACACGGTAAAAAATTTTGTGTTAAATTTAACACAAATCGCATGTTCCAAACGGTCCACAGAAATTTTTCTATTAATTTAACATATTAGGCATAAGTTAAATAGTAACATTAATATTGTGTTATATTTTAATATAAAAATAAATAATAAATTTTTCATAGTTTGACATAATTTTTGTGTAAAAATTTAACGAGAAGATAATATTAAAGTAACATGTTGCATATGTTACTTTAACATTATTTATTGTTATTATATACGTTATAACATTTTTTTCTGTAAATTTTAACAGCTAAATTTTGTCACTAATAATTCAAAACATATTTATAATGTAAAATTAAAAATACGTGTACATTGTATTATTTTTGCACTCTTTCAGTTATTTTAATAATTTAACAGTTTGACTTAAATTAACAGAATATATTAACAGCAATATGTTAAATTTTTAATAAGAAAACAAATTTCAAATGGTGTATATATAAATTTAATTAGATAATAAACTAATTGTAAGTCTCAAATATTTATTTACCTTATATTTATAAAAAATAAAATAATATAATTTTAATATCAATTTTTGTTATAATATACACAATAGTTATTTTCTTCAATTAAAGAAAAATTGAATTTTAATTCACAAAAATATTATGATAATAAATGTTAATTGAAATTATTGATATATATATATATATATATATATATATATATATATATATATAATACTGTAGTATATAATAATTACTATGTCATCCTCTGTTTTTTAATGGTGTTATGGTCAATACATAAATTGCCGTTGACTCTTTTTGTTATAATTTATTTCCGCTCCTGCAAACACAAAATAAGGATAAATGTTGATCGAAAAATAAGGACGACTTGGATAAGAAATATTTTTTTAACAATAAATATAAAATATGATGCATTACACTGAATCAGAGAGAGAGAGAGAGAGAGAGAGAGAGAGAGAGAGAGAGAGAGAGAGAGTGAAAATATCACTGATTTTATTTAAAAGAGTATTTTATCTCAAATGTTATAACGTTATTCGCAAATTGTATATATAGATTTATGAATGTATTTTCAAAATCTTTAAATAATTTTTTTTAAAGTGTATAGTTAGAAAATGTTTTTTAAATATTCTTTAAACAAATAGAAATTATCAATGGATTAATAATAATATACATTATATAATTCTAACGTCATCTTAAAGCTGATAATAATTAAAAGAATATAAATAACAAAGATTTATTTTTCACGCAAGTACGTTTATTGTTTTAATCGCAATATATCAATAATATATTAGCGTGTCTTGAATAAACTAACTTTCAAGAAAACGCGCTGGAAACTACACCGATATTATAAACGAGAGTGTAAGTAGTCTTAAGTAAATTGAGACATAAATCATTTGTACGGCATAAGAAAGTCGATGGTGGACACGTAAATAAACATGTTATTTCACATTTTCGATATGACGTGCGACACCTGCAACGCCTTGAAAAAGTATCGCTATATTTTGTTTTAGTTTTTGTCCGCGTACCAAGTTCGGAAAAGCCAAGCGGTGCTCGCTCGAGCATGCCCTTTTAGGAATTAGAGATAAGGAAGGCGAGAGAGAAGGATGCGAGAAGAAAATCCGGAACGCCAATAAGAGAGGAGATGTTCCGCGAGTCAACCAAGATTAGATTCCCATTGGATCGAGAATCGAAACGGCGATGATTATTGGCTATCGATCGAGTCCGCGTGGAGTATTTATGTAGGTCAGCAATCCGCGCGGATTATTTAGCTCAGGAAATTTAGGACGTCACACGTTACATCAAGAAATAAGACACATGTTCCCGGAATACAATAAATCCTCCCATCTCTGATTTTTCATTAGATGTGCAAACAGAGAACGACTATGATTATTAGTCATCAGTATATATATATATATATATATATATATATATATATATATATATATATATATATATATAATATATGTTTAAATACGCGCGAATTAATTACTATATGTTGACATGTAATTACTATATGCTAATAATGATTCTTGTCCGTTCCTCTTGCTATCTCTATTTCTATATAAATTTAATATTCACACAATACATACTCATATACACATAATAAAGAATTCGTGGAACAGTGAAAAGATGGAAAACTCATACAACAAATTTTTACTATGTGTAATATTTACTATATGTATGTAAATTTAAAAGAAAAACTCCTTAAGCTGAGAGCCTTCTACATTTAACAATTTCATAAATATTTCAAAAATAGCATATTTTAGATGTATTATAAAAGTATAAACTACATTACGTACACACTTGTGCAAAGTAATAAATTTTACAATAAATAAATTAAATTATAAAGTGCTATATATATATATATATATATATATATATATATATATCCAGTGCAAGCAAATTTAATTATACATCTTTTAATATTTCAGTGATATTTATTCTTCATTAACATTTTAATAAGTCTCCATGGCGATACAAAATTTTCCTGCACGAAATAACGTCTTTCGTCATGTATTACGTCACGCGAGACGCGATTGCGCATTACGTAAGAGAAGTTCTCCTTTAAGCTGTCGATCAGTTCTGCGCAGGCGCGCGGAAAAGTAGGTCGCTAGAGCCAGCCTTCTTCTCTAGCCTCTTTATCCTTTTCGCGTTACCGAGGTTAGTGTCTGCCGATACAGTATGCGGCACGTGATCGTGGTTTTTGATATCTTTTTCTACGCATTTCGCCGAATTGTGCGTAGAAGAGTATCGAGAGAACTCGATTTAGCAACGGACAATCATTTTTCAATGGAACGTTCTGGAAAAATTCATTTTCCGCTCGTTTCACGTATCTCCTATATTTTGCAACATTGCCAGGATTGCCATCTAATGTCCGAGGAGTATCCTGGAATCTGGAAAAACGTCGAGAGAAGCTTCATGGTGGAATAATTGATGTGAGTGATCTCTTCATTGTTCGGGATTCTCGATTGTGCTTTTTAGTAAATTGAAAAAATTAAATCGGTATAAAATACCGAATTTTGAGGTTTATATCGTTGCACTTTTTCCGTGATGATAAATGCAATAATAAGAGTGTGATAAACATTATTTGTAATAAATAAATAAACATTTTATAAGTTTATTAAAAATATTATTTATGGAAGCATAATATAGTTATTATAGAAAAGTAGTAATTTATATTTATTTAAATATGCATTTCTATCATTTTTATTATTTGAAGTAACATATAAGTACTTATGTATACGCACGCTTCATCGAACCATCAAAAAAACTCAACAAATTGAACTCGTAGATAATTAAACATTCGTTTCTCAACGTCATCGATCGCTAATCAGATACAAGGAAAGAGTGCAACAGTATAAATCTCGAAATTCGATTCGAACACGCTTCATAGGTTTTTATCACTTTTTTTCATTATGATGAATAACGGAAGAGAAAAACGTGAAAACGAGAGACTGCATAAAATTCGGCGACCGAATTCATGTGATATATGTCACGGAAATCAAATTGTTACTACAACGAAATATTTAACGTCCTGTACAAAATAGATTGATGCGGCATATTCTATTCTTTCAATATTACCTATATTAATTATTAATCAATAATTGATATTGACTGTTCGTTATTTTACACGATTCTTCGATTCGTATATTACTACGCGTTCTTAATCGTATATTAACAATAAACGTAAACGAGCAATTTATTAATTAGCAATTTATGAGCCCTTTATTAATTAGTAATTTAAATTTAATTGAAAGGACTTCAAAATCTGAAACACGAAATACGTTTAAATTTTCTCTTTCCAAGCATATTTAAAGAAATAATTATTGAAAATATATAATAATGCAATTTATAATTATCTGGTACTTCGATTCATCGCATTATACTTCGAAACGTGATTATTTTATTATACGATTAACAATTATAATCATCAATTCATATGATTGATTAACTCTCGAAATAAAATACTGGTATGAGTATCACATTGATAGCTATTATTAGTTTTACTCTTCACCGACTTAAACGTACATTTGTCATTTCTGGATTGAAAGAGTACAATAATAACAAATCGAATAAATCTAATAACGAAAAGTCATAATTACATCAACGTTAATTAGTAATTAATATAAAAGAGTAGAATATTTCTTTAGAAGTTTATTTTGCGATAAATATTTCGTAGTAAAACAACGAATTAAATCCTCTAACGATATATTTGCAAGTGGAACCGTATCAATTACGCGAGTTGATAATCGCTAATTACATTAATTTTAAGAAACTATCGCGTTTGGCATCTTGTAGTACCTACTTGTTGCACAATCATATTTAGAGAGATATTAAATTACAATATACCTAGCGGCTCTTTCTCGGATCGCTACTTTTCTGCTCCAGGCTCCAGGTTAGGTATATATATATATATATATATTGTTGTTTCAACATTTCTCTAAATATAATTACAACAAGTACTACTAACAAATTTCAAGTGCTATCACAATTAGTACAATATATTCATAAAATTATCAGATTATCAATTCGCGTGATTTATTAATTCTTGTTAACTTTTTTGATAAATATATCAATAGAGAATTACAATTACAAATTATTGGTTTTTTTTGCAAATATAATGATAATTATTTATTTCATTCTTGGATTCGAAACATTTCTATTTAAACATTTAAATAATGTAATTAAACATTTTTTTATTAATATACATATAATTGGTTCACATTCATTCATCTTGAACCAAGAGCACGAAATAATAATAACGATACATCGAATAATTTAAGTAATGAAAAAGTTTGTTTTATTTATATAATATTTTTATTTCACGCGATCTATATATATATATATCTTCTTCTTAGTCCATCGTCTCTTGACAGAAGCGTGTTGACTTCTCTTTTTCATATACATGATTGCGTACGCGGATAGTACAGGTATATGTATGTGTATACATGTATATGGGACCTACAATTTTTAACGCTGGTTCCGAACGGCTAATTTTTGTAGAGAAGTGTTCTTGGCAAGATTACTCTCGGTGGGTTGCCAGCGTCTTTTCGAGAGCAGAGCAAGCGTATATAATTTTTCTGCTCTTACCGAGGATCGAACCCGGGACCTTTGGTTTAGTAGACCGATACGCTGTCTACTGTGCCACGCTTTGCCCATATATACACACACATATATATATATATATATATATATATATATATATATATATATATATATATAATGTGTATTGATTCGATTTTATGTTTTCGCATAATCTAACATTTTGATTAATAATTAATTTGAGTCGCATTGTATCATACAATATTAAAGCAAAATCATTAATTTTGTTTTACATGTATATATTACGTTAATTATTAAGTACAGTTATTATTAATTATATAATGTTGAACGCGAATTTTGTAATTTCTTTTAAAATACAATAAAGTAGGCGAGCAATTATTGTGTCGGAAATGTGTAAAGTAACGCGCGATCGACATATTCTATTAATAATGCACACGTAACAATAATTAACTATGTTTTTATTAGTGAATGTCAATGTCAATAAAGGAAAAACAAGAGAGGGAGATCTGTTACGTACCGCAACTTTTTCTACGCAAATATTTCACGAATAGATATCTTATACCTGACATAAGATCTTTTAAAATGTAATCGCTTTTTCTCATTTTCTTTATATATGTATTCTACATTGTAACATTAGATTAAGTTACTATATCGTCACTTGCAATTTAATTAAACTTGTAGCTATAAAAATATTCGAATTAATTTCACAATCAGATCTAGGAGGATCTGTAAGGGCGGAGGTGTTACGTACCGCAACTTTTCCCACGCAAATATTTCACAAATAGATATCTTATTAAGAGACAGCAGTTTCTCACGCTAGATGTGCATAACCCACAGGTCACTCTTAATATCTCTTCGCGAGATATCTCTTTCAGTAAGCGATAAACGCATCACTCCGAGATGCCACACGACTTTATCTGCATGTGGGGACCTCCGAGAATGAAGGTCCAGCGATATAAAAAGTAATTAGTTCTAAATCGTCAGCGCTAGAGAAAACATCTTCGACTTGTAACATTGCGCCAAATAAAGTCTTGTAACTAGATAACTGTACCTTTTTATTCATTACGCGTTCAGCGCGTAACAGATCCAGGAAGGCATCGTCATATCGGAGCACCGGTCTGGTAAGTAATTTAAAATTTATTTAACTTAAGAAATAATTGCTCGCGCGATTATCTTCGCGATAATAATTTATTTTATCGTAGAATGCAATATATCATCAAAGGATGAGCGATTCTTTAAGACTATACCTATTTCGCAAATTTTTATATAATAGTACAAATTACGCAAGTATGACTCATCTTATTGATTCTCTGACTCGTCATTGATTACATATATATAAAACAATTTTTTGCAATTGGTAATTACGTTAAATACAATGTTACTATAATAATGGATGAGTAAATTAAATTTTGATAATCTACAAATTAATGCTCGATGAGAGGAGCTTATAAATTTTATTAATTAAGTATAATATAAATATATTTAAAGTTGTATTATAATAAAAACCAACTAGTTCAACATATAACAGCGATAGCCAATAAAGGTAATAAACGAGTTTCTACCGCCTTCAGACTGACAATGAGTTCTACGATTGTGACGTCTCGTCATTATCCAACACATTGATCAGAAATGTCGATATGTTGTGCATACTTGCGCGTAATAGTGTAATAGTAAATGGGTTGACATATGCACGCATGTTAAGGCAACAATACAAAGCCGCGAGATAAGTAAATATCTTATCAAATATTAAATATATTTATTAAGACGTTTTTGCCGAGTTGTATTGTAATTATGTTGTCGAAGTAGATGACTGGTTAGTCGAAAGTCAATGCGAATGCTAGAGGCAGATGATGAAATGAATAAAAATGTACCGAAAATGTAAAATTCTCTTGAAAATAAGGTATTTTTCAATTTTTTTGTTATGTTCCAACGATTTCTATCTAGCTCGTTAATGTATGTGCTTATGGAAGGAATGGTTTCGTGCAACTTAAGTCTTTATACGTGATTAAATGTCATGCTATAATTAAGAAAATGAAGTGTAATGATGACAAGGCAAGATGCACCAGGACTTTATGCAATTCTCCACCGTTATTGCCAACCTTATATTCCTTCAACGTTTACTACACGAATATTGATTCTTGTTGGCTTTATAAATTTCACCGTGAACGCGTTACTTTTACACCGAAATAATTCTAAAACTAATATTTAACGCGCTGGAAAAGATAATCTTTTAAAAATACATATATATTGAAGAGATAAAAAAATAAAAGAGAAAAGATACGTGTTTAATAACTTTAAATAAAAATATATAAAATAAGAATATAATGATAAGGAAACATATATGTTTATGTTTTTGCTTAATTTAAATAAATACTTATTTGAACGTATTGAACTAAATATTTTTTTAGATTAAATAAATTTTTTTTCAGTGTATATATGCATGTGGATGCATGTGTGTATATATACAAATTTATAAAAAATTAAATTACACGATTCCACAAATTCTTATTTGTCAGATTTAATTTTGATTGTATTTTATACTTTTTATTGACATGTATATACAGATAAATAAGACGTAAATATTTAAAATATTTACCAAACATAACAACAAGCTATACATATACATACTAAAAATCTTAACTAAGCTAATAACAATTCTTTCAAAATACTCCCATTGCTTTAAAACGTTTGTTGTAATCCCAGAAACTCCGCGAAAGTAAAAGGTGAATTTAAATTCTATAAGGTTGCAATGGGATTTCATGTTTAATCTCGATCTCAGGTAAACGAAGTATTATCGATTCTCTACTTTAAACGCGTAAAAATATCCATAGCCATATCCACGTTAACTAGATTCTTGCAAATTCGCGTGATAGATCTCGGTAAACACTTTAACACCCATGGCGTGCACCTCCTCGAATCCGAATTTCTCCAGGCTTTCCTTGCAGCGATCGTAATACGCCACGACGTTATCGTAAGGGCTGATGTCAAAGTCAAAACACTGCGATCGAAAAAAAATAGTCACAGCACTCTGCATACGAGTTCGATAAAGTCGTTCTTCACGAAAAGACTCACCAAAATTGTACATATAGTTGTACTGATAGTGAAATCGGCGACAGTCAAGTTATCGTCGGCCGCGAATTCTTTACCCTCTAGAAAAGAGTTGAGCACTTCGAATGATCTCTTTACTTTTTCTAAATCTGCCTCGTTAATAGAAGGAGCCTGACCTCGTATTACTGGCATCTAAATAATAATTTTGATTATCGAGTCAAATATCGGTACAGACATAATGCAATATCGAGAAGAATAATTATTTCACACACTAGCGATATAGAGCATTTCAGAAATGGTATATTTCTTCAATTAATGAAAAGTAGATTAATATAGCTTGACGTAAGTTAATTAGTGATTGTGAGATGTAGAGAATATTATACGTTGATTATAATATTAATTGAAAAAAATTGAGCAATAGGGAGTTTGCATTAAAAAAGAAATACATTTTTTTATATATGTAATTTTAATATATATTATTATAAATTTATTTGTAAGAAAATTTCAAATTTTAATCAATAGAAAGGTATTAAAAAATTAAATTAAAATTTAATAAAATTTAAATTGTGAGAAAACGATTTTGATTGGTTGGAGTGCGTGACGTCACATGTGCAATAATTTTAAACGTTTGTTTTCTGTATTCTGTATTGCGACATTCGGTCATTCTTGATCTCGAGGTACAAAGAAAAACAATTTATTGGATGTTTTAATTGTTGTACTTTTACATAGAGGTACAAAACAGGTTTTGTACGTGTTACCTTTGCCCATTTTCACAATAACTGGATATTTTAATAAAAAAAATAGTGTGTTGTCACTGTATATATTGGTTAGGTTTGAGGAGACGCTATTTCATGCTATTTAGCGCTATTAGCGTCTCCCTGAATGTAGATATTGCACTGTGACGTCACATCGTGTTCGAAAGGACTCGGTCGTTTCCGGA
Source organism: Anoplolepis gracilipes (assembly GCF_047496725.1). Lineage (NCBI taxonomy): Eukaryota > Metazoa > Arthropoda > Insecta > Hymenoptera > Formicidae > Anoplolepis > Anoplolepis gracilipes. The sequence goes on along the minus strand of NC_132980.1, from coordinate 378,032 downwards.
TCGCATTCGACAATTTCAAATAATGTAATTTTTATTATTGATTTTCCCGCTCAATTTGCATTAAAAAATTACGGAAAAAATAATTACATTTAAAACTATATATAAATTATATGGATCGATACATACATAACATTTTATAAGATTGGAATAAAGAGTACCAGCATCAAAGTACATCATCTGATCGACTACTGCCTTTTGTTTTGGATCTTTCGGGTATAGAGAGTCATTTCTCGCATATTTGTTGACCAAATATGTCATAATAGGACGACTGTAATAATACACACATATTAAATGGAGTTTAATTACAGAAAATCGTGAACCTAACATACCTTTCCCACAAAATAAAGCCGTTGTCGTTGATGGTTGGTATCATATGTTGTGGATTTATCTAAAATAAAATTATGCTTTAAAAGCTTTATAATTATGTTCTAAATAGGTTTATCACATAAATTATCAATTATGTGATGTATATCTTACTTATGTATTTATTTGTATTATAATAATTAAGAAATTTACATGCAACGAAAGAAATAATGCAACTAAAGAACCTGTAAAAATTCCGGATTCATATTCTCTCCATTCGAGATATTCACAATTTTAATGTTAAAATGGATGCCCAGAGCCTTTGCCAGTAGCATAACGGTACGACAGGGTGGACTTAGTGGAAAGTAATAACAGTCAATCGGCATCTCTCGCTTTCTCACTAGACTACTTTGCTTTCGTTATTCCCTTCGCGTTTTTCTCCGTGTCTCCTCCGCGTTCTCTTTTGTCTTCGTTTCGCGAGTCGATTTGAATATTGTTACTATATAAATGAAATATTAATTTTTTTAATATATTTAATCTAAGAAGCTCTATCATCTAAACGTTTAATCCTAAATATGTTCTATCTTAATTTGGATGATTGTATAAATTCGTGCCCGATTTAAAGATAAACTTCAATAAGTTAAATTTTAGACTACAGTTAATTAAAGACTACAGTTTTATTAATCAATTATATAATCTCCATTCGTTTCTACAAGTGTTTTTCAGCGATCAACAAGCTTGTCGATTCCATTTTTGAAGAAAGAGCTTGGTTTTTCTTGAAAAAAGTTCGTGAGGTGGTTTTTGACACTTTCCTCGGACATAAGATTTTTGCTATTCAAACTATTCTGCAAAGACGGGAATAGATGAAAAACTGATGGCGCAATATCTGGAGAATATGGTGGGTGCTGGAGAATTTCCCATTGCAGCTCCTGTAGTTTTCGCAGCGTCTGTTGGCCGACGTGCGGTCTAGCATTGTCGTGGTGGAAAATGATGCCTTTTTGATTAGCCAAAACCGGACGTCTTTCTCGAATAGCCACATCGAGTCTAGTGAGTTGCTTACAGTACTTATCCGCCGTGATTGTTTCGCCGCGTAGCTCGAAGTGAATAATTTCCCTGCAATCCCACCAAACACACAGCAATATCTTCATTGGATGCAGGCCAGCTTTTGCGACGGATTCTGCACTTTCATCTACTTTTTTCCAGGTTCTCTTTCGCTGTACGTTGTTGTACAGAATCCACTTCTCATCGCCTATTACTAATTGATCTAAAAAAGGATTTGCTTTGTTACGTGCGAGGAAAGAAACGGCCACGTTCATACGGTTCAGCTTATCAGATGCGCCTGTTGACTGAAAGGGGAAACCCATGTATCGAGCTTGGAAACGTATCCGAGCTTTTTAAATGGCGAAACGCGGTTGCACTATCAATGTTCAGCCTCTTAGCAATCTCCTCAGTTGAAATATTTGGGTTTTCTTCCACAAAGGCACACACAATGTCATCAATGTCAGAAGACCTTCCAGAACGGGGTTGATCTTTCAAGTTGAAATCACCATTTTGAAATCTGCCGAATCATTTTTGAACTGTCCAGAGAGCAGAAGCACGATCCAAATAAACGCTTTGAATGTTTTTTTGTGCAGTCCCAACATTCACGCCTTTCCGAAATTTGTACAGCATTACATACCGCAAATGCACTTTTTTGTTCTCCATTTTTAAAAATTTCTCTTACGTACAAATCGACTTATTTGAACAATGTCTGGCACTACACAAATATCAAATGAGAGGTTCGTCAAAAGTGGATCAATAATATTATACATTTAATCGCATTGATATTGCATATAAACTTTTAGTTTGCTTGTCAAATTTAATCGCGCAATTCTAAAGCAAAACACACAAGATATTTCGTTATGGAAAACTGATTTTAAAATCGTGTCTGAGAGAAGAGAAATCTTCAATAAATATAATTTTGTAAAAAGAAAGGTTATCATAAGTAAAAAGAAAATAAGTCTAGAATTGATATGAATCGGATGGCAAAAATGAGAGAGACAGAAAGAGAGAGAGAAAGAAATAGTGAGATTAATAAAATGTTAAAATTGATTGATTACCTATATATATAAGTGTTGTTTAAACATATCTTATAAAATAAAAACAAGTTTGTTATTCATTTATAAGTTGAGATATTAATTTAAACACACACACACACACACACACACACTAATAGAACCCAAGGAATATTTGCGATGCGTAAATAATATGAATATTCACATTTCATGAAACACACATAGATGATCACATCGTACTAATTATAGCTGATGTAATTCCGTTAATTAGTGCACCGTTAAATGGCTTCAGATATGACCCTTACCTGCAACCCTTCACAAACTCGATTGATTGATACAAATCGATGATACTTGCAACCGTTACGTATCAGGCTAATTAATTGGGTTATCGTTCGCTCGGGTCGATGCTCTATCGTCGTAGAAATATAGTGCTCATCATCGCTTCTTCTAATGGCGAATAGTTTTTTTAACGGAAAGTTGCAGGTGTAAAAAGAAAAGAAAATGCGCGCGCACAAATGATTTGCAAAGTTGCCATAGCGATAGCGTACCGCCAAACAAAACCGTGAAACTTCAACGTTGACATTATCCGTTACGATCGAAAGTACCCGGTAAGGTCGATCGATCGCTTAATAAAAACGGGAAGAACCCCTAGTAACTTGCCGTACACTGGCATAACTCTTATAAATAAAGCAGCAGAAAATGTATACACCAAGGTATACATTTTCTCTATACTCGATTAATAGAGTAATTCGCAATTGTTTCAGAAAATACCAAAAATTTTATAGCATTATACATTCGATACATTTTTTTATTCATTCTACATAAAACACGTAGTTTTTGAATATAATTTCGATTTTTAAAATAATATGACAAAATATACAACTTTACAAATTTTTCAAAATTGTGATGAAGCAGTTTAGAGACCAAAATCATATTTAGCAAAAAAAGTGCCTATTATTATTCGTGTTTTCTACATTCGATATATTTTTTTATTCATTTTTACGTAAAATTCTATCAAATTAAAACAAATTTCATAAAATATTTTGCCGTTGTATTCTTGCATGAAAGTTATAATACAATGAAAATTCGATAAAAAATAACTTTCTTGAAACACAAGGTTAAAACTAGTCTTTTCGTAGTTTTTTGAATATGATTTCAATTTTTAAAATAATATGATAAAATATAATATATTAAAATAACTCTTTCTTACAACTTTGCAAATTTTTCCAAATTGCATTGAAGCAGTTTAGAAACCAAAATTGTATTTAACAAAAAAAAAAAAAAAAAGTGACTATTATTCGTGTTTTCAAAAAAAAAAGTTATTTTTCATAAATATATCAATGAAATAAACTATTCCTTAATAAAGTATATAAAGTAAGTAACTCTTACAAGCAATTGGCGATCAATTTTTCACAGTTACACTCAGCGATTTCGTTAGGTGAATCGACAATTATGTCGGGTATTATATATTGACCATTAAAAATGGGTGCCTTAATTTCCCGGTGCAAAAGTGGTGATTTCAGTGCAACGCGGCCGGTGCTTTTACGATGCCCCGTTAACGACGTATTCTCGTAATTTTCACGGTTTTGTTTGCGCCGTTCCATTCGTCTCAATAAATTTCTTTCGTTACCGCCGTCACCTGGGATAGGGGCGGTCTTTGACCTCGTTTTTCGGGACTAACGCGCGATGCGCCATGATGGTATGATTTTAATTAGCTTTAGAGGTGCGCTCTCACGTTCGCGATATGAATGGAAAGATCCTGTGTATAACGCTGTCGTTGCGTGCCAATTCGATATAACGCGCATACGCAGACGCTACTAATTGCTTCGGTTTAGTTCCGGAGCAATTTGCGGCAGACACAACGCTCTATTGACCGACATGAAAGAAGCTGGGATTCGATCAGGTAATACATGAACGCACAATCAACTGTATTCCCAGCAACCGGATGTAACCAGCCGACGGTACGTACACTTTGTACATTTTAGTCGATGGAGTAATGCAAGTTGGATGACTAAATTTGTGAAAAATAATAACGATGCAGCAAAGAGAAACGGCTTGTTATCCAAATTTAGAGTGATAATAATAAATTAGTTGGCGATATATATTTAACATTTCTTAAAAGGCAATTCGAAATATATATATATATATATATATATATATATATATATATATATTTTTCTTCAATCTATACGTTTTCTAAATCTTTATTAGTGTATGATTTTTTAATACATACGCGCAAAAATGGCATTCGATGCGCACGATCGAGGCTATCGACTGTCGATAACGTTGCAAAATCGTTCGAAGGGACGAAGCTGGTTCTTCGTTCGCTTGGCTGTTATCGCAACGAGCGTCGGGCGTGTCTGTGGTACGATTATCGATTAGCCCCGGCAAATCCACTGAGATGGAAAATGAAATAGCCGCGCGCGTTCGCGCTCGCGCCCGGCTCATCGACGGCGCGGCGTCAGGGAAACGCGTGATCTATCAACCCTATCGGTGTTACGTTCATTCCGTTGTGTGTATATATATATATATATATATATATATATATATATATGTATATATCTACGTCGGATCGCGCGTAACGCTGGTAATGTGTTTTAATAATGAGAACATAATGTATGTGCAAAATGCGCGCCGGGCGCTGATACGTACACTCATAATCGAACGCTTGGATTGGTGTTGTACGTACGTTTTATTGAGATTATTAACGCGTATATACGCACGCACGCACGCATACGCGGGCGATCGGAAAACGTTGGCCGCTCGTTTCGCGTTCGGTCAATACAACCGCCACATCGGAAAATCCGACACTTTTGTTTACGGCATGCTTGAAATATTAAATGAACTCCAGAGAAACGTGCAATAATTATCGCCGCGCGCGACACTAAAGCGTTTATAACATTGAGCCGCGCGTACGTTTATTTAAATTATCCTCTTATATAACACGAATAATGCGAGAACTTGGCGCAGGTAGCTGCCAATATCATCCGTGTGCGTGAATATCAAATTTCGAGCTCGTCGAAGATGATCGAGCAATTAGGTCAAAAATTATCATTGCCGATGGATCAACGAGCATTTCGACATTGATACGTCGAGATTGCATTGATATCTGTCGCGTGCTTGCTAAACAAAGGATAAAATTCTATATCGTGTATATACATACTCTAATTCGATATGCGCGCTTTCATCAGCAATTTTATATTTATTGTTCAACGACGAATAATTATAATGCCGCTCTTGAGCGAAATGACACCGATGAACGCAATGTTGCTGAGAGAATTTGATTTCACGAGCGAAGAAATACGATTCCTTTACGCGCCATCTTTCCTTCCCTCGACGTTCCAGACGCGAACTCGGCCAACGAAGTCAAAGTCACTCGCGTCAAAAGTAGCAAAAGGATGTTCGAACGTCCGTAGAGCTCGGTAGAGGAAACCTCTTTTGCCCCTTTCCCGATACCTGATGGCATCGCGAATAGATGAAAGATCAAAGCTTCCAACTGCGAATACATATATGTGTTGCGAAAGTGCGTATTGCGACAGGAGCGTCGCTTTATACCATTTCAAACCGTTCCGCCGACGCCGTTGTCACTCGAGAAGTAGCGAAGATGTTACCAGTTCCAACGAGTTCCAAGGAGTTAGTTCCTGTTCGCTTTCTCGCTACGTCGCCAGGGGAATCGGTTGTTACGTGACGCGATTCCTATGCTGGAATCGTGTGGTCGGCGTCATGTCAAACTGAAAATATAGTAGAAAGGGATTTCTTATCTTCGTCCCTAATACCGTCACGACGATAATCAAATTAAAATACGTAGAATCTATATTAACCCTTTGAGTCATGAATTTTTCTAATTGACAGTATTTTATAAAATTTGGTATATAAAGGTTTTTGGGGTCGCTGATTACGAATCCGTTGTCAGATTTTCAAAATTCAAGATGGCGGATCCAATATGACAGACGAAATTTTACTACCGCCATATTGGATCCTTATATTAAATTTTGGAAATTAAATTTCTTTTCCTTTAGATTCAGATTCTGCGATCTAAAAAATCTTTAAAGAAAAAATTAAAAAAAAAAAATACAACTGTTACTTTCAATTTAGAACAGAAAATATTTTTTATCAAAAAAAGGAAGATTTAACAAAAACAATACGGTGGAAAATTCTAAAAAAATTCTTAAAAATACTTTAGAGTGTACTAAGATTCTAAAAAAATTGCCATATTTATTGTCATAATAGATTAGTAGAAAATGCATTTTTTCGTAAAAAAGTATTAATTTTGACTGTTTGTTTATATATGGTATTTTTGCAATTAACAATTAATGACTGTTCATATTTTTTTACACTTATTGATGTTCTAGAGACTCTGTAGAAACAAAAAATCCGGTATTTGTTGATAAAAAAAGTAGTTAAAACAATAAAAAACTATGAAAAAAAGGTGGGTCTCTGGATGACCCACTGTGACTCAAAGGGTTAATTCCTTATTCCGTACCGATAGATCATTTTTGTCTGTAACATTTCTAACAACGTCATAATTTCTCGAAGACAAATAAACATAAAATAATATATTTAAGTAAATTATTTTTCAAATTTATTATTTTAGTCTTTATTTAGAATGTTTAAAGAAGGGATATATATTTTTTCAGATTGTTTAAAACACTTTTATATATTAATAAACTTATCGAAAATACGCTGATCTACCTGTACAGTTGGAAGGTGTCAAAAATAACAATACGGAGTAAGGGTTAAAGCAAAAGCTCTTATCAAATACATGGATTATTTAATCGAACGCAATAATTTTTATAAAAAAGTTGTTTTTATCAAAGCTCTATATACATAATATATAAACAAATAGAATGTTATTAAAATTCTATATTAATTATACGAGAAGACGCTAGTTTCGTTCTATTTATCATTGCCAAAGTTTGTCAGTATGATCCTCTCGCAATATGATCTTCTTGTGAAAGTGGAGTGAGTTGTATACGGATCAATGGTCATAATTGAAGAATTACCCTTCGACATGAAAATACAAACGTCATAGTTAGCCGACGAGACATTACTTTGAGGAACTCGAGCTCTTGGAAATAATTTTCGACCGGTAGGGAAACTTTACGGACTCTCGCGAAAGTTATTTCATACTACTTTGATGCAGCGCGCATTCTCCCGCTCGGCGATGCCCCTAGCACGGCTATACAAAGACACTTGAGTTTCCAAGTTGGTAGATTACAACAAACTTCTCCCGCAATATGTAACTTATAGAATTTACAGATACCTCGGCGGAAACGGTCGAGAACCATTAACCGTCGGCCGACATGTTTCTTACATCTGGATACACACTTACCGATATGCATAAGCCTAATTTAGGCTAATGACAAGCTACCTACCTCTACCTGCTCATGCTGACAATTCACAATTCACAATTCGCTCTTGGACGTATATTATTCAACTGATATTCTCGCATTAATTATAGAATTTATTCTCTCAATTAAATTTAATACATCTTTAACTAAATACTAAATTAATAATAATCTTTCGCTATAGTTTCAAAATAAGATGTTCAGGATATACATTATTATATATATATAATATGTATATATATATAATTATAATTATATATATATAAGTTGATTAAACATTACCAGGATTTTGCAATCACGAATCAGATAACATTAATATGTTTTGCTTATATTTAGTTTGATTATAGCTAAGGGCGTTGTTCGATATTGTTGAGTTTATATATATGTATAATATAACGGCGATTTAACTTACATATTACAAAATGTTAAATTTTTCTATAATACCGAAGAGAACAATTATATTAAATAATATTATTCATCCTTAAAAATAAAAGAGTTGTCAATTCTAATAACGGTAAAAAATTCAACCATAAAAAAAAATACATTTTTTAAATACAAAATTAAGTGGACTATAAAGCCAGATTATGTTATTATTTTTTGCTAACGCCAATGCAAATCGAAATATCCATAAAATAATATAACTAGGTACCTGCCGCCCAGATGCTTTGGATAAAACACAATTCAAAAATATATCATTTAAATTACTCTGATAACAGTAAGAAAGATAAATGATACAAATGTTTAGAAATTAAAGAAGCATTTAATTGTCTAGAATTTTCAATAAGAATTTTAATCGCTATTATAATCCACAAATTTGAATTTAGTTTTCGTCTCTTCGTATTCTTTTCGTGTCTTGTATGATCCCAATAAACCGCACATTAAAGGTGATGGTCTCGACATTTTATTTCTTGTTTTCTTTCCTATATTGACAAAAGATTTACATCGTAAAATAAATTAATAAAATATATTAAACTGTCTTATGTAAATATTTAAAACGACTTACGATAAGATGCTTATTTTTCTTACTTTCTTCGATTAAGAAAGAAAAAGAGAGAGAGAGAGAGAAAGAGAGAGACGGCTTATTTTTCTCAGTAGTTATCACATGTCCAAAAGTTTTTCAAAAAAATAATTACACATCTTATTAAAAAATTGTCAGTAATTAAAAAAATCAAAACAGAGAGAGAGAGAGAGAGTTTCGTCTACTTGTAATTAGATTATCTTACAATTAGGATTTTTAATGATCTAAGTTTGTTGAAAATGATTCCAAAATTATCCAAATGTGGCCTCGCACTTGCTCTAGTCGAATCTATATTTAGATAGAATTATAATTCTATTTAGATGTATAATTATATTGGATATTAGAATTTACATTTACAGGCTTAATCTTTAATAACGTATGTGCAGCGGAAATTGGTTATCCTTCGAAATGTGAATACGTGCATGGATATATTAACACGCGACGACGACGACGACGACGACGATGACGACGGCAACGGCAGAGGGGAGCAATGGCGTCAGCTAACTCCTCGTAACGACGCGTGTAGTGGAAACGCGTGTACGCAAATGGACAAGTACGCAAAATACACGGCCGAGCATAAACGAGCTATCCCGCGATTCGCTGGGAGCTACGGGCCATGCTGTGCACTGATCTAAAAGCCGAATAAGCACCCGCCGGCTAATGAAACAGCTAATCATACGTGGTGCACCGCTGGTGGTATCATGTTTTATTACGCGTATATGTATATGTATATGCGTTCATGCGCGCGCTTATCGCGGTGCCTTTGGGAAATATTAAGCGTGCCACAAAAAACGAAACTTTTTTATTAAACCTCCGCGTGTCTCTCTCGTTCGTTCGATATTTCGCTCATTAATGTAGTATACGTCTTGCATCCGAATAGCATTATTTCAAACTCGGTGCTAAATACAAGGACGTATTCCTGCATGCGTCACGTCGCATTCGCACTCTTACACAACTGGTGAAGGAGAAGTTGCGTGCGACGAGTGCGACCGAGTTTGCATAATATTATATATTATAATAACGTGCGACGCTATATAATGGAAGCACACGCGCGCTTTTATTGTAGCGTGTCGTAGAGAAAGAGAGAGAGAGAGAGAGGGGGGGGGGGGGAGATTGTATACGACGCGCTTTCTCGTCCGCGCGTAATTAGCATAAGACTCCCAGTCCCGGACGACATTATCGCCTTGGCCGGGTCGCGCTTATCAGCAGCACGAGTTGCATCGCGAACAATTGTTAAGAGCCGAGACACAAGTCACCTGTAATATGTAATTCCTGGACCATTTGGGTGAACTGTGACGTTATTGAAACGGGACTGATTACGCGATGGAATATTCACGATTTCGTAGCTGTGTACATTTCTGTCCCGCGTCAGGTACATACATGCACAACACATGCACACATGCGCACATGTGCTGGATATTTCGACACAGGAATTTGTACACAGTACCGCGGTTTGGTTTCCTCTCTTAATCAAACAGCAGATACAACGCCGTCACAGAGATCTTCTCCCGCGCGCTAACATCTTTGCCAGTATTCGAGTATTCCTCGGAGTAGTATAATACTCGTCTCGTAAAGTCGTTATATCTGAATACTATTTTCGTCCTCTCTCTCTCCCCTCCCTTCATCCGGCTCGATGTATGCAGCATCGATATTCGAGATACAATTTCTGTCACGCGCCCGGCCGATTGGTCGCGCGATGCGTCGGAAAGACGCGTGCTCGCAATCCACTGGAGTAAATTCCGCTGATCCTGCTTGAATCCTCTTTCTTTCTCTCTCTCTCTCTCTCTCTTTCTCTCTTGGAATCCTTTTCCTTCGCGACACACGAAAGGCACAGATGTGCCCACGCGCGCCGAGCAAATCCGAGGCCAAAAAGGAAAGAGGCTAAAGTAGAGGAGGCCAAGGGAGAGAAGAGAGAACGCGAGGGGGATCAAACTTTTGCGCGTTCTCTCTCTCTCTTTCTCTCTCTTTCTCTCTGTTTTTCCTGCCTGCGTGGAGCGGGACGTTGCGAGACTCACCTTATCTATGTAACCATTCGGCACAGTATCCTACTTTACTCTCTCGTTTTGACAGCGAGGCGCGCGGGAAACGAATCTCCGGCTGGGAAATCCCCCGCGTTTCGTCATAGTCACCCAATCCGCGGCGTGTGTGAATGCGCACGTGGGATAAAATATGCTCGACTAACCTACCTACGCTTACGAACGTTATCCGCGCGCACGGATGTGTACTAGAATATTTACGATATTTCGGGATTGCAGAGTATCGGTTTCTTGTGCGGCAAATATCCGCCAACGTCAAATACTTTTGGCAAAAATATTATCGAGAAGAACATTTCGCGACGTAGTTTTCAAGAAATTATCGTGCAACAAGACTGATGGTTTTCGCGAGAAAACAATAATCTCTAATTTACGATACGATAGATTTTTATATTAAATGTTAATAAATTTTATCTTGAATAAATAAAAATATCGCGTAACTGTTACGTGCAGCAACTCGCATTCCTAAGCATTTACGATTTCCGTTCCTAAACTATATAACTTACAACAAATAACGCCTAAACTAAAACCAATAAACCTTATCTTTTTCATTTCCTCAAATTTTCCGACCCATGAAACGATAGAAAGATTCATGAGATAATATATATATATTTACTTTTTACCTTTTTCCTTTCTTTCTTACCCCCGAAACACGCTCCACAATCATCATTTTCAAGATTAAATCATTGGTCGTTATTTCTACGGGTTCCGAAATTTTGTTCAACCCCTACAAAAGGCCTTTCTTGTATTATAGTTAGTTTTACAATTATCGAGCAGTTCTAAGTCGTCAGTCTTAGAGAAAACACCTTCGACTTGTAAGATTGCGCCAAATAAAGTCTTGTAACCAGATAACTGTACCTTTTTATTCATTACGTCGCGCTCAGCACGTAACATAACCCGCCGTTAAATTTTAAGCATCCTCGAGGCAATATTTCAGATACACTTTACTTTGACAGTATCAATATTTTGAGGGATTTGGCTTGTTAATATTTTAACTCGTCATATATTTTATATTATTCAATATTGCCACGCGTATTCGCGTCTTTAGGGACACAGAGTATCGCACAAATTTATTTATGATATATTTTGCGCGAAATGAATATAGAGAAACATTGGTGTTCTATTAAATTTAAAGCATCTTCGCGAGGGCCGGCGCGTTACTTCCGTCTTCGCAGACACGAAAGCCGGAAGTGGAATATTGCCTCTACCCTCGTTCGCCGCGCTTACTAAATTAGTACCGCCTCCATCCCCCAAGCTCTCCGCGGTGCGCGACCTGTTCCTTATCTGTAACCACCATGCCGCCACCACGGACCGGTATCCAGTATATCATCCGACCGGCATCGGCACCCTCCATGGACTTTGTGCTCGCTTCCTCTCTTCCTCCAGCTTCCCCTTCCCCTCCTCCTCCTCCTCCTCCTCCTCCTCCTCCTCCTCCTCCTCCTCCTCCTCCTCATCCTCATCCTCCTCTGCCTCTGCCTTTCACTCACGTATATACCGGCGTGCATATAACCATAGCTACGGATTCGATTGCGTCGTGCCAATGTGCTGGTTAGGCAGGTCTGCTCGAAACATATGCCCAGTATTAATTTCCCTATAGTCTGCTATTATGCGCGTTTTGACAAGCATATTCAACATTGTAGGCAACCGCGCAATTATCTATTAACCTTTCCAGCGAAATGTGTCCTTCCTTTATATAGCGATAATTTGCAGAGTTTCCTGGAATCATTGTAAGTTCTTCATAAATTTTACAGTTAATTGTAGAAATATTTGTTTAGCAAAAATATCGAATAAATTTTACATTCTTTATCGCGCTCCTTTTTATTTTTTTAATCATATTAACGTGAATAATATATTATCATAATATTGAAATTATTATTAATAACATATAAATTAATGTATTACTTACTATTTGTTAATTATCGTAACATCTGGTAAATATATAATACGTAAAAATATATATTTTTAAAAAATAAATTAATATATTAAAAGTTTTTCTTTATACAACACGCGAGAGAACTATTATTCGAAATTATATAATTAAAAAAATAATTTCATTATTTATTTTTTCTCTAAAATCTGATTTGTCAAAGCTTTAAAATATCATAAAGACCTTCCACCACTACAAGTTTTACTTTGACAAGTACATCAGGGCATTAGTACGTTTAACATTATGTGCAAATAAGAGCACGACGGACTGCAATACGTAAAATACTGTATGAAGAACGTAATAAAGGAAAGCTATAAAAACAGTTTTCATGACAATATACAATCATTAATAAGATCCTTATAAAAGTTTATGTCCATCGTTAAATCTCAGCGTCAATTCTGAAGCGCATAAGGTATAAGCTAGCTTCTTCGAGCAATCAGAATATTACAAGCGCGCTGAAGGTGTTTTTCATGTTGTTTGTGTACTACAAGTATCTTATTTATGTATGCATTTATAGATGCATGCATGTATATGCATGATGGCAATGTATCGAAAGCGACATAACTCTTTAATAAGAAAGGTTTAGCTGTCATCAAAGAGTTTGTTGTAAATTCCTATTTAATTTTAAGAAATTGTTTGCAGTTTTTTTATATTAAAAAAAAAAAACTAACTAAATGTCAGTGAAGAACATATATACGATTTTTTCAACAAATGATTTGAATGCAATTCTTGAAACATATAGGTTTTATAGAAAGAGTATTAGGTTATATCAAGTTTTTTTAATATCATTGTACTGCGAGAGAATTTTTTTTCACCTACGCGACCTTTCCAGCTTTTGAAATCTTTTTCTCAAGATTTTTATAAATAATAGAAAAATATATTCAAATGACGCATTATAAATACGTCTCTGTGATCGGGAGCAAAATCTGAAGAAAGAACATTTCATATCCGGCTCGAGGAAAATTGCGCGCAACGTTACCATTCTTATGTAGACGCGAGTTGACGTATGCGTCGATGTAAAGCCAAAGAAATGTCATTGTAAAAATGTGGAAAACTGAACGAATAAGAAAGGAAACGGGAATAAAAGAAAAACACAAACACGGAGCCCGCACACATAACATCGAGAACCGACTGAAAGCAGCGAGAGGCGAGAGCGTGAGTTAATAAAAACGTTCTAAGCAACACAATGACATTCGTCGTACATGATGGAAGCGCGCGGCACTAGAGGCCGTCGAGAGTGTTGAAAGAAATAGCACGCAGATCGAACGCGAGTAATCGGAACGGTCGTTAAAAGATACGAGGGCCAACGCGGTAAAATGCTCGGCTGAAAAAGCCGAGGAGCTGAAGGAACTGTATGCACTTGATTTCTGCTTAATAAAACGTTATACGAGACATAAAGTGATACAGTGATGTATACGTCGCGAGATATAAAGTACAATCGAGGCGAGGCGAGGGGAGGCGGCAGGATAGTAAAGAGAGAAGTATAGAGAGAAGTAGAGGGAAAGCCAGCCACTACGGGGCTACGTGTTGCGGTGGCATGAGACACGGTCCGGAGCTATAGGATGGTGGTGGCCGGGGCCGGGGCCTCAGAAATATACAACAGCGAGAGAGAGAGAGAGAGAGAGAGAGAGAGAGAGAGAGAGAGAGAGAGAGAGAGAGAGACATATACATATATATATATATATATATATATATATATCCCGTGTCTCTCTTGGTAGGGTGTACGCGTAAAGAGCGACGCGTGTTGTCTCATGGTCACGCGTATACGAGATACGTAATGGGTTGAAGGGAGTAAAAAGGGCGCAGTCGCGTAGCCGGAGCGCCACCCTCGTGACCCCCGCCAGGCAGCGTCGGCGTCGGCGTCGACGGCGACGGCGGCGTCGGCGTCGGCGTCGGCGTCGTCAACCACCGTTCCGAGTCCCGAGGAGGCAGCGAGTTCGACTCGTGTCGGGTTACGGGCCGCACACGGTTCGTCGATCGTTCACCTCGCGACTCGCGATACAGGGATACGGGGCTGTTTTCCCTCGTCGCTCGTCGCTTGGTTCGTCGGTGAGGCCGGCGACGCGCCGGTAGGAACTTTTTATTTAAGAATTTCGACACGACGCGAATCGACAGTGCTGAGAAACATCTGTATATGTGATTTATCTCGTCGCGAGTGCGAGCAGGAAGGGGGAGAGGAGAATAGAAAACGAATTATAGATTAGGGACTGATCGTCAACGTTGGAGGATGATTCGAGTGGGAAAGGAACTTGAAGACTCTATTTGAGGGAATATATATTGAGCGATATATAAACTCCGATGCCCCGGTGCTGAAAGCTGTGATTTATTATATCCGCTGCGATTTCAAGTTTCGTTCGTGATCCACGGGAAGAAGAGAGAGGAGAGTGTGATAAGAAGGGTGTACGCGTGTATGTGTGTGCGTACGTGTGTATTCTCTCCGGTATGACCAGTCACGAGTGAGGCTCCGAAACCCGACATCCATTCTCGCGGAATCACACGAACACGTAAGTGATACGCTGATTACCTTTCGTTCTCAAAGTCTTTATACACCGTCGACTTTATTACCTCAGGAAACGCGCTGCGCCGGCTCGAGAGGCGTAAAACGGAATGAGTTTTGTCGTTCGCGCACCAGTCTAGGCTCTAATTGCTCAAGTTCGAGACTTATCCGTTTTGCCAAGAGATAGATAATTTTATCAGCTGAGAACCTTCTCGGTATATTTCATTAATTTTCCTTCAAAATACCCAAATACATTCACAAAATAATCATCTTTCAATCGCGATACTCGAGAACGAAGTAGTAAATCGGAAATGATATGACGTATTCTGAATCGTCATGAAAAAAGCATTCAAAACTTTCGGATTTGAAATTAATTCAATAGTAGGTATGATGCTGACGCGTACTAAATTGTCCTTTTTTTCTTTTGTACGTGCGCGCAAGCACAAAGTTTCAAAAATATTTCCATTGTCATTAGAAACAGAATATATCACGTTTGGCATTCAGCTGATACTTTTAACATGAATTTTTTATATTTGGGTCAGTTCGAATCGAATATCGATTGTAACCATTTCTGTTGAATTTTAAATTGGTCATTACAAAACCATGTTTAATCGTAGGCAAGGAACAATGATTGCTACTATTCGTGCACAGGTAGTGTAAACACATAAATATTAGATTAAAATTGCGATATTTTAGAGAAACATGTATTTTTGCGTTGTTATAAAACATTAACTCAAGTCTGTCTTATTCTTTCCTTCTTTCCTTCCCGAGTATTACATTTTATAGCTTATCGTTGGATTAAAATAGAAAAGGAAAAGGAAGAATTTTTTAAATTCAAGAATTAAAATATTTTATATAATTAAAAAGCCTGTGTGAAAATGGTTTTCTGCTTTCTCGATATTCTACATTTCTCTTCGCATTTTTACTGTCTAAATATAGGAAAAAAATGGCGATAATCATTTATCAAGTTTTCCATAAGTATAAGAAAGCAACAAAGAAATTTTCGCTCTGTTTCACAAAAATGTAAGTTTGATAATTTTCTGACTTTTCCGTCTCGAATATTGCGGAATGTTAAAATTGCCATTTGTTACAATCGAGTTTAAGCTTCTCTAGTCTTAATTCACTGCTTTTCTTGAATGTTGCATCCAATTTATACTACTCTTTAGTGAAATCAGAATTCTGTGGAAGGAACTTAATTTAAAACTTTAAATTATATATATCTCTCAGAAATATGAATAATAATTTCTTTTGCAAATTGCGCACACATTTTTCTTTATTAATATTGCATCAAATATTAGGCATCAAAATGTGCTAAATTATTGCATATTGCTATAAAGTCGTCATTATACTTTGATTTTTTTTGATAATACTAATTGAATAGAAATTGAATTAAAACGTAGTTGGACGTTGTTTAAGGATAATTTTGCCTGTTTTTTTTTTCCATCAGACGCGTAGATTGCAGGACGATTGCGTAATCATTGTTCTGTGATTTTCCAAGCTGCGGAAGTTGGTTGAATCGTCTAATTGGCAGCCAGGCATCGCTTTGATCCGGAAATTGCAATCTCTGTTGTCTCGAGCGCGGTTAAATTGTTCTCGACGCTGTCTATTTGCGCGGCGCATTATCGTTAAACGAAACAATCGGTTCCGCGCGTTGGGCTGCTACGACCCTCCTCCCCTCTCTCTCTCTCTCTCTCTCTCTGCGAAGCGTTTAAATAAATTTTAAACTCTTTAAACGCGTCTCCCCTAACGGAAGATAAATTATTACGAATCTCCGCGTTAAACCCACGTGGCGGCAGCCCGAGCATGCACAAGGAATACATTAATGTGAGATGCATCGCGCGCTCTCTTCCGCTCGGCTGCTACGCTCGCGCTACCAACGCAAAACTAACATCTGCGTTATCCCCGAGAAACGCAAAATCGCTTAAGCGCGTCTTAAGCGGGAAGGCGAAACTTTCGCTATATCCGTCTGACAGTTATCCGATACATTACACGGCGGGGTACCCGATATATTATGCGCGGCTACATATACATATACATACACACACACACACACACATATATATATATATATATATATATATATATATGAGGCGAAGCGTGGCACAGTAGACAGCGTATCGGTCTACTAAGCCAAAGGTCCCGGGTTCGATCCCTGGTAAGAGCAGAAAAATTATATACGCTCGCTCTCCTCTCGGAAGGACGCTGGCAACCCACCGAGAAAGTAATCTTGCCATGAGCATTTCTCTACAAAAATTAACCGTTCGCAACTGGTGTTAAAAATTGTAGGTCCCATATACATACATATACGTGTACTATATATATATATATATATATATATGTGTACAACACTGTACTTGGACTATGCCGCCGGCGGATAATTTTATTTTAGCACGCGAATTCTCTCTGGCACCGACGTTGGCGCGCGCGGATATTGCGCTCTTTCTTTCAGCGGCCGGAAGTTGATATCCAAATCGCGCGGTGCGAATGAAATCGGGGGCGATTCGACGTAATGATATTACGTGCTATAAATTTTAGGCTTTAAAAAGAGGAGGAAAGGGAGAAGCGATAACTCTTGAATCATTGACCGATGTGCCAGACGCGCGTTTTGGCCTCCCACTCGCCACGACCACGGGCTTTCATTCCAGTTACACGTTACACACGTTACACGCTCTAATGTGCGCGCATTGTGCCGTGGCTGCTGGCTGCATCTGCCAGGGCTCCGCGATGTTGCAAATTCGCTCCGCGGCTTTGTGTGGAATTAATTTGTCGACAACATCTTTCCGGAGGCACCTTTCGAACGCTGACCTTTTCATCGCGATTTAATTCCTTTTCTTTGTCGAATTTGGAGAAAGTATCGTTCGCACCGGAGGACTGGAAGTACTGCCAAGAATACATGTATAAACTGTATACATTATCGCGGACGATAATGAAAAAATTTTTTTATTTTTAACATATTTTGCAAGGGCTTTTGTATTGCGATTCTTCAAGAACGCATGATACAAGCGGAAAAAAACAATAGAGAAAAGGAAAAGTCTGAAGAGCGTTCTGTTGTTTGTTTAACGATAATTGAAGCGAGTATCTTCACTTGAATTGTATCTTTATTTTTTATTCCATTAAGTACTTTATCATTTTATTATTACATTCCCTCAATCTTGGGAAAACTCTCAGAAAAGAACCGGCACGAACGTTATACATTTTGATTGACTGTTTTACCTCGATATGATGAAGTTGGATCAGAGACTTTGAACTTTGCAAGTTTTTGCATTATAGTACGAAGCCTTTATAAAAAATAGCTGATGACGGTTTGCCTTGCAAGCACGGCAATGTCATATATATACGCCACCGGGCAATCTACTCTGCAAGTTTCCCGAGAAAAAAATTTTACACCAAAGCTATGCGATAGTCTGAAAAATTTGAAGCAATATTGTTTCAATAGCGATATATCTATTTATTAAATAATATCGTCGTTATTTTAATAATTGTTAAAAATGATTATACACATAAAATAATTAAAATAACATTATTGTAATGCATATTCCGATTTTTCCGACTAAATATATTGAAACACAAATCAATTGCTGCTATATACAGTTATTGTTAATATTATGTGTATATATTTTTATTAATAATTTTGGTCGACAACTATATATATATATATATATTGTTAATATAAAAATAATATATTATTATTATAAACTTGAGATAAAAGTGTAGCTCTCAAGTTCAGTTATGTTTGCATGCACTTTCATTTCTGAAGGAAACTGTACTACTATAACTGTAGTGGAGAGCAATGAGAATCGACGATACCATCGCTTTCCACAAGCATCCTTGTTCGTCGTCATCAGGGGGTCATGTCGTGGCTAGATAGAAACGACGACGCTTGCAGGTGTTGAGCGAACTATTGTATTCTAGTCGCTACAGAAATAAATTAAAAGACCTTGATTCTATGTGATTGAATTTATAATGCTTAGATTATATAAATTGTAGAATTTATATAAAATTTATTTTGTTCTTCTCTGCTCTCAATAATTTAATGTGTACAAAGTCTTTTTTTTAGCATTTCTTCTGTCAGATTTTAAGCATTTGAAAATTTTACAATAGTTTTATACGTAAAAATTATTAGAATATTTATCAAACAAAATATTTCGCTCGAGACGCTAGTTGTATTTCGATAGTTTTATCAATTTTAAATGAGACTTTAAATAATTTTTACGCATTACTCACCTCGACATTTACGAGTATACATCCAGCATCCTCCGGGGGATCTAATTGCATTAATAAATATTCTAATAAATTTTTACGCATAGAACTATGTTCAGCAAGTAAAGTGGTTGCAGAATAATACGAAATCTCATTTAAAGTTGATGGAATTATCGAATTTATCTTACTTTGGTACGTACAGGTTCGGCGTCTCGGATAATTTAATTTGTTTAATTAATACTCTAATAATTACGTATAGAATTTTTTGTAAAATTATAATTTATTTTGTAAAAGTTTCAAGCGCTTAAAACCTGAGAAAAAATGCTTAAAAAAATTATTGGAAGTGAAAGTGAGATTCTGTGACCGTAAGGGCCTATTTTTCCAACATCGGTTTATATCCTTTGTTTCTTTTTCAGAACTTGTCTGAAAAAAGACAGTCTACAGAAGATAATATAGTCTGAGATTAAAGTTAACCGACATTGGAGAACCCTAAGTACTTCACTTTGAGCGATCAGGATCAAGAAATCTTTGATCTAACGTCTACAGTGCAAAGTCAAATGCAACGATAGGCCGATTGCATAAAATGCAAGATAAGATGATAGGAGGAAAAAACAAAGAATATTCTTGTCGAACAAAGTCTCTTTTAGGATAAAACCCGAAATATAAGAAACGCGTGGATAAGAAAGCGAGAGGTTTCAGTGACGAGCTAGATTTTTAAAATTATATATTAATTGGATGTATTTGTGCACATTTATTTATTTCTATCGCTTCGTTATATAAATTAATCCAGATTATAAAAGAGCGTTGCTCGAATATAAAATATAAATATCACAGAAAATATGTATAAATATTTTATATATATAATATCAGGATATGCACATGTACTTTAATAGAACAAGAAAAAAAGAAGACATATGCAGGACATAAAATTGTAAATAGAATTCTATCTTGAATTTTGTAATGATGTTATATATGCATGAGTAGAAGGATAGTTATTTAATACAACTGATATAGTTACGCAAAGATATGTAAATAGCTAATAATAAATATTAATGTGAGAGAGAACACACGTGAAAGAGGCATAAACAAAAAATCTTCGCGTCATAAAGAAAGATAAAAAATGAGGCTCGAGCAATGCTTTAATAATCTCGATCATTACATGAAGAAGCGATAGAATTGAACGATATATGCGTGCACATACACGTCTAAATATACAATAATATATAATTTTAGAAATTCAATTCGTCGCTCAACCTCGCTTTCTTGGACGTGGAGAGGATGGTACCAAGCTTCGTATCGTATACACATGTGCTACACATACACAGTACGTAACTCGGTGTGCGCGGGAGTCATCCCCTCCACATGCTACCGGGACTAGCTTCTGGTTTGATTTTGCGGCGAGCAACGAGTAGCGTTCAGCGTTTGGAAACGAAACATTCTTTATTCTTTCTCCTTTTTTAATATGTCATCTGATCCATCGCTGTGTTCTTAAGCTGTAGACGCTAGATCAGCCAATCAGAATAAAGATTGCAGCGTGTCCGCTGTCCGCTAGTAAACGTGGTCGCAGTATTTCACCGTTTCAATCACGTTAGTCTAAAGGTATTCGTCCCGTGTTTCTCGTATCTTTCTAACTGTCCAAAGAGTGAATTTTGTGCGTAGACGAGTGTCGAGAGTACCGAATTGATTAACGGGCGATTATTTCATTGTCAATACGTCTATTAGTCTGCGCGATTTATATATTTCGATATTTGTCGGCGACATTGAGATATCCGCGTTTATTACAAATGGCGGATTTTGAATGATTGTTTGGGAGTGTCAAATTGAAAGACGGACGATCGTTTTGTGTACATACCGTTCCGATCAAAGTACGTGCTGAAGAGTTTAAGCGATTATTATCAGGAATATCGTGCAAAATGTCACACGAGCGTCATATTCGTAATTAATAATGTTGACGATTGTAATTAAGCGCGAATGTTTTGTGTTTTCGAAGATTCATTAACAAAGGATTAGGAGAGGCTGAGCAGGCCTGGGATAACATCGGGCTTTGTCGGAGTAATCAAAAGGTAATTTACGTATTATTCGCGGAATTAACTTTTTTGTTACGATCATCGAATATTTCGTGCAATTTTATTTGGGTGCGTGTGAATCTGGCATCACATTTTGTGAAAACTCATTAATTATTGAAAGTTCTGACTTTATTTTTAATAGTCTTAGAATTCTGAACAAATGAAACAAATAGTTCTAGTCTCGTTAAACAAAAGAAAAAAACGAAACAAACTGAGACGCCAAATTCACTTTTTGTCTGCCGACAATTTTTACCACTTCTTTTTAATCGCTTATAATATCTACACAATTCTACAAAAATTTTATGTGTAAAAAGTATTAAAATATACATATATTAAACCAATTAGATCGTTCGACACGTCGGGAGTACCGAGAGGTGAAACACTAGTCGTATTTCAATAATTTAATTAATTTTATTAAATGATATTTCATATTAATCACTTTTAATTTTTAGAGAGAATTCTATACGTAAAAATTATTAAAATATTTATTAAACAAATTAGATCGCAAATAAGTAGTCGAGCTATCGAGGTAAAACGTTGGTATTTCGATTGATAGCTCTATCAAAATAGTCTGATTTTAAATAATTTTTATGCAAAACATCTCTTTTAAAAATTAAAAGTAATTATTAAATTTCATTTAAAGTTGATAGAACTATCGAAATACGACTAGAGTTTCACCTCGGTATTTAAACGTCTGGCGATCTAATTTGTTTAATTAATATTATAATAATTTTTCCATATAGAACTCTCTTTAGGAATTAAAAGTGATTGCAGTGTAACACGAAATCTCATTTAAAGTCGATAGAACTATCAAAATATCAGTGTTTCATCTCACAATCAGTATTATACCAGTCCGACGATTTTCGGACGATTTTAATATCTTTAATTAATTAATATTCTAATATTTTTCATACATGGAATTTTTTGTAACACTATTGTAGAAATCTCAAGCGCTCTTAAAATCTGACAAGAAATGTTAAAAAAATTGTCGGCGGGTAAGTAAGACGCAGCGTGAACTTGACGTCTCATTATTAGTTTGTCTCGAGTCATTTTTTTTTATTTAATGACTAAAACGATTTGTTTAATTTTTAATTTATTAAAAACTTTAAAACTATTAAAAATAAAGCTAAAATTCCCAACAATTAATGAGTTTCCGCAAAAGTGAGACGCCAGCTTTACACACACGGTAATTTAAGCATCAATTTATCTTCTCACAAGCAATTAGATAAATTTAATCTCATTTTTTTCATATATACTACAAAAAGTGTCAGCTTATAGCTAATAAATGAAGTATTTAATGTAAAACACTCGTGGAACAGAAATTTACTACACTTATCTTAATTACTATAATGAATAGAGATAATTTTATTAGAAGAATTAGAACAAGAGGAGTTAAGAAGGAAAAAGTAAGGAAAAAATTAACTATCTTACGATTTTACAAAAAAAGAAAATTTCTTACAAAATATAATTTACTACTTATTAATATAATATAAATATTACTATATTAACATATATATATATATATATATATATATATATATATATATATATATATATTGTTATCTGATTTTTTATTTATATAAATTATTTTTTTAATTAACCTTTATGGAGATCATTGTGCATTAAGACTGCAATGAATTAAGAATTTTATGCCGTTATACAATCGCATCGTAATTTTCCTAACGTAAGTCTTCTGCAAACGATACTTAAAACTCGTAAACGTAGCAATCTCACGGTAATCCATTTGCATCTGTCAGTGCGACTGACGTCGTTTTCGTTCTGGAGACATTAAGAGATTATTTAATTTTGTGCAGCAGAATGATGTCGAGCTGGAAGGGAATTTTTCGGATTTATTTTGCTTTATATATATCTGTAATTCGCCAAAGATTCCCGAGGTAGAAACTCGATTTGTGTGATTTAATTGTAAGATTAATTACGATATGAGATCATCATTAATATTGATATTCCATGAACGGAAGGGGATGAATGCGATGAGAAAGCAGTTCGCGATGATGGATCAAATATGACGTAAATCTTATTTGCTCCTATCTATGTCCACAGTGTAACATCTTCCTGCCAATAGTGTTCTCTTTCGTATGCAACTTTTAGCAGCAGGAATGTGTTGCTGTCATGCAGACTTTCTTTTCTCTCATATATGCATCCTCCTGTGCATGCATCGCCGTGCAGATCTGCAAAGAGGTGACGCGGACTTATATAAGTGATAAGCGTGACTTCTCTCGCGGATGGCTGCGAGCTACGAATATCGAAATAGTATCTAACACGCATTCAGTCTACTCGCTACTTTTGACATCATGAGATTTCGCTATGCCAAAGGAAGACTGTCAAATGTCATTCTATCATAAAAAATGAATGACGTAGATGTTGAGTATGTCGAAAGCTAGTAGAAGTTTTTTATTCGTATATTTTTAATTTTAATTCAAAAAAGGTTTGCATTTTCGACTCTTTAACGCGAAAACTAGTAGCTCCTTGACATATTGATTGAAGAAAAATCGATCGCAAACTGATTAGAGATTCTATCTTTAAAATTAAGCTCAACCTTCTATACATATATGTAGAGCGTTGACAAATATAGATGATTGATTAAAAGGGATGTTATTAAATAGTATTATATATATATATATATATATGTAAGTTAATACATAATAAAACGCGGATATTTACATAAATATTTTATAAAAAATCGAAAAATAAAACTAGAGATATTCGAATAAGAATTTTGACAATAATTTAATTATTATTAAAAAAAAATAGGATGCTATATAATAATTTAATTTATCTTCTTTAATACTAAATGTCAGAATAAAGGATATGTATTGGATATGTATTATTGGAGTTGAAGATTATTCAAGATTATTAAAAAGAATAAATGTCAATATTCAACATTATTAATCTTATAAATCGTTAACCCGCTTAAAAATAGAGTATTATACATTCTAAAGTCTCGATTTATTTTGTCAAAAATACAATTGCCAGAATACGCTATTTTTTTCGATTAATACTCTGATTGTCAGTTTATTTTGTTGGAAGAATATAAGCTCGATCCTTTATAAAATCAGATATATCTCGATATTCAAAGTAATGAGAGACTGTGAATTTGCTTATAATCTTTTAAATTGATTTTTCCGCCCATCTGTCGAGCAGATCAAGGAGATACGGCGGAGAGGATATCTGCTGACATGCTTGCGAGGATAACGTCGCCGGTCGCACAGAAAACGTTAAGAGCTCGTTCTCTCGGGAGGCTCGTTTCGCGCGTCGTAAATCACGGCGAAGGTCTCGTCGACTCTTTGACGCGTTTTATAACGCTTTAAAAGTAACCATTAATTATCGCCGGCCGTACGATCGAATGTGGTGTTCCATGGAAGCACGCATGTATATGTATATATATATATATATACAGGGTGTCCGGTAATAATCGCCCCACCTCTCTAGGGCAGACAGAGCAGGTCAAACTGAACATTAAGTCCTCTACCATTTTCCTATCTTTGTAATAATTATAGAGAAATTAATTAACAAAGATTGACAAATCCGCGCGAGTATAAGTGCGCAGCGAGAAGGCCCATTCCACTGCTACGCGGTTACTAGGCGCGCTACTCATGCGCATCCATTTCCAGTCGTAGACCGCTCCTCCTATCATTCAATGAGCGCCTAGTAACCGCGTAGAAGTAGGATGGGCCTTCTCGCCGCGCGCGCTTGTACTCGCCCGGATTTGTCAATCTTTGTTAATTAATTTCTCGGTAATTATTACGAAGATCGCAAAATGGTAAAGGACTTTTATGTTCAGTTTGACCTGCTCTATCTGCCCTAGAGAGATGAGGCGATTATTACCGGACACCCTGTACATATATCCGAGCACGTATGCTATGTAATACTTTGTGTGTGTATGTGTGTGCCAGGTTACATAAATCTTGAGCATACAGCTGTCGCTATGCCGGTCACGTCGGAGGAATAAATTCGCCGGGGGAAAGAATCGCGTGCTTCTAGCTGTGTTCTACGTGTTCGAGTTTGGAAGTGACGCTGAATACCGGCCGGTTCGATCAAGAACACCTTCGACAAGAAAAGCCCTCGTCCCTATCATAGTTCATTACGGGGTGTAACCTCGTCGATGATAATCGATCCCTAATTGGCCTGTATTTCGAGCTGCCTTCTTTCCTTCCTTGTTTCTGACGTTTTGTGTTTTGTAAATTTCCCTCGCTCTCACACCGCGATAAATAATTCGACTTGTTTCTCCCCCACCTGCCCTCTGGATATGTGAATTTTAATTAAATCGATCGCTAATATATATAATATAGGTGTATGTAAAAACGGAACAATGCGCTGCGGTGTTTTCCTCCCTTTCTTCTCTCTCCCTCTTTCAATGATTGGATAACGTTGCGGTGTAATATAACGATCGGTCAATGAAATACATCAAAGTGAAATTCACGGCGGATCACAGGACAAGTGTAGGTATGTATGCACGATTCGTTGCGAGGCACTCACCACCGCAAAAGTGTTAATGGCGCGCGAGTGCATTTCTGCGCCATGAATATGCATCGCTGGATATATATCGAACAATAGCGTATTACGACCGGAGAAGGCACTGCAAAGTGAGCCTTGGATGGAGAAGAGGCGGCAGGGGGAGAGAGAAAGAAGGTATATTACGCAGGCCGAAGAAATAAATCTTCCGCGGCCCTCAAATTAAGACGACAGGGAAAGAGAGGGAAGGAAAAAAAGGACATTCGTTCCTTAATGCGCCGACATGATTCCGCGAATGCTAATGCGTTTTTTTTTTTTTTTTTTTATCACGGATCCAATGCATGATAACGATCCGCGATAACGATCACCTCGCGCGTGCCTCCTCTATCCGGCTTTTTCCTTCCTGGCGGACCGAGCTTATTGCTGCACCGTCACTAATCGATTCATATCAACATTCCGTAGATTTTACGCATCATTCTCCGCACGACCGCGCAATTTCTCGTGGTTGTAAGATGGCCTGAGAGAGAGAGAGAGAGAGAGAGAGAGAGAGAGAGAGAGAGAGAGAGAGAGAGAGAGAGAGAGAGAGAGAGAGAGAGAGAGAGAGAGAGAGAGAGAGAGAGAGAGAGAACTTACGATATGTCGTTTATTATGTTTAAATAATCGTTCTTGTTCATGATACAATTATTTTCCAGTTTTCAGTATGTGATCGAAAGTTTTTTCGTAAATGCTATAGCCGGATAAGCATACTAAAAGTGCCTCCTGACGAGTTTTGAAATAACATTTAGCCTGTCATGTCCTCACTGTAAAAAACAATTTTCCTCAAAATTTTAGCTCCCTAACTTTATTATTTTTTAAGTTATCGAGAAAAACGTCATTTTCAATTTTTTTTCTGTAAATATTTGAGATGATTCCATATCGATTTCTTCCTGAATCCTTATCAACAAAAGACAAAAGAAATATTTTTTCATTAATTTTGAATAAAAGCTCGATTTTTTAAAAAACAATGAAATTAAGAAATTAAGACTTTTTTAACATGTTCCTTTCGAGGTTCAATCACCAAACTTTTATGTCTTAATACTCTCAAATTTTTTCAACTTTTTCGAGTTGGTGCAACATCTTGAAAAAAATGGAAAATCTTTTTTTTATTTTTTAGTAATTAGACGTAAAATTATTTATTTTCTTGTAAAAATTATAGTAATAATTATAATAATTGTAACAGTTATAATTATACTGCAGGATAGAAATATTTTTTATGCAAAAGAAATTTAAAAGTTTATCTAAAAGTTGTAATTTTTGAGAATTGTTTTTAAAAAATTTAAATAATTTAGTGTTCATAAAAAATATTTCTATTTTGTAGTGTAATTATAACTATTACAATTATCATTATTACTCTTATCATTACTATTATAATTATAGAAAAGAGATCACAAGAAAAATAAATAATTTTCCGTCCTATTGTCAAAAAATAATAATAAAAAAAAGATTTTATTTTTTTTTCACCATGTTGCACCAACTCGAAAAAATTGAGAGTATTGAGACCTATAAAAAGAGTATTTTATAAAAGTTTGATTATTGAACTTCGAATAAAAACATGTTGAAAAATGCCATTTCTTAATTTATTTTTTTTTTAAAGTCGAGTTTTTATTCAAGATTAATAAAAGAATATTTTTTTTGTGTCTTTCGTTGATAAGTATTCAGAAAAAATCGATATGCGATCATCTCGAATAAATTTATAGACAAAAAAAGTAAAAACTAAAAATGACATTTTGCTCGATAACTCAGAAAATAATAAAGTTAAGGAGCTGAAATTTTGAGGAAAATTTTTTTTTACAATAAGGAAATGACAGGCCAAGTATTATTTAAAAACACGTCGGGGTACTTTTTATATGCTTATCCGGCTTATAGTCTTTACAAACTCAACACTCTTACATTATAAAAATTTCAAGAATTTACCTAAAATATTTTATTCAAGAATTTTATCTCACACTTGAAAAGCACATTTATACTGACATTTGTCAATCTGTGTATACGTGAAACGATAACATAAATAACGTAATATAAAATTTTAATGCAAATCGATAAAACTGACGTTGATCAAATCATTTCTGTGTCGCGCGCTTCGCGTATGTATATAGTACATCGTAATATTGAAAACGGCTCGAAAATTCTTTTTCTTCCCGCCGCCGGCACAGTCGTGAAACAGCACGATTAGTGATATCTCGATATCAAATGGTTTTAAATGGGCATCAGAATTTTCAGCGAGCAAACGTTCGCGTCACTCTTATTCGGAACACGGCGTTTTTCGCACGAAGCGAAACCGTGATGTTCGACGCATGCGACTCGTTGCAAGCTTAATATGCATCGGCCGTTCACCCTCGAAACTTCGCACGGTATCAATCACGTTTTATTGGCCCCGGCACTCTGTCTATACATTTTTTTACGACGCACACCGGTATATCTACGATATAATACGTGCTACGCCTGCCGGTTTATTCCCAATTTATCGATGGTAACAATAGATGTAAAATCTGCTCAAATGAATTTTCTCTATCGGGGATAACGGTATGCCACTTCCTTTTTTTTTTTTTTAATTTAGTGTTCAATCGTGAATAAAATTAAATCTACGACTCATCTATTAAAGCTTTAATTTTTAATATATTAAATATATTATTTTTGTCGCATAATTTTTTCAAGGAACGGCTTAAACTGGCTTATATATAATATTTGATTTTGTAAAAATCGTTACCTCAGCTACGCACATATCAATCAAAATTTGTTTTTAAAGTTTTTTTTCAATTACTCATATACATAGAGTGTAAAATACGTTGCATTTTTTGAAATTTAATAAATTGATTGGGCAAAAGTTTTTTTATTGATTGACCGCTTTTATTTGTTCTTAAATTGAATATTGCCAATATAAAAAGATGCATATTCCATGTCGATAATATATACAATATACGTAATCGATGCAAAGTTATGTGAAGCGTAGAATATACACGGCTAAAAACCTAACTTCTTTTCTCATTACTCGATTATCATCACACCGCGAAAAATGTGGTAAATTTAACTGTGTACATTATTTATATTTTTAAAACTATATATAATGTTAATATCTAATTACATATACATAAGTTATATTTATATATTAATATCAGATTAATTTTTTTCTAATTTAAATCTAGCTTTATACATGTATAATAATGTTCTTAAAATCATGATAAATAATATTATACCTTTCTATGATAATTGTTAGTGATTATACAAAATTTATAAAATAAATGATAAAGTATTTATAAAAATATAAATACCTAATACTTTTTTGTTTTTTAGATTAAATAATTATTTAATATATTTTTTATGGTAGGATTTACAAAATAATAATATTAATAGAATCAGAATTCTTTTAAATTGTTTTCAAGTATAATCTCTTTGAAAGGTTTAAATATTAACAAGAGCAAAATTTTTAAAATTGTCGTTTAATAAAGATATTTAAATTTTTACTTTTATCTTTTAAAAGTTATATATAATCGTTTATATGTATAAATAAAATTTTATCAATATAATTACTTAAACTTTTAGTAACTGTTAAATTTTTTATATATTGATTTAATTATATAAAAACGAGGCGAAGCGTCACACAGTAGACAGCGTATCGGTCTTCTAAGCCAAAGGTCCCGGGTTCGATCCCCGATAAGAACAGAAAAATTATATACGCTCGCTCTCCTCTCGGAAGGACGCTGGCAACCCATTGAGAGAGTAATCTTGTCAAGAACACTTCTCTACAAAAATTAACCGTTCGGAATCGGCGTTAAAAATTGTAGGTGTCCCATATACATGTATACACATACACATACGTGTACTATCCACATACGCAATCATGTATATGAAAAAGAGAAGTCATCACGCCTCTGTCAAGAGACGACGGACTGAGAAGAAGAAGAAGATTTAATATATATATATATATATATATATATATATAATTGTTCTACAATTAAAGAAAAAAATTTTAGCACTTATCCTTATTTAAAGAAAATGTATTAAATATTATCAATTTTTATGTAATTGTGAAATATTAATGAATAATATGCAAAGCGGAGATACAATGTTGGAATGTAAAATACATCCCATGTAACTGATTGTGTCGAAAAATCTGTGTGCGAAAATAACAGCGGGTTGTTGAGAGAATTGCTCGCGTCTGAAATTTGCGTAGATTTCGTATTTGTGTGAAAATGGAATTGGCGGTATTTTCATATTAAAGAGACATCGCTAAGAATGAAAGGGTTTAGCGCGAATAACGAACGAGTGTGTCAAGAATTCAGGCCGGTAAATTCTTTGTTTCCCTACCCGGGCTATTCATTCAGCTCCTTCGACGTTGCCTCGCGATAAAACGACCGCGCACGAAACTGCTCTAATCATAACGATTGTTTCATAGCGTGCACAATCCACGCGCTGACTTTCTCATCCGGCCAACCCCGAATTTATTGCGCGTTTGTCCCGACCCACTGTTATCGATACCATACATTATCCGCACGCACCGGTGCGGCGGCTCCTCCTTTATTCACGGCGCCGTCGCCGGCTGATTTTAAGGAAGAATGCATCCCCTGTTTTTAAAGGGCGCGGATCTGAATAATTTGAATCGCACGGCACCCTAAAATTAGATAATAGTGGTGACAATGACAAATTATTTTTTCATAACGAATATAAATGTATGTTTGCCTTTATGTGTCGTCGTAGATTTAGTGTTAAATAAGTATCTTTATACATATATTATATAGAAGAATATTTTTTTCTCGTATTGTAAATTGATCCAATAATTGTAAAGCATTCTATATGAAAAAATTGACAAAAAGTTATTACCAATAGTTACTTAATTTAAAATATATGGTTAATGTATTATATGTCGAAAAAGATCAAATGAGATATTTGAAAGCGATCTCTGTGATTTTTCAATAGTAATTCAATTTCATGAAATAAAAAAAAAATTCATCTGATTTTACTTTATTTTTTATATTGGACATTACGTCCGTACATTATCGCCTTCTTTCTTGTCATTGAAATAAATGCAATTATTGTACACCTGTTATTTAGTTCGATTTCCAATTCGTCAGTTGTTCGAATCCTGGTCGTTTTTTTTATATAATTCAACGATCGTTATATTCGTACATTGTATACATATTTAATCAAAATATAGAGAGACAATTTATATGCAATTAATTATTCTTATCTAGCGCGAATTACTCGTCCATCTTTTTATTGTTAGTGATGATTTTCTTTTACAGCAGAATTATAATCCATTTTCTTTGTAATAATTGCAATCTTTGATAAATTTATTATAATAGCGTACAAAAGTATATAGAAAATTACTGGTGAGATATTAAAATGTACAGAGTTGTATTTATACAGGGTGTCCGAAAATTCGCGCAACATCCTTTAAGGGAAGATAGAGTGTTATTCTGAACAGAAAAGTCCTGTATCATTTTGCGATTTTCTCAATATTTAAGAAAATATTAATTGTAAAAGATCAGCCAATAAAGTGCCGCGAGAAGCTCGCGCGAAGACGCCTCCCACTGTCACTTGATACTAGGCCCGCGACATTATGTGTGTAATTCTTTCGGTTGTCATAACAAAACGCGCTCGCAAAGCGCTCCTCCCACTGTTCTCTACCTTCCCTTAAAGGGTGTTGCGCGAATTTTTGGATACCCTGTATATATTTTACACTCTTTTTGTTCCCTCTAAATCTTATTTTTAAAATATGTACAAATTTGCGATATGCCATAGGATATTAATGACGATAACTCGTGAAACTTTAGCGCCTAAACTTTCCGAGGGACAAAACTTTTCAAATGTGTGTATATTGAAAATATTTTTTACTCTCAGCTGTGAATAAAAAAAAAAAAAAAAATAAACTAAATTCAGCAATTTGTCACCTAGATCTCGAGAATGTCTACGAAAGTGTTGAAAAAAATACGACGGTATGTTTGCGAAAGAAACGGCACATAAATCGGGGGAATTCTAGCCCATGAGAGTGTAAGAACCGCCGTGCCACCTCCTCAGGAATGCGGCGCAATTTAACTTAATTAAAGCAGCACGGAGAATCCGGCAACATGCGTTCGTTCGTTCGTCCGTCCGTTCGTTCGCTCAGTCGTCCGACGAGGCGGATCGATATCGAGGAATTTTCTGCGGTGCTGCTGCTCGGTTTCGCGCGCGCGGCGAGATGCACGACATGCGCGAGGTGGCGCGTAGTTTCTTGTCACGCGCGCGTTTCGTGCTTCCGCGTACCACATTTCCGGTCCCCTGTCCCCCTTTCCCTTCCCCCCCCCCGCCTCCCGCGCCCCCCGCGCCGTCGAACGTATTCCCCGACACGGCCGCTTAGAGACCGCATTTACCTGCAAAACGTTTCAGGAGCGCATCTCGTGCCACACCGCACCGCATCACAGTGGATGTATATATGCGGCGGATAATTGCGCTCGGAATATTTCGTCGCTCTCGCAACGGGCCAACTGAAACTTCCCAACGACTTTCGTTCGATGCAGCAAAAGCTCGCCAGCGTAGATTGTACGTGTTACGTGTACGTGTACCTATGTGGCAAGATTTTTCCAAGAGAATTATAAAAAACTTCGTTTCCTCCCCCTCTCATATTTTAGAAGAGTATATAATTGCGATTCAGTATGCGGTAATGAGAGCTTTTGGAAAAAAAAATAATCGTTTCGTTAGTATTAACCCTTACGATACACGTATAGGTCAATTCTTATTCAAGCTTCTTATCTCCGTCTTTTTTTTCCAAAATGAATTATGGATATTTGTTCCAGAACCTTGAAAGTATTTTCACGAATTTTTACAGATTTTTTGAATCAATTTAACCCTCTGAGTCACAGTGGGTCACCCAGAGACTCACTTTTTTTTCGTTGTTTTAACTACTTTTTTATCAACAAATACCGAATTTTTTGTTTCTACAGTCTCTAGAATCTAGAACATCAATAAGTGTACAAAAAATATGAATAGTCATTAATTGTTAATTGCAAAAATACCATATATAAACAAAGAGATATATAAAAATTAGTACTTTTTTACGAAAAAAATGCATTTTTTACTAATCTATTATGAAAATAAATACAGAAATTTTTTTATAATTTTAGTAAACTCTAAAGTATTTTTAAGAATTTTTTTAGAATTTCCACCGTGTTTTTTTTGTTAAATCCTTTTTTTTTGATAAAAAATATATAAAAAATAATATTTTCTGTTCTAAATTGAAAGTAACAGTTGTATTCTTTTTTAAATTTTTTTTCTGGAGGTTTTTTTTAGATCGCAGAATCGGAATCTAAAGGAAAAAGGATTTAATTTCCAAAATTTAATGTAGGGATCCAATATGGCGGAAATAAAATTTTGTCTGCCATATTGGATCCGTCATTTTGAATTTTGAGATTTTATAAAATTCTGACAATTAGAAAAATTCGTGACTCAAAGAGTTAAATAAATGAAAAAACACCTAAATGTAGTGTGTATCGTAAGGGTTAATTCTTGTACAACCTCTATAATATCATGAAAAAAATTTCAATCTTGTTTCAATTTTCCTGTAACTCTGCTTTTTACTTTTTACTTTAATTTGTTAATAGATTACAAAATATATAATAGTACTATAGCGATATGATTAATGTCTTAAAAAATTAAAAATTAATTTTATTGAATATTTAAATAATTTTTTATTTTAGTTTTCTCTCTCTCTCTCTCTCTCTCTATATATATATATATATATATATATATATATATATATATACATGTTAAAATTAAAAGTTTAATAAGATTTATCAAAGAACTTGTTAAGATTTATTGATTCGGGAGACAAGCCATCTATGTATATAAATTATTGCAATTTTAATCACAAACGAAAAGAATAGGAAAAGATATATGAAAATCTGTTATTGCAAAATATTTTCTTTTAGATATGAAAATTTTTTGCTCGGTATTTTATATACATATTTTACTTTAAGAAAATCATAGAAAATGATACACGTTATATGTAATTTTCATATTATCATATATATGTATACTTTTAATTTTTATATCGTTATTATTCGATTTATATTTCATGAAATCTCTCTTTTAAGAAACTTCCTAAAAAAACACCTTATCTAAATATTCAAAAGAATATAATGCATCACTTTTTCTTTAGCCAAATTCCTGCACTCGCACGTCCACATATTTGTATGCACGCTTAGTTGCACGTACACCTGTGATTGGCGGCGCGCCAACTTAACGAGCACGTATATCCCGCGAAAAAAGCGCGCTCGTGACGCAAGATTTCGGTGGAAGAATATATAAACAACGCGAGAGCGAGGGTGAAGGCGAGGACGAGGGTGACGCGAGATCGTTGATTAAAGGGAGCTGCGCGAAGGGTTGCCCGGGACAGTTAGATAGATAGAATAGTCTGGGCAAGCATTATTACGACTCGCGGAACGATTTCTTGTAAGGGCGGGAAATGAGCGAGAACTTTAGCCTATTAAGCGCGGAGTACAACTCGCCGTTGGAGGTAAACACTACACGCGATCGCCCATTTACATTTTCTCTCCGTCGCCGTTGCCTTCGTCAAGCGGCGAATCAATTTATTCCGTTCGCCTTCGTTTCGAATGCACAGGCTGATACAGAAATCTGTATTCTAATAACCGATTTAAAATTGCAGATTTGCAGTTTATAATCGTTTCTCTTTTTAATCAAATAATTTTTTGAAACTCTCAAAATTAATTTACACCGTTTTGAAGAATACAATTTTTTATCAACATGCGCTTCTTAATTCATAAACATGTGTTATATTTGCTTTATATATTTATTCGGGATATATAATTATTTTAAAATACCGGGTGTACCTTCAGCTTCTGCCGAGAAGGTTTATCATACCTTTATTTACTTTTCCTATTACAATATATCTATATTTAATTCCTATGAAAAAAGCTTCGTAAAGGCATATGGTTACCTCAGTGGGCTCGAACCCGCGTTCCGTCGGTTCGTAGCCGACGACGCGACGCAGCGATCACAGCCACGCTCGTCTCCAGGATATATAATTATTTTATTACAGAATATTTACCTTCATATTAAAGAGATGAAAAAAAAGAGATAATTTCACCCAAAATTTATAAAATCTGTTTTAATCTCTATCTTTTAAATACATTGATATCTAAGACACTTTGCAAGAAGGTTGTTCAACTTTTTATCTAAATTTTTCAAAAAATTACTTTCAAAAATATATTTTAAAAATTAATTCCTTATTTCGATTTAACCTTCTGTGACAGAAATAACGAAAATGAAAGGACGAAAGCTCGAGGGAAAAAATTGTTTTGTTTTCTCTCTCTCTCTCTCTCTCTCTCTCTCTCTCTCTCTCTCTCTCTCTCTCTATTTCTCGTGAGTCGCATAATGAGCAGCGGGCGATCAAAGAAAAACGTGCGAAGGAATCGAACAACTTGGCACAAAAGATATAACGAGTCAGAGGTGAGGAAAAGCCCGATAGAACCGACAATCGCGAGAATATCCATTACAAGTCTCGAGGTTTACGCGAAGGGCGGCTGGGAAAATAAAAGAGAATTCCTGCTCGTTAACCGTCGAACTGCCTCGCGCTAATAAATGCAACAATGCTCTGTATTTGCATCTACCTCCGTCGAATTGGATCTTTTCTTTGCATCAAGAAAAGTTTTCAGTCGCGACGGCATGCTGAAAACTGCGAATTAGCTCCTCAAATTGGACCCTCGTCGCATCTTAAGTGCGGGAGGCGTGACGCGACGCGTATATGCAAGCTAAATAGCGTATCTTTTGTATGTTTGTCAAAAAAATATATAAAACTTGGACGCGCACGCGTACGCAATTTACACTTTCCAGCGGTGTGCTCTCACGTCGAATTAAAGGAATTCAAACTCAAATTGAATGAAATGGAGGTAGATTTTTAAAGGCCGACTACGGGGCGAATTTATGCGTGCAAATATTTTGCAAAAGTCACGGAATAAAGGGACGACAGACGTCTCTGCAATTGAAAAAGATGTATGAATATGTATGTGCTCGAAAGAGAGAGAAAGAGAGAGAGAGAGAGAGAGAGAGAGAGAGAGAGAGAGAGAGACGCGCGCGCTCTCAAACGACGGCTACGTACTGTACGTATCTGAAAAATGCAGCCCGAAGGGCTAGTTAAACTAAAAACTCGCGTTAAAGCCCTCGCGGAGTTCCAGAGATGAGACGACGGGTTACATGAAAGTGGGAGAGGGAAAAACAAAGAGAAAACGATATGTCGTCCGCGACGCATATATGCAACGTTCGCTGATTTAATTTCGGCGCATCACGCACGAGCGACAGCTGACGTATGCTGTCACTTGCTCGGAAATTGCTATCATTTTAAGTTTATCGAGCAATACGTTACAAATAAGATTATTCGTGCTCTCTCTCTCTCTCTCTCTCTCATACACATACTTTCTTTTGCACACGTACACATATACATATACAATATGCAATGATAAACAGTAAGTCTTAATTAGTAAATCTTAAATATTATATTACGTATGTAATTAATGAGGAAAATAGGTCTTTACATTATATTTTGTATATAATTATGACTACATCTCATTTTATTAATTTTTGCGTATAAGTAGTTTTCTTCACATCTTCTATACATTTAAAGAAAATTTATTCTAGAATAAAGTTCTTTATTTATTCACTTGACGATTTATTGCAATGTGACGTAATTATGTTTCAAGACTTTAAAGTTCTTTTTTTAAAGATATATTTTTGCAATTTGTGTCACTACATCATATTTTAAATATTAATCTCAACTTTAAAAAATTGTTTTTTTTCATATTTGACGTGTGTGCGTGTGTATGTAAAAGAGTATTGGTCTATCTTAGATATTCTAATAATATTTTTTTTTATTATTAGCCACTATTAACGATTTTCTTGTAACAACAAAATCAATAACACATCTATTTGACTTCTTTCTCTACCTCTTGAAAAATGTAGATTTAATAATTTTGCAAAAATTGTTTCCATTAAGTTTATATGTAATATGAAAACTTTGCAGGTTTCTTTATCAAAATGTAATTATCACGTGCATAAACGATTTGTTGTTTCCCTATCCAATTCTACATTAAATAAATTTTGGAGTGCTATTTCGAAGATAATTGAAAAACTTGTTTCAAAAAAACTTTATCGAAATCAATGATGACCATTTAAATTAATGACTATTTGGCGACCATTTTAATTGCTTTCGATTTAAAATAATACAAGAATCGAAATAAAAAAATATATATAAAAGTTTTTCTATAAACTTGACAAATACAAGAAACATTTTGTTTATTAATAAAAAAGAGCAGTATGTAAATTTTGTTATTTAAATCTCGCGATTTTTTTCACTTCTTACGCTTTTCGTTCAAACGCATAGGAGCGTTTTGCAAGGCGAGTATCCAATTTCGCAAAGCGAATTTTTCGCATCACCCGACGCGGCTCCTCGTCTCTTTTTATACCGCAACGAGTGTCATCGAGAGAGTCGCCCGCTACCCCCTTTAAACACTATCCTCAAAGGTCAATTACCGATAAACTCGTGGCGAGGTGCGTATAAACTCAAAGTGTATATAAAGAAGAAAAGCGGAGGGTTAAAGCACCGTAACGTAAACGCGCAATAGGAGACCACGCGGCTCTGCGGTATTCGATATATAAAGTCGAGTGCGTACGTGGTTGCTGGTTAAAGAAGACTCGTCACGTGAGAGCTGAGGATAGGTGTGGCCCTATGTAGGAGAAAAAGAGAGGTGCCACATATAACGTCGAAGAACGCGAAAGGTCCGCTGATTTTCCCGAGATTTATAGCGCCGCGGTTATAGCTTTTCGGCTCGCGTATCTGACATCGCGCTTTTCGTGACACGATGTGTTTGAAGGGCACAACTCTCCGGGAAACACGCAAATCTATCGTAAACTCCAGGGAAAAAAATTTTCGACGCGCTCAGTCACGCCGAGTATAAAATGTAATGATATCAACATAGCAAAATTATTTAAAAGAAATCTCAATTATTTACAAGAGAATTTATGGTTAATTATTCAATTAAAATAATTAATAATGATTCCGAAATTAATTGTTAATGTATATAAAATAATATCTTTCACATAATTCCTTACATATTATATACAGGGTGTCCGGTAATAATTGCCCCACCTAGGACAGATAGAGCAGGTCAAACTGAACATAAAAGTCCTTTACCATTTTGCAATCTTCGTAATAATTACCGAGAAATTAATAAACAAATCCGAGCGAGTACAAGCGCGCGGCGAGAAGGCCCATCCTACTGCTACGCGGTTACTATAGTAACTATAGTTACTATAGTAACCGCGTATCAGTAGGCTGGGCCTTCTCGCCGCGCGCTTGTACTCGCCCGGATTTGTCAATCTTTGTTAATTAATTTCTCGATAATTATTACGAAGATCGCAAAATGGTAAAGGACTTTTATGTTCAGTTTGACCTGTTCCATCTGCCCTGAGAGAAGTGGGGCGATTATTATCGGACACCCTGTATATATATATATATATATATATATATATATATATATATATATTTGAGCTTTTATTTTTTTTTTTTAATACAGCCTTTTTTGTAAATATATTCTTCTCCGCGACATTTTTCCCTTGCCCTTAATGCTTTCGAAGATATACACCTCGGGATTCGGGGTGATACACATTCTGTCGTCGTGTTGCGCCCGTTTGCGCGAAAGCGACGGGGACGTTGTAGCGGATAGTGCGATAAGCGTCGTAATTTATAACCGGTCGCGGATATATTCCGCGGGGTGGCTCTTAAACGACGACGCGGCGAGCGCAATCTGCGGGAATAACGTGTGCTACGTTGACACGATGAAAAACGTATTACACCCTTCCTCTCTCTCCCCCGGCCGCCGTACGATAACGTGCCGCGAGCTGTTCCCGTAATGACATTTCCGGGACAATTTTGATTTGCATTAACGAAGCGAACGGGCGCGATTTACGTCGCAATCGTGTATCCGATGTGATTAACGCGCGCAACGTGAACGCCTCGAACGAAATCGAACGGAATGTTGGAGGAGATGGAAAAATTATTTTGGTTAATGTGCAAATTGATTACGCCGCCGCCGGCGAGACCAAGACTGTCGATGAGAAGTGATTTTTCGCGTTACAATAAAACAATATAACAATATATATCATCGCCTGACATTTTTATTTAAAATACATAAAATATGCGTTGCGCAACAAAAATATTTTATACAAAATTTGCATAGTTTTGAGAGAAGTGTTTTTACGATTGACGTAGTTTTATTCCAAAAGTCGAAACATTGTTGAGCTTTTAAACTTATTATTTTTTTTTAAATTAAATTATATATTATTTATATTTATGCACGTTAATTAAATCTCTCGTCATCTTCTGTATATATAAATTAAAAATATGTTACATATAATTAATTAATAGTTTATGCGAGATGTTTCATAATTGATTTTTACACTTGGTAACATAAATATGTAGCATGTAGAGTGTTTACACTTTTTAATAACTTTATTTTATTACTTTTAATACACAAGAGCACTAAAGGTATTTGATATCTTGTAGCATATTAAAATAATTTATGAAATATATATCGTAAAACATAGATACTTGTTTATAATTTACTTTTTGATATGTGCTTTTACGTGCAGAATAATTAAATTAATTGATATATATATATATATGTAAGATAAAAGATATAGTGTGATGTAAAAAAAAATCTTGAAATCTTTACAGCACCTTCTCTAATTACGGAGTGTCCTTGTCCGAACCATACAATTTTTGTATAAAATATTTTTTGTAACAACTCATGTTTTAGAAATCATTTGAAATGGTAAATAACTTATTTGACATACATATATGTATACATAACGTTGTAATGTTACTTTTTCATATCAAAAATATAATGCACATTATATGCGTTTGCACATGCGTGCATTCTTTTCTTTAAAGGAAAAAGATTTTTATTTAAAGAGAAGTTATTATTAGTAAATCACACAACATAGTTTAGTTTTTATTTCGATTCACAAAGACTGTTACAAATGATTGTACTATAACTTTATCCGAATGATGGTTGATGATAAATTTCTTTAACCAATTCTCTGCTAAGGTAGAAAATATTGGGACACGCCGTTTTGTATGCAACGTGATAATACAATCTGCTGCCGTGATTGCAAATTTGTTTGGAAAGATAAATAAAATCAATAAAGCGAAGATTTTTTTGTGACATGTTCTCTCTTCTAGAAAAATCTAAATCGGAATATACACATACAGAGAGAGAGAGAGAGAGAGAGAGAGAGAGACCAAAAGCTTCAAGCATTGATGTTTTTTTTGTATAATAAAATATTGAAAATACATCACTTTAAAATATACTAAAAATTCCAAAAAATAGAATTTTTGTTATATTTGGTAAAATTGTAAATAATTACAAATAATGTTTGAGAAACTTTACATTGCAGCAAATAAGTGTGCTTTTAGAGAAAATATAGGAAAAAGTATAAAGAAAAATGTAGAGAAAAGTGTATTTTTTAATATTTTCTATTCTTGGAATAAAACATGATCACGTTGTGAACAGAGAAGACTAAAAACAGATAAGCATAGAAAGTGCAAAAAAACATATGTGTAGATGTATTGCTGCAGCTTGTATGCTCAGACAACAAAACAAAACCCAAGAAACATTGATGTGCGATTTATTTTGAAACGAGATAAAATTGGATCTTGAATTCTGCAGAAAGGAACCAATCAACAATCGAAAAATTATTGGTTGGCTTCTTTCTGTAGAATATAATCTGATTGAAGCTCAGCTTCGAAAAACCAATCAATACGCTTATTGTATTCGTATCTTCTTTCAAACAGAAAGAAAGATTCTCCGAGATGTCAGAACTCTAATGTTTCTTTTGTATACAGATTTCGCATCATTTGTTTACATTCTTATCACGTCTCTTTTGTGATTTTGTAATGAACGATAGCATAAATTAATTTAGTTTTTTTTTCAAACGACAAAATTTTTTGCTTTCGACATTTTGAAAATTTGGTAATTAAACTTTTTCAAGCCTGAATGACATCTAACAACATTGTATTACATTATCGAATTTATCTCAATACAAGTATCAAAATTTGTAAATAAAGAGATATAACATTCTTTTTAACGTAAAAAATATTTTGATAATTTACGTATAATTTATATCATTTTATTTTATTAGATGAAAAAAAAAGTACTTTTTTTATATTACTGTCGAAATTCGAATTCAATGATATACATACATGACACAAGAAAGTATTTACACTCGAAAGAGTTAATAATATAAATATATGTTACTAATTTTTCAAATTTATATAGATTTATATTTTTAAAGATTTAAAAACAAATTAATCTTTATGAAAAATATTTAATTTTTTTTTTTTACATCTCTAGAGTTTGAAGCGTTGTCCAAGTTTGAGGTCTAGGTAACCTAATCGAAAATGCGCCACTGGGTATGGCGGATCTCGTGAAGGAATGGCAGCTACGTGGTTTCACTTTATCGCGATCCCTTGCTGATTCTCTGCAGATTGCCGATAGAAAGATTACGTTGTAGAAAACGGGAGAAACGTTCATCGATACTCGCGATCACGATCGAGAAAACGGATT
Source organism: Anoplolepis gracilipes (assembly GCF_047496725.1). NCBI lineage: Eukaryota > Metazoa > Arthropoda > Insecta > Hymenoptera > Formicidae > Anoplolepis > Anoplolepis gracilipes. The sequence continues at coordinate 336,463 of NC_132980.1, read as the reverse complement.
TTCACGACGCCCGGCACGATAGACAATTCCGTCAATCGTCGCCGCTAAAAGCGTCGATAATTACTCCGCCAGCCGTGTGTTACCCGGGTGACGCGATATCGAGGTCACCTGAGCGTTTTCCAACGTAGAGGATTCACGATAGAGATCCGAAGGATGGAATACAACGCTTTAATATAGACGAGACATGTCAAGTAATAGTGCAACAGCAGCTTTATAGTCAGGTTTATAGTCAAACAACCTCCTCAGCAACCTTGTTCCCGGCGATACTAGTGATGTTATATCTAGTTGACAACGCGCTACTATAACCAGATATAATCTAAGTTTAACAGAGCGTGAAGCAGCGCAAAGTGCGCGAATTAACGTGCTTACAACGCTAGGGTAAGAAAACACAAGGCAAATAGTCCACCTCTTAAGGGAAGAGTTCTATATAATGTACATGTCTCGACTGTGGCTTCTATTTGCACGAGAATTTATGAAAAATATCTTTCGATCATGTAGGTGATTTATTATTTTTTTTAAATTTTTTGCTGTATTTTAATTAGGGATACATGTGCAATTTCAAAAAGAGAGTCCGCAAAGTAAGTGGATTTTTTGCCCGTTTTTCGGCCCTCGCTTTTGAAATCGATTCTTATGTCAAATGATAGCTTATGATGAGACATTATTAAAAAAGTATAATCTGAGCATAGTCAACTAACTCAGATAACCTTACTGAAGAATGTTTGAGTGCATTTTTGCGTTTAAAAAAATCAGAAGGGTTACTACTCGTATAAGTGCAACTTGGTGCCTTTATTGATTAGAGGCGGTTTTTTGGGCTTGGAAGTCCAGTGTGAGGATGATCAGCAAACTTAGGTAACGTTTCTGTACAATGCCCAGATGCATTTTTGCTTCTGAAAAAGTCTTATGAGGGTTGACACTCGAATACCAGGAAGCTTGTGCCGATTTTGATGAGGGATGGGCTTTGGGGTTGAAAGTCGAATCTGAGGATGATTGGCTAACTCATATTGCTTTCACGAAGGAAATCTGTGTGTATTTTGGCGACTCTAGAAATCCTGGGTGGATTGCTTCTCATACAGCTAGAGTTTAGCGTCACAATGTGATAATAATGCCACATTTTCTTAATGGGTGGTTCCAACTTTGACTATCTAACCTAACCTATATCTCAGAAACCAGACGTATGCTCAACGTGAAACTTTTTTTTTAGTAATGTCTTATCATATGCTATCATTTGACATATGAACCGATTTTAAAATCGAGGGCCGAAAAACGGGCAGTTTTTGCGGACCCTCTTTTTTTTAGAATAATGTGTGAGTACTAAATATAAATTATAAAAATTCTCATAAACTTTGAGGAAAATCCATCTTTATGAATAAATTAAATTATCCAAGACACTCGTGTTACATCACTCCTACGTATCTTCAAGTTTGAAAGTTTCAATTTTTATTCACCTATAAAATAATAATCTGTGTACTATAAAAATATTGAAAACCGTCAAGTATATAGATTCATTTTGTATCCTATAAAGTTCAGTTTGTTAGAGATCGCGTTGTAACAACGACAATAGAGAGTTTAAATATTTTTATGGATCGCATCGTATGAGTTATTAATCCGAAACTCAATACGCGCACGCGCGATATGATACCGTTTACGCGCTCGTTATTCTCGCTCGTGGGAAAAACAGCTATCGCGTTAACACATTACGCGGAATTCTTATAGCGGCTCGACATAGCCATTTGCGCGATGCGACACGCGATTACAAGTAATTACAGCTCGCGCGTGTCATGAATATTTACGAGCGCAGTTTTTAAGGGTTCGTGTTTAGTGTAAAGTGCGTTAGGATGCATGTGTCGGCGTTTCAGCGATTTCTCGTTTACGCTTCGACTTCGATGCTGAGAATAAATTTTGAAATATGCAGTATACGTGAGATACGTGCATAAGAAGAGTACGACAGGAATAAGTATGTATGTATATTGCAGTTATAATAGCGTGACAAATTTTACCAACAAAATTTACCTAAGAAAACAGACATGACATTTTCATCCTTATTCAATAAATGTATGCCGAATATTTTATGCTTGCCTATTCGATACCTTTTTCATTTCACTTCTTGTAATTGACACTCTCCCTGCTATTTTATGCACCTATAAAATTGATGTAGAATCCTATCGTTTTTTAATAAAAATACTTGGTTATAAATAAGACATTTCCCTTCTCTTCTTTATGGATACTAAATAGAGAAAATTTGCTCTCCAAAGCTGAACTTTCTTATCAATGAATTATAATGAAGATTAAGTGATTTTAAATCAAGAGTTACAGAAATGTGCAAAATTCCGAAACCTGATTTAGTATCTAATTTTAAATAAGAATCGCTATACACTTAGAATAAGATTTAAAATTTAAAAAAAAGTCAAAATCTATTTGGAATTGGCACGCGATTGCATATTCTCATTTTAAACGAAGTATTTTAAGTTTGCAGACGAGAAAATACATTAGAGGTGTAAAAAATGTAACTGTCACATCCAGACATTTAGCTTTATATATTGTCATTTGCACAAATTGACGCGAGAAACGATCCCTCCAGACGAGTTGACCAATTCCATTGGGATACAATTCATCGACCTCCCGAATAATAACTCAAGTCATTAAGTTTTCGTGAAAATATTCATTCCACGAAATACCATGATATTATATCGATGTTTTAACGCCGCAAATTATTCACGTGGGCGGTTAACGTCGCCTATTCTACGGTATCGACGCGCCGACTATTATTTTGCATTAAGTCGTTAGGTCGCGCACACGCTCGCAATCCCCCCCCCCCCCCAAACGAACAAGAAAATTGCGTGTCCCATCGTAAACTTCCGTTCTCCCTTTCCTCCCTTTCTCGGGCATAGTACAAAAGGCCGTTCATGATAGACCGATTGCTCGGTAATGGTTCGTTCCGTAATTCTGCTTGTCGTTCTCGTCGTGCTGGTCGCAAATTGAAATTCACCATGGCCGCCAGGCCAAATGTGCTCGCGTTCCTCCTTTCTCCATCCCGCACTCATTCGCTTTTTAGTACTCGCAGGTCCGTAGTGATACGATAAGCGAGATAAGTGCCGTTGAAAAATGCGGGAATTTAAAAAAAATAGCTATACAAAAAAAATATTTAAATGAGATACGAAATTAAAGTCAAAGATTGATGATAGCCAATTCACAAAGAACGATAAATACCAGGCTTTCCATTCTTTCGCAAAATATGCGTGATAATATTGTACTTGAAAATTAAGAATTCAAAGGACTTTATGGAAAAATAGAAAAGTTATCGTAGGAATCAATTATATAATTTACGTATTGTAGAGATATTAAAATTATACATTAAATTTGCTTTTTTTTCTTTATTTTTTAAATATAATATTATGTTTCTTTATATTTTGTAAAAATAACGTTAATGAATTAATTAAATGTCATGATACGATTCTGATAATTTTCAGTTAGATATACATACATAAGCAATATTTTTATTATGCATCTAATTGAAAATTATCCGAATTATCGTATTATATTTTAATCGAAAAAATCTCATTAATCCATTAAAAGTACTTTTAAAAAAATATAAAAACTTAATTTTTTAAAAATTATGTTAAAATAGTTACTACTATTCCATTTTGATTCATTTTTGGAGAATGTACCTAATTAAAAATGGTAATTATATTATTATTCAGCCAATTGGAATGCGATCTTTAAAATATAGTAGTGGTTAGTTTCAAATCTATTATTTAAAAAAAAAATCAATTTGACATAATCAAAAGATATAGATATCTGGAAAAAATTTCATGCTTGTTGATATTTTCTTACAAAAAATCCCTTTTATGGAAAAAACACATTTTGTTTTTTCTCCTATTTACATCTGTACGCATGAGTAATGTATCGCGCTATACGCGGCCATGCAACTCGCGAGGCGTGCAATTGTCGTCGAATTAAATCCGAAATTAGCGCTTGTTTATCAACTCCCGCTGTGTCATTTATCTTGAATATTTACGTTTCACCGGAAAACGAAATAGCCACGCTCGACTGCATTAATTATGCGGCGATATGTCATATATTTTTCGAGGGAGATGAATTTCATACATTTGGCATATAAACAGAATTCGATTTTCAACGTTTGGCCCTGTCAATTTTGCGAGAATCCCCGAGATATGGGGGTAACATAACCGCTCGATGGTTTAATTTTGACGGTAAAGGTAACCCGTATACAAGGTAGCTTGTTTTTGGACAAAATGTAAAAAGTCAACCAATTTGTTGATATTTGTTTGTCGCATTTCTTCCGACGTCGAACACACATAAATCAACAAATCCTCTGCTATTGGTCGAATCTAAAAGCGTATCGCACATGATTGAAATTATTGAGAGCGTCATGGTAAATAAAGTTCTGAGTACGCACACGCGCACACACACACGCACGTATATCATGTACACACACAGAGGCATTCCTACTGCGATCGTAGTGAATTTTCGTGACGTGGAATTGATTTCTCCCACCTTGTTTTTGCTTTCTGTGTCTTGGAAATAGAAATCTGGATCATATTTGAATTCAACGCGTTTACAAATACAAAGTTATCCATAGTTGGCGCTATCCAACATTAATGATCAACCTTTATTTGCATATCGCGTTTAAGCTGGACGAAGCGTTATTCCATTTTATATTGATGAATTGGTAAATTTGGTTTAATCCGGACTCCCCTCAGGGTTTGCCGTGTATGTCAACCTTTTTACAACCCTTTTCCTTTGCTACCATCTCTCCTGACGGAGGATGGCTTATCCCTCTAACTTCAACCGCAGAGTGCGTCTTATCTGCGGTCAAAGGGACCACTGTTTACTGCCGGTTCCGAACGGCCTACTAGATAGAGGAAAGTTTTGTGGCAAGATACTCTTCGGTGAGTTGCCATCATTGCCATCCGAGAGGTGGCGATCAAATTAAATCGAATAAAAATTCGAAATTTCTGGTCGGATTTGAACCCGAGATCTTAGGCACAGCAAGCAGACGCACAACTCACTGTGCCAGAATCGCACACATATTCCATTTTATATATATATGTATATAAATACACTTATCATTTTTTATAACTCTGGGAATATACCGTGTCTGTGTCGGAATCTCATAGTCGAGTTGTTCAATCTCGCCTGCAGATTGCAAAATATATAGTACTAGTTAGACTTGAGCGCAAACAAAACCTGACCTTCGTCATCGTTATCGCGCCATGCGATTCTCTTGTGCAGCATTCAAACGATCTGTAATTACAGGTGCGATTCCGGAAAGATGATACGCGACTACCTGATACTGCTCTCGTGGCTGTGCGCGGTGCAAGGAAAGATAGGTAAGTACATTGTGCACTTTTCTTCGCGGCCAATAAATTGTCGTATATATTTTGTGGGTTTGCAGCGCGTAATTTGCACTTTCTCGATGCGCTATAGTCTGATGGTACAATATCAATTGTTAATATCTCTATGAGGAAAGATAGAGGGAATTATTATGTATATTTTTATCCGATACCTTCGGGCACGGCAATCTGGCTATCGTTTTTACACGCTGCCAGAAATCTAGCCCGCGGCGGCAGAGTTGCTCGGGAGAAAAATTTATATAGCAGGTTGGAAACAACAGTGGGCAGGTTCGAAATGACGGTAACATTTCGCTTGGGATATAGTCGAGAGATTAAAGTATCCTTCAAATTCATGCGCCTGATTTTTAACGATAAAATTACAGCAAATACGGTTACAGTGAAGAATAAGATTATTCTCTTTCTTTCATTATGATTGTTACGTCTGTTCCAAATACATTAACAATTTTACTATTTGAATGTTTTATGAAAAATATTGTTACATAAATTATTATTTACAAAGGATATACTAGAATAGTCCAAAACTAACAAGTTTATCGAATGCACGAAATAGAAATGTAAGTAATAATTACGTATAACATAAAAACATAATCAATACGTAAAGTAATAATTCTCTGGTTCTCTTTCTATTGCATACAATAAGATTAAAATAATTTTTTCACATTATTAATTTTTGTACGAGTAATATTCTTACAATTAGTATCTTTAGGCAAAATTTGCGTTTTAATCGATTCGATAACAAAGAGATTACAAAGACAATTACAAATTTACCATCTGCATTAAAAAATACATGTAAGCTTTCCTTTAAAACAGAAAGTGCAATTACTGTTATATGCATAGTACTGTATAAAAGCTTACCAACAATGTTTATTTTCCTGTTATTTTCCATAGTCGTTATTCTTTCCAAGATGTAATCGGCCTCAATTTCATGAGCTTCCGTATAACGTTGCGCCTGCAGTGACGAAAAATTTGTCACTGCACATTTGGGACAGTGAAATTTCCATCTGCGCAACGAGTTTTGCAATGTACACCGCAGCGTTTTTTCACGTAGACATGCGAATATGATCCCTATGTTTATTTGTGACAATGGGAGTACGGCAATTGGTGTGAGATATATACTAGTATTTTTCCATACTACGCGCCAGTAGAAAATTGAACTCGTCGATATTATATCGGTTTTAATTGTATCTCGGGGATATTTTGACAGGCCAAATTTGATAGGAGGCAAGAGCCTATTTATTTGAAAAGATATAAAAAGCTATTTATTTCAAAGTATATAAAAATAGCGAATTCTATGAAAAAAAAAAAAAACACCATGTAAACTAAGCCTCTTAATAAACAACGATGATATTTGAAATTTTGTGTCGCTCTGCACATCGCAAATAAGTTATTTTTATTCCATACCACATTCGTCACGTATTACCTTTTTGAAATATGCGATTCGATCCAAGTTGGACAAAACAGCGTTTGTGTAAGCGCAGAAATGATGGACGCGACGTTGAAAATTTTACATCTAATTCCAGCGTTGTATTTTTGACGTTTTCTATTTTTCTTCATTAATTCCGTTCACAATTAGGATAAAGAAGAGTATTTTGTCTTGTAGGATATTTCTGGCATATCACCGACATCCATTACGATCCAAAGTATTCTACGCAAGGAAATGCCGCTAGCAGTAAGTCAATACGCGATTTAATGATTTTGCACGCTAAAGAAACCTCCTGACTTTATCGAGAAATTAATATATTTCAATTATTTTTTTTTAATTTAGTTGTAGCATTTTGCGAAAAAAAAAAACATAATTTGCATGTGTATGTTGTACAAATGTAAAGATTCCAAACAATTTCTCAAAGTGTGATTTCACATCGTGTCTGATTTTTACTTAAATATATGACTTAGACCGTGACCTGGAGGTCGATCACGTAATTTTTTCACATTTTATTTCATCCAATCACTCACAAAAATCTCATTTTATCAAATCTCATTATTTCCTCAAAGTCACGACATCATGATTTTGCGAAATTCGCGCAAAAATTTTCACTTTTCGCTTTTTCGCTTTTAAGGAAAATATACGTGATCGACCTCCCGATGCGAAACCCGAGCCTTGATGTTACCACCCAGTGTTGCCAGATGCCTCGAGGTATAAACTTTCCCGAGCATTTCATAAAAATTCTTGCACATTTATTAGTGTATTTTGTGAAAATTTCCATCAAAGACTTTATATTCTCTAAAATATGTAATGCGAATATACTTTTCACATCCTCTTTTCTTACCATACATTTTTTTTATCTTGCTCTACACTTTACAAACGCTTGATGACAAATGTTTTGACAGATTTTGAAGTTAAAATCCTTCAAGAAAGCTTTGCGCGGAAAATCATTTATCATTAAAGTAACATTTATCTGGAATTGTGTAAAAATTAATACATTTGTTTGCATTCATAAAGATTAGTTTACGGGAAATTTTTCTATTCCTATTTAAAAAAGAAAGGAAAAAAATTTCAAGCATTTAAAAATTTGATTAATAATCGAGTATTTTTGTTAAAGAAAAATAATCATGAAAAAAATTGAGCCAAAAAATCGCTCGCATTCAGCGTTGATTTTCCTAAATCCTAAATATTTAATCCATGTATTACGTATGTATATTATGTATATAATATTTATACATCATTCTTTTCCAAAAATTCTTGTTCCGCATCAATAATGTACATTTTTCATTTGGGGTAAGAAAGTTTGCATGGGACTGTTTGCATTTACATATTTAGCATGCAATGGATCAGGCTTTAACGAATACAAAACGCCCCCATTTCGCTATACACTTCATTTCCCGACGATCGCATGAGCGAATTATTATCATTCCTCTAATAGGAAGTTAAAACTGTTATTTACCGACTTTTAAGCCTTCCCTTTCCCGCACTGCTATTTACCGATCGTTTTAAAGTACCTAGCGTGTTTGGCTGGCACGAGATTCGGTAGCGAAATAGCCACGGACCTACCTTTCCCTTTTCCCTCCCCTCGTTTATACAGCCTACCGCTATCGTCTTAGGCCTCGTGTCGTACGGACGTTAGCGAGACGACGACGACGACGACGACGACGACGACGATGACGACGACGACACGAGCTTTAAGCGCAACCCTGGCCGCTCTCTGTTTTACGCTCCATCTCCCAGGTTCTCACGAACGACCCTTTCTCGTATTCCGTTTCCCATCCCGGCAATGTGTGTTCCAGTGTGCTGGAACACGAGAAATAGCCTCGACAGTGGGCGGATAAGACTCGATAGAAAACTGGCGGGCAAGTTTGGCGACTACAGCTGCGACTCGCCCTGGGCCCTCATCGAATCGGCGGCGCGAGCAATGAAATCGATGCACGGCGAAGGAATCGAGTTCGTCCTGTGGACGGGGTAGGTCAAACGTTCACCGATTTCGAAATGTATACACTGCTGATGTTTCACGAGGATTTTCACATCATTTCACGATACTTAATTAATTTCGTTAATTTTTTCATTGCTTTTGATTACACAAGTATATAAACGAGAAGAAATTAATCGAACATGATATCATAATAATGCGCGTTATAATATCTTTCTGTTTTTGAATTTATATGTGGGAATTTATCGTTACGTCGCATTATCATTATTTTTAAATGCATTTTTTGGCTCATTATCGTCGACGTGGCTGTTATTTTGTCAATTATTATTATTGCCAACTTATATCGCACATTTGAAATTTATGAAAATATATATTCAGCGCCTTTACAATAGTCAAACACGATATATGATGTGTGCTACCGTTAATAACGATTGTTGTTAAATGAATCATTAACGTATTGTAATTTATTCACGAGGTCTCATTTATTATCAATAAAATCATAAACAAGATCCAGTTTTGGGGGGAATGGCAATTTGTTAATTCAGCTAATAACGTAATTATTATGCATCGAATTTATTACCGTTAAATAAATTTATTTTACGAACGATTTACTTTAGTCAGAGGTATACGACTTCCAATTAATTATTGGAAAGCGAAGAGTACAGTTCCGGTGACCGGTATAAATATATCCGCGTCCACTACCGATTGGCTTTCTGGCCACTTAGCGCTGCTTCGCCGCACAATTATCGAGAAGCATAAATGTATAAAAGAAATACGAGTAGCAAATTCTAGAAAAACGATATACGATATACGCATCATATAAATTGTTTATTAAAAAAGTATCCAGTTTTGGAATGCTAGAAATTCGTTCAAACACATTAATATTGATAGCCCTAGCAAATGAAATTTGTTCCACTATTTTAAACTTGAGTTTGATTCACATCATCTGGCGTATACATATAATCGTTTCTTTCAAACGTAACTTTTTTCTCTAAAGCGCTTCAATCTTTCAGTACTCTTTAATTAGTCAATTTAGTTAACTATTTTGAGATAAAAAGATACAAATCTCTCTCTCTCTCTCTCTCTCTCTCTTTTTATATTTAAATTAATTTGACTCAAAACTTTAAAATTAAATTAAATTAAATTAACCGAAGATGAACGGTTCAAAATTACTTTTTTTCATTCATTTTATGTTTATGTCTTTATGACACTTTTATCGTTTTGCATTAATTTTTTCCGATTTCCGCTCGTTGAGACGCGATAAAGTTTAATTAGTTATAAATTGATGTAGCAATTATCAGTTTAGCATTGTGCTTGATTGACAGCGAGCACGATCGATTTTCCGTCGTCGTTTCATCTCGCGACACGACGCGTCCTCATTTCGTAATGTATATGTAATACGCGCTCTCTCGTGTTTTCGTCTTATTATATACATATATATGTATTTATCAATAATAATCGCACCCTCTCCCCCCCCCCCCCCCGATAATCTCTTCCCTCGCGTTATACGTTATATAACTAGGACTAACGAGGCTGTAACTACTTGTTGCAGCGACGCGCTGACACGTTCCGCCGGCATGAGCGTCGAGCTGCGTTTACAGTGTCTGCGGAATTTGACCGATCTGTTGCACCGTACGTTCAAAGGACAATTCGTGTTCCCCGCTCTCGGTCACGAAGACGTCGGCGTGAATTACACGCAGCTGGCGAATCTCTGGCAGCACTGGCTACCGCCCGAAGCGGTGGACACCTTCGTAAAGGGTGAGGACGTTGTTATTTTTTTTTAAAAGGGTATAGAATTATATAAGAAGACGGTGATTTTTTTATCCGAGTTTCATTTTGTTCCAAATCTCATTGTCGGCAAAAAAAATCTCTCTCTGTTTTATTGCGCGAATTACGTACATATTTTACCTTCATAAGCTAACGCATAATCTGTAAGATGCAATGTATGTTGGCGTATTATAAATTTAACGCGTTAAAATTAATAAAGAAACATTATCGTTTTCTGAGAGATGCATAAATCGAACCAACGAGATTCATGGGTCGATGTAACATTTATATTATAGATGTTGTCTCTCTCTCTCTCTCTTTCTCTCTCTAAAAATGTGTTACGGCACAAAATAAGCTTGTTGGCGAGCATAAATTCGCCCTCCGGGGCTTTATACCGCCACGGCACTATTCAAAATTTGTTGCAGCCGGCTACTACACGATCGAGCAGCGCTCGAAAAAATATCGGATCGTCTTCCTTAATACGAATTTGTGGCTGAACCCGGTCGACAGCCGTATGCTGCACCGTGTCGGAAGTAGCACGGTCGATAACACGCAGGATCCCTTCGGCCAATGGTCCTGGTTCCAGTCGGTGCTAGAGAATGCGCGGAAGAAGAAGGAAACGGTAGGTTGATGCTTCTCGCGCGATATATATGATATCATTGGTCTTCTCTCCGAACGCGCTATTACCGCGGTCGGACGTCTTCTTTCTTTCCGTGTATCTCACCGATATACAGGGTGTCCGGTAATAATCGGCCCACCTCTCTAGGACAGATAGAGCAGGTCAAACTGAGCATAAAAGTCCTTTACCATTTTGCGATCTTCGTAATAATTATCGAGAAATTAATTAACAAAGATTGACAAATCCGCGCGAGTATAAGCGCGCGGCGAGAAGGCCCATCCCACTGCTACGCGATTAGACGCGCTACTCGTACACATCCATTGTCGTAGATGGTTCCTCCTATCATTCAATGAGCGTCTAGTAACCGCGTAACAGTAGAATGTGGGCCTTCTCGCCGCGCGCTTGTACTCGGCGGATTTGTCAATCTTTGTTAATTAATTTCTCGATAATTATTACGAAAATCGCAAAATGGTAGAGAACTTTTATGTTCAGTTTGACCTGCTTCATCTGCCCTAGAGAGGAGGGGCGATTATTACCGGACACCCTGTATATGGCGGTCAAATAATCCCCGCCATTGCCATTGGTATCGACACGAGCGATTTTTATAGATTTTTATGGATCTTTCGCCGAACGAGAGAGCGATAAAAGCAAATCTTGCAGATGCGCAAATGGGGAGATTAAAACGTCGCGTGAAAGAAAATGCGAGTTAGATGAATCAAAGATTCGATAATAATTCGATCACGTCGATTCCCCGACTATTCGGCTAATCTGTCCAATAATGGAATTTTCATCTTTTATCGCGTTATTTTGCTATATATATATACGTATATGTATATATACCGATATCGATCGATTCCGAGACCGTCGAACTCTTGGACGAACATGAAACTAAATTAAGCAAAAATACTCGATGAGACTATTTTCGTAATTCGATTTCGAAACGAATATCGACCACGCCGACATAAAAGTCGTGTTGAAATTTTTCATGCTCGTTCAATCGCGCAATATATGTATGTGTGGGTGTGTAGGTACGTGTGTTGCGTGCGTGCACCATGTAAAAAGATAATTTGAAGCAAAGCATTTTTTTTAACCAAGATATACATATAATGGCGTTTCCGACATTAACAAGTCACTATATACGTCGTTATATAAATTAAATCGTGCACATAAATTAAACCCTTTATAATGAAGTTGATCAATCGGTAAACCTATAGATGCGTGTTTTAATACGGGGATTGATAGGATAAATGAGCGTTTAATCGCGCGAAGCCGATACGTACTCGGTATCGGGTATGCTTTACGCAAAATTGCGCGTATTTGAAACATATGTATTGTGTTTAGATATTAATGCATCGTGACTCAAAACTATGTCTGACAGTTTGACATTTATAATATTTGACATGTATAAAAGATTAAACGTAAAATTAAAAAAAATAAATAACTTATATACCATATTAGATACGCACATTTATAATACTATATGTATACATCACACGCATATATATATATATATATGTATATACATATATGTATATACATATGCGATAAATTAATTTTAGATTTTTTAATTAACCATTTTTCGCGTTTGCCTCTCTACAAGTCGCATACAAATAAATTGTAAAATGTTTTTTTCTGTATAATTTGATTACGTTATTTTTATATTTATAAATTCTTTTTTATTAAAATTGATTAATTTGATAAAATTCACTAAAATTGATTGATAATAATTCGACTAAATTCACCCTGTATATAAAACACTGCGATACTTGCATTAGCGATACATGATGCACAACAATTTTTTAAAAATACATTTCTTTTCTCTTATTATATTCAAGTTTTTTTGACTAATAATAAAATTATAGATTGACTTATCGGGAGTTTTACATTATTATACGTATTATTTGATAGAAAAAGAGGGAATTCTCGCGATTTCTCGTGTCGTCAAACTTGCCAAAGATCGTGGAATTACGGGAAATGTTTTACCAAGTAAATAAGCACAGGTACCTACCTATAAAATACACCGTCAGATATCTCGCGTGTCGCACGACAAGTTGAGTAATTGAAGGGTACCCACGCGAAGGTGTTACTCAGCTTTAGCAGTTTATTGTTTCGTAAAAAGCGTGAGAAACTCAAGAATGTGGCGGCATTAGGGAAAATTTAAGACGACGGTATTGCTACCCCCACATCTTACCGCCATCATGCAACGAGATATGTTTTCCTTCTTCTCTGTTTTTTTTTTTTTTTTCTTTTTTATTTCGAGGAAACGAGATCTACAATGTACGTCGACAAAATGAAAAGCGGGCAACGTGAAAGATCGCGGAATGTAACGTATCTCACATTGTTTGCCTGTCATATTAAAAAACGCTAACGCGATAGGGGCGGGAGTGGGGGAGGGGTAAAGGGAAAAGGGGGGAGGAGATCGTCAAGAAGATAAATTTTAATGAAATAAATTCTCGCAGGGCATACGATAGGATATATATGAAGCGAATAAAATTCCCGTTGATAGGACTTCAATATGGCATGATTTATCAAGCGAGTTGTTGTTGTCGTCATCGTTCTCGTTTCTCCTCGTTCGCACGCTTATAAATTATAGCACGCGACTATACGTGTTCGCTAGACTGACGGCTGACACATGGCAATTTTCGATTTTCTCGATCACGTTTCAGTTCATTATTCGATGGCTTATCGCGGCTCCCCCTCTTGTGGCAGACGCACACATATCAACAATTTAGCTTTATGGAGGCTCGCGGGCGCAGAAATTTATAATCGCGGCTAACCGGATATCCTCGCAGGAAAGACGGCAAATTATATAATCTTGTCCAAGATTCAAATGCAAATTGTAGGAGACTCTCACGGTGGCTATCTATTCCCAATGAATACAATTTCTCTGGGAAATTACCGGTTCGACGTATTGCACACGTGCATATACATGTATATATATGTATATATATATTTTATAGACAGGGTGTCCCATTTTAATTCCTCCAGTGAAATATCTCGAAAAATATGGAAAATTCGAAAAAATGTTCCAGACAAAAGTTGTATGCTTTTTAGGGTGACATAAGATGATGCCATTAGTTTGACCTTGAAAAGTCACATGAAAGTCATGTGAAGGTCATTTTGAATTTCTTAAATGGAAGACCCTACATATTTTTGCATATTCTTGTAGCTTATCTCGAGAGTTTTCCAAAACACTATGATAAAATGGTTCTTCATTAAACATTTTTCGTGTTATAAGGCTTCAAAGTTGCAATATTTTGACATAAAATACAAGATATCTCGTAAAATATTCACTTTTCGATTATCTTACCCTATTACTTTTATGCATGAGACAAATCAATTGGCGTAATTAAGACACATAATTATGTTAAAGTAAAAATGTGTAACTGCTAGTTGCAAATTCAGTTTTTTTCTTAAAAATAACTATGTTTTCTTTACGCCAATTGATTTGTTTCGTTATCCTGTGCATAAAAGTATTAGGATAAGATAATCGAAAAATGAATATTTTACGAGATATCTTGTATTTATGTCAAAATATTGCAACTTTGAAGCCTTATAACTCGAAAAGTGTTTAATGAAAAAACATTTTATCATGGTGTTTTAGAAAGCTCTCAAAGTCAGCTACAAAAATATGTAACAAAAAATAGGAAGTGCCATTTAAAAAAATTGAGATGACCTTCACGTGACTTTCAAATGACTCTTCAAGGTCAGACCAATGGTACCATCTTATGGCCCCCTCGAAATCATACAACTTTTGCCTGAAACATTTTTCTCTCTCAGGCTTGGTTTTCGAGATATTCGACTGGAGGAATTAAAATGAGACACCGTGTATATCTACTCTCTCGCTGTCTCTTTCAATCTCGATTCTCACGATAAAGCACGATGACAAATTGTAGAGTAATATTCATTACGTTTCGTATCGGAGATTGTTACAATCTAGCGAGACGAAAGGACGATCGCAAATTTATCCTTTTCGATCAGCGGGGCAATTAATGAGCGCGCGCGCGCGCCAGGTTTTCGCGAGAGTCGCGCTGGTTCTCTGATATCAGTTGGCCCGCTCGCGCCAACGGAGGTCTTCCAAGAGTCGGGACCTATCGAATATCACGCGGGGTCGGTTATCGGTTATCGATTACGCCACGGGGGGCGTGCAGAACGAGTCCGACGTACGCGAGGGAGATCCTTCACGCGACCGGGATGGCACGACCAGCGATAAATTATGGAGGGACTTGGTATTCCATACACGAGATCGAGAGAGGAGAGACCCTCCGTTCGTATATACGTAAACCGTTGCACGCCATCGCCATTGATCCCGATCGTATTAACCGGACGGATGTAACCGAGAGAGAGAGAGAGAGAGAGAGAGAGAGAGAGAGAGAGAAAGAAAGAGAGAAAGAGAGAGAGAGAGAGCTGTCGCGTTTATCCATGACACCATCGGCGTATTCACCTACGTGCACGTTCGAAAAGGCAACCCTGTTACCCCCTCGCATAACACCGCGGGATGACATTCGTGTATGAAGAGTGACGTACATTTTTCAGCGTACCTCTTCGTACTACGCGCGCAATAAAACTCCGCTTAAATTTTTGATTCTCCACGACTAGAAAAGAGTTAGAAATTATTTGTAAGATTTACTATATTCGGCTAAACTTTTTTTTTACACTATTTTCATCACATATTTATTAGAATCTTTAAATACATACTTATGTACATATCATATACGGAGTCTTAATCGACATCGCGAAGGCATGTTTAAGCGATTATTATTATTCCTATCAACAACTATCGCTACTTGAAAAAAGAAGATTTAGCTAAACAATTATCTCTGTTCACATTCGACAAATTTCAAGGAGCCGTAAAATTTTAAGGAGAAATAAGATGGACGAGAAGACGATCACAATAACGAGCATCATGTGACCAGTTCCGATAAAACAGCTGTATTTTCTGCCCGATAACCATGCGCGATATTCTACTAGCTCTCAGGAGACTCCTAAAGCTTCTCTCTCTCTCTTTCTCTCTCTCTCTCTCTCTCTCTCTCTCTCTCTCTCTCTCCGTCTCTCGCTCAAAGAGCTCTTAGCGCGATTCAACGAGCGTGGAAGCAAAATAGCCGTCGCACGATAGGTACTCTTCAAAGCGATGAAATGACCAGTAGGGTAATAACAATCGGAAAATATAGCGAGCACGGCTCGTTGATCCCGCGACTCTGATAACCACCCAGCAATAATTCTTCTCTCTCTCTCTCTCTCTCTCTCTCTCTCTCTCTTTCCCCTCCTCCTCTATCTCGATACTCGCTCGATCGCTTCGCGGACACACGCTCTCTCCAGGGATTTCCGGAAGAATTCTCGGAAAATCTTGTACGTCCTTATGTGCCCGGATAAAAAGAGCGCGCGGAGAGACACCGACGCGATGGACGACGATGGAGGAGATCGAGGAGAGAGGGCCGAGGTCCGAGAGATAGAAATCCGATTTTCCGTGGACAGATATAATCCGGCGCCGGCACTGGTGTATTGCTTGCTGCTCCTGCTGCTTCGCAAACGATCCGAGCGGACTTCTCGATCCTCGCATTCCGGTAGAAAACGAACGGACGAGCGTTTGGCGAGTGGTGGGTTATTCGAGAGAAGGAGACGGATCGATCGATCGATCGTTTTTGAACGTCAGGGGCTGTATAATGCGATTACAAATTACGAGTCGTTTAAAAGCGTCAGTGGCAAAACTGACCAATCAGCGAGCCATTGTGCCCAATTCGTTCGTGCCTCCGTTGAATGGCAGCCGTGATTCCTGCACCTTCGGCAAAAGGTTCTCGGCGACAATTTAAAATCGAACGCTATGTCTGCTTGCGTTTTTCGTCTGCACGATATTTTTCAATCTCCTCGCGGCGCGACATTGGCAGTTTGATTATTCGCGAATATACTCTCTTAGCGCGATTTTCTTTTTCCTTTGCGAACCTTCAGAGAATCTTCGAGAAACAAA